>NC_061111.1:226245080-226594463 GCF_002878395.1 Capsicum annuum | reverse complement strand
CAATATATACATACTACTTTAAAATATATGTACTTCTTTAAATAAAACATATGTTATTTATATAATAAATTAATAATACTTTATAGTAAATTAGTAATATATTAAAACTAAGTATTTAAATTAAACTAAAACTTCAATTTAAATCATTAAATGAAAAAAAATTACAAAGTAAGGACTAAGGAGTGAATGAATGTTGAATTTTATTGATTGCAAAATGATCCAAAATTTATAATTTACATGGATGAAAATCTATAAAATTTACATCATTTTTTCCAACTCATTCATGTTAATATTAACGGGAACTTGCATAGGATAGTCAAAGTCAACAGGGGAAAAACCATGAATTAGACTTGATTTTGTCGAGTTCTCCCGTGAAGTCATAATTTCTTCAAGTCTTTGCTCGTCGTTCGGCTCCTCTTCTATTGATTTCTTCGTTCGTCTCTAAACCAATCTCTAAGGCAAACTAGTACATTCATTGCATTGCTTCCCAATGAATGTCGATTGTCTCCAAGTTGCTGTTGTCCTTGACTAAAAGCGCTCTCCAATGCAACGGTTGACATTGGAACATTCAGGATATCTCTAGCTAATCTTGAAAGCACAGGATATTGTGCTTCATTATTCCTCCACCAATCTAACGTGTTGATCTGTCCTTTGTGATCCTCTAGCGGTGATCGGAGATAATACTTCAACTCTTCCCGATAAGTTGTTGTGTAAGCTCTCTCCTCAACACTGTTCCAATAAGAAAAATCATAAAAGTGATTAGAAAAATCACTATGTGCTGGCCTTTTAGAAGAAGATGGCTCCTCGAGAGGACAAGGAGTGACAATTGGAGTGATATTTGTCAGCACAGCTAAATCAATTAAATCAGCATAGTGGTTATATAATTTATCTATGTAAGCGTTCGCATCGGTCATAGTCGTCCACAAATCAGGTTTTCCTGTTCTTCGTTGTTAGCATTTATTTCTAAGTTAACATAAATAAGAGTACTAAAGTGGCACATAGTATTATGTTTCATGCACGGATTTAGCATAGCACCAACTAAGTAAATAGGGGAAATCGAAAAAAAATATTTTTTGCAAACATGACAACAACAGCTTCTTTATAACCTTCTTTATTTTTATATTCTTTGAGCAAATCAGAAATATCGGCTATATATGCCAAAATATTACAAACAGTAGGATAATAAGCACCGAAACATTCAACCGCAGCTATATAAAACTTTTCCAAAAACTTAATAAGATCTTTAGTTATAGCCCAGTCAGAATCATGTAGCATGAAGTGGGAAGAATCAGTAAACAAACCACAATGTTGGTTAAAAGATAGTGTAATAGGAACTCTATATTTATAACAAGTTTTCAAAAAATCATACGTAGCATTCTATCTAGTTTCACATTCTTCAGGCATCAAAATCAGTGCAAGTCCATTTTGTTCACATTTAAGTTTAAAGTATTTAATTCTACTTCTATGATTATTTCCTTGAATAAAACCAACGGAAAGCCGAATTTTTTCAATATAAATCTCAAAAAACTCAAGACCATCTTTTACAATTAAATTATATATATGACAAGCACATTTAACATGAAAAATTTTAGGCAACGGCGGAGATAGCTTAGATTTTAACTTTCTAATAGCAGTCTTGTTGTTAGAAGCATTATCAAAAGCAATACATAAGATTTTATTTTCAATATCGTAATATTCTGCAACTTTAGCAATCGAATCATCAATAAAATCTCTGGTATGCTTATGATCTTCATCATATAAAAAAACAAGAATACGTTTTTGCATAACAAAATTACTATCTATCCAATGACAAGTAATGGTTAAATAATCATTTTTATTTACAGCACGATCAAGATTAGAAGTTAGGGACATTCTACATTGAATATTTTTTAGCAATGTTGATAAATAAAAACAATATTGTGAATGAAGTCTAAAAATACCAGCTCTACAAGTACTTCTAGGAATACCATTAAACATAGGATTATAAATTGTTTGAATATAATGAATAAAGGCATCAGATGAAGTAAAACTAAAAGGCAAACAACTCACAGCTACCATTTTAGCTATTTCTTCCCGGTCTCTCAATTTATTATACTTCTTCATTACCTGACCGGTTGCTGGGTCCATGCTAGTTTGCATTGGCCCACCAACATCCGCACCACCTCATGCAATATTTAACTCTCTTTCGTGATTATCACTTATATGTCTCATTAACATACCCGTACCGCCTTGCTTGCCTCCTCTTTTATGCTTATATATTTTTTGACAAATATTGCATTGCACCTCAATATCTGATATACGTTCAAAAAATTATCATGCAATACTAGTTGGTTTACGAGCTCTTGGGGCATGGGGGGGACGGGGAGGGAGATTAACCAATTCGGATTTAACGTTAGAATTTTCTACTACGGGTGTCTCACCAATATTTTCATCATCTTCGTCTAAATTAACCGCATCTACTTCATTTTCTTCTTCTATACCGTAATTTTTCTGAGCTTCTACATAATCCATATCGTGGGCACCTACACCTAAAGGTACAACTGCTTCTTCCTCAAAAGGTTGACTAAGCGATGTCGTAGGCACACGGGTATATCTACTACTTGAAGTACCTCTACCACTAGTAATTCATTTTTTACTACCACTACCACTTTTGGGGAAAAAAAATTAACACCTTTAGTGGCGAGGTTTCTTAATTTATCCATAATATAAATTAAACTAAAAAAATTCAAAATACACAAATATAATAAAATTAAATATTCAACAATTAATACACTAAATAAAAATTAAATGTTAGAGATGGAACGACAATATAAAATTTTGGAAGTATCCAAAGATTGCGACTTTAGGAACTTTCACTCGTATTTTGTAATCACAAAATTAAAAAATTAAAGTGAGCACTATAGGAAATTAAATATACAGTATATTTGAGAATTGAGAATTGATATTTGAGAGAGAATGAGATTTGAGAGAATGAAAAATTGTGTGGAAAATAATTTGAAAGTGTAATATATTAATAGGAATTTTTTGGGGTTAAAAAATAATTTTAAATGTAAAAAAAAAATATAAGGGCCAAAGTAGCCGTTTGGACCCAAAAACGGCTATATAGCCATTGGGCCAATGGCTACTTTGGGCCCAACGGTCAAATCCTTTTTTATAAAAAAAAATAGTTCTGGGTTGGTTAACCGGCGGGCCCGAATCGGGTTGAGTCCAAGCCGGGTTAATCGGGCCCAATTCAAAAAATAACCCAACTCGAGATCCGGTACCCTACAGCCCGTGGGCTGACCAGGACGGGTCAAATCAGGTTGGGTTGGTGTGGTGGGTTGGGCTGGGCCGGGTCAAATCGACTCGATTGATCGGCCTGATTGACAAGTTTACTCCCTCCGTTTCAAAATAATTGAATTATTGGAATAGATCACAAATCTTACGAGAAAAAAGACAGACATAAATTAGTCATATTTTTTCATTTTTGTCCTTTTCAAATTCCAAAACATTAATAATGATTATTGGAACTCATCCTTGGAAATTTAATTAATGAAGGGTAAAATTGAAAAAAAAAAAAAATTCAACATCTATCTTGAATAATGAACAATTCAATAATTTTAAACAGTAAAAAATACTACAATAATTCAATTATTTTGAAACAGAGGGAGTATGGAATATGGTATCTTCAAAAAAATTATTGTGTTGATTAATAATTAATTGAGAAACACATCTTTAGGTAAAGGGGTCGTAATTGATTAACTAAGAAACACGATATCTTTGGGTAAAGAGGATATATGAGATCTATATAAATGATGCAAAAGTATATGGGATCATACTCGTACACAATTTACTTATCTAGCTAAGGGTGTGCAAAACCCAAATCGACCGATAAACTGAACCGATAAAATGTTATTGGGTTATTGGTATTGGATTATTGGGTTAACGATTTTTTATTGGTTTTATAAAAAAATTTATTGGGTAAACGATTCGGTTTTGATTTTAGCTTATTGGGTTATAGGTTAAACCGATAACCCAATAAGGATACACTATATTATTGTTTTATCCCTAGTTATGTTATATATATAAATATCTCTATATATATATCTATATATATATATATATATATATAGAGAGAGAGAGAGAGAGAGAGAGAGAGAGATGTGTATGTATATATATTATATGCACTACTTATTCATAATTCAGCGATTTACAAAGTATTAACCTATTCAGGGCAACAAAGGCACAATATAAAGCTCGGTTATTATCGTATTGAAAAGCTTGAAGCATTTATAGCTTTCAATAATTAGGATTTTATTTTTTTTCTAACTAACATTCAGTTCAAGTTTGAAGATTCTTGTAAACTAAAATGCATTGCGTAGGATTTTGGCGGTAACTAAAATTTCATTTTTTTATGTTAGTTGTTACTATTTTTATTTTATAAGTATTTTCTTATTAGTTAAACCGAAAACCAAACTATTAAGGACCAAAAATCGATAAACCAAAATCGATAAGAAAACATCTTATTGGTTGGTTATTGGTTTTACATATTTAAAAACCGAAAACCGATAAACCGAACCAATAACACATAAAATCGAACCAACCGATGCACACCCCTATATCTAGCTAAGCCTCATTTGTTTGCACTTAATAGAGGTCTGAATCTGAATGGTTCAGATTTCAGACCATTAAGTGTATTTGTTTTTTATTAAGATTGTAACTCTTAATAAGTCTGAATAGGTCTTAATCATTCAGATCTAGAATCAAGTCTTAATAGGTTTAAATAGGTATTCTGGTGTTTGATAATATTCACCACTCTATTCATAATCAGCAGTCACCATCACTAATCATCTCTGTCACCGCTACCATTATCAACCACCACCCACTACCACCAACTACCTCAACCATTACAACCACCATCGACGACAAATATCGCTACCAACCACTATTATCAACCGCTACTACACCTACTACCTCTATTATTCTATTATATTAACCGTCACCACAGCCGTCGACAATACCACCATCATCAACAACTAACGGTCAATCCCTACTACTGATCAACTCATCTATCACAACTAGCATCACCACTAACTACCACTAATACATCACAACCTCTACACATTCTTTGGTCGCGACCACCATTGTCTCTAGTAATGCCACCTCTACCACCACTTCAACCACTACCATTGCTATAATTTATCTCTACTAACAACCATCTCCACCATACCAACAAACAATATCTCCAACTAGCACCAACACATCATCAACATCATGCATTCATGTTTCAGCCAACACAATCAACACTTCAAACTACTAACATCAAGCAACGTCACATCACAACCATCACCACCACTATCAATCACTACCATCATAACAGTCACTACAATACCAACCATCACAACTATCACCACTAACATTATTTATCACTAACATCAATCATTGTCACTAGAACCACCATTATATAAACCGCCTCCACTATCACTAACAAACATAAATGTTTTTTCTCAATCAAATAATAATTTTGTTGAATTAAATTACATACTTTTGTAATATATACTTAATTTTTTATTTGAATTGTATCTTTTATTTTATTATATATATAAATTAAAAAAAATTGCACATTCAGATGTTGAAAAACAAACAGTCTTAATCATTCAATTTTAAAATTTAGAGACAACATCTTAATCATTCAGATGTGCATTGATACAAGTATGATCATGATCATGACACTTTTGAGTATTTTTGAAGACTAGTCACTAAAGGGCCTTTTTGTCATTTTGTCTATTATTGTAATTTAGTATAAATAGAACATTGTAGGGTTTATTTCTTTAGTTGATCATTATTATTGAACAATACTTCTCTTAGAGTGAGAGAGAGTCCAATTGAAACTAAGGCATAACATAAGGGTGGATTCTCTTGTGTGTTGCATTTTGCTTGATACGTTGGTGCTTGGGTTGTGGACGCCTCTCTTGTGTCAATTGTAAGATTTAGATTTTTGTTGTGTGAAGTTTTAAAGGTCCAAGAGTGGAATATGCTCTTGGGTTGTTAAGACTACATCAACACTTGTCTAACTACCTATCTTGTATCTTGTTTTAGTTTCGGCTTCTTATGTTGTTAATGTAACCCGTTTGTTCTTGTTGCTATTGTAATATTGTGGAGCTTCATCTTGTGTTGTTAAACTTGTTGTTGGCTAGATGTTTTGGTGTATTAACACCTTTTGTCCTCTTCTTTCTTGTTCTAGATAGTGAATTCGAGAGAGGTCCCCATTTGGTCCACGATTTATTGTGATTTATGGACTGTTTTGGGGTGTGATTTCGTGTTCTCTTGTTTGTTCCGAATCATTTTGTATCAAAGAAAGGTTTGATTTTGTTCCAACAAAATCAATCTTGGGATTGTTATCTTGAAAAAAAAGTTACTATTCATATTTTTAGGGTCTTTCAAAAAACTTAATTTTTGTGTGTTTCTAGTGTTAGATCTTGTTCCCTAACACTATAAGATTATAGAAATTGAAAATCCCAACAAAAAAAAGTGTCAAAATCGAAAATCCCCCAAAAATATACTAAACCCGTTTTTGACCCTAGGTCAAATTTTGAGTTTTTGATTTTGCATTTTTCTTGTGTTTTTAGTGTTAGATTTGTGTTCTCTAACACTATAGGAGTATAGGGTTCGAATTTGAGCTAAATTGGAGGTTATTTGAGTCATCCACCAATATTAAGCTTGAGTTTGAAGAAACTTGAAGGTGGGATGTCATTGTGGGAGGTTGTTTTGAAATAACGTGTGTTTTGTGTTGTAGGTTTTGCATTGTATTGTTGTGTGTGACGTTGCGTACTGATTTGGTATCTTGATTGGACCGTAACTTGAAGGGTTATTTTCGATACCACCACAATGGAACCCGAGGCTTCAAATGCTTAAACAATGGATAATAATGCCATCAATCTCATTTTGGCTCGCCTTGAAACTATGTCCCGAGATGTGGCTAGGTTGAATGTGGGTCTTGAGAAATTAGATACGAATGTTGCATCAATGAGTGGGAGATTAGAACCTGTGGAAAGCCAAAGGAGTCGACCCTCTACCGCTCAAAACATTTCCCCAACTAATACTCCCAAGACCTTGCACCAAATGCAATATACACCAATTGCCATAAATCAAACCAATCTTTACTCCCGAAGCTGAGAACAAGATAGACCAAGCCATCCTTCACTCCACCAAGTCCAACAAGAAAGGCTTGGAACCCAAATACCATCACCAAACCTGAACCCTCCCATCCAAACTCCACTTGACCAAAGACCTCACTATCCAAATCCAATCCCGCCACTACAAACTCCACTTAATCCCAATAGACCCATCCATGTTGAGGGCTCTGGTAGGGGAGGGCAACATGATGGTTATGGGTCGTATGATGATATTTACTTGAGGGAAGAAAGAATGAGTTGTAGACATGGGGAGTTAGGCCGAGAGGTGAGAGATGGCCACCCAAACCGAGATATAGTTCTCAATTCCATCAAAGTGAGCCTCCCCGTTTTCAAAGGTGAGAGTGATCCCGCAGCCTACCTTGCATGGGAGTCATCTTGTGACAAGATCTTCCAATTTAATGATCTCACGGAAGAAAAAAAAAGTTGTTATGCTATAGCTCACTTCGAAGGGTATGCTAATACATGGTGGGAGTATTTTAAACGGTTTGGAAATGAGATGATTAGGGGACAACCTCCTCCTGGGTTTCGATTGAAGAATCTTATGCGACAAAGGTACTTGCCTGAGATTTATAGGCATGAGCTCCTTGCTAAATTGTACAATTTGAGGCAAGGGAACAAGAGTGTCATGGCTTACTACGATGAATTTCAACAATTAATATTGAAACTTAACCATCGAGGCGAGCAAGTAAGTTATGACATTGTGCGCTTCAAGGTTGGGTTAAACAAGGACATCTCCACTCGCATGATGCTTCACAAATTCGACACCATAGATGACATCTTCCATGCGGCTTTAGAGGTTGAGAGGGAGCTCAAAGATAACTCATTCATGGCTACCTAACCCGAGGCCACCAAGGTTGTCCAAAAACATCCTCCAAGGTATGAAGGTAAATTGAATTCTACTTCCAATCCCAAGGGATTTCAATGTTTCAAATGTCAAGGGTGGGGGCACAAGGCTAGTGAGTGCCCAAACCGGAAGAACGTGATCCTAAGGGAGGAAATATTGTACTATCTTGGGGAAGAAGTAGTAATTGAATCGGCTAAGGTTGATGGAAAGCCTCAAGATGGAGAGCAAAAAGAGGTTAAAATGCAAGGCGAGAAAGATGTAGAAGATGTGTGGCCTTGTGAAGGAGATTATGAAGTACCTTTGTAAAAGAGGTGAGGTTATGAATTTGTGGGCAAATTCCTCTCAAGATGGAGAGGATGATACAACTATGATCATGATCATGACACTTTTGAGTATTTTTTAAGACTAGTTACTAAAGGGCCCCCCTTTTGTCATTTTGTCTATTATTGTAATTTAGTATAAATAGAACATTGTAGAGTTTATTTCTTTAGTTGATAATTATTATTGAAGAATATTTCTCTTAGAGTGAGAGAGAGTCCAATTGAAACTAGGGCATAACATAAGGGTGGATTCTCTTGTGTGTTGCATTTTGCTTAATACGCTGGTGCTGGGTGGTAGACGCCTCTCTTGTGTCAATTGTAAGAGTTAGGTGTTTGTTGCGTGAAGTTTTAAAGGTCCAAGAGTGGAATATGCTCTTGGGTTGTTAAGACTACATCAACACTTGTCTAATTACCTATCTTATATCTTGTTTTAGTTTCGGCTTCTTGTGTTGTTAATGTAACCCATTTGTTCTTGTTGCTATTGTAATATTGTAGAGCTTCATCTTGTGTCGCTAAACTTGTTGGCTGGCTGTTTTGGTATATTAACACCTTGTATCCTCTTCTTTCTTGTTCTAGATAGTGAATCCGAGAGAGGTCTTCATTTGGTCCACGATTTGTTGTGATTTGTGGACTGTTTCGGAGTGTGATTTTGTGTTCCCTTGTTTGTTCCATATCATGCATTCAGATTCAGACGTTTGAATCTTAAAAAAAAAAATGCAGGGCTAGATTTCACTGGTTGCATTTTCTAGTGGAGGCTGATGCATTTTTTAGGGTCAAACAGGATATACATATTGCTTGTGCGCCATATAAACCTATTAATATGGATCGGCTCAGTTCATCCAGGCTAGTTGATGCAGGCTTTGGAGTTTGACAGGTCAGATCAGGCTGACCCATCGACATAACAGCTCAGAAAATACCAAGCCTAGTTCATTACAATGTGGGTTGCGGGCCTTCACGGGTCAGCCCACTTTTTAAAATATATTATTTTTATAATCTTTATTTAAATTTTAAAATATCAATTACATAAATATTTATAATATAATATTATATTAAGTTACAACTTGTTAATCAGGTCTCAAATTTATAAAAAAACGAAATCGTTAATGAACAATAATATAACTAGCTAAATAGCAATATTAACCTAATTTTGTTTTAATTGATCACAATAAAGCACAAAGAAATGTCAATATTTATTCCATTAAAAGTGAAAATGAACTCCTAAAAAATATAATCTCATAGCACTTGTAGTGTGTTCAACATCGCCATGTCATCTTCATCAAATATATTTCATTCCTTAAAAAATTTAGTAATCTATATTTTAATTATTTATATAGTTTATAAACATAATTAATATCTATGATGGTTCAAATAAGCTTTGAGTTTGGACTCTATCTTTTACTTTTGGTATTCTATTCTATTTTTTAATCATTTTTTGTTTGATCTACGAGTCAGCCCAGCCCATATTGCTCAAGCCCCACAAGCCAACGGACTTATTCAGGTTGGGCTAAAAAACCCTATTCTTAAACAGACTGTAAAAATCATAGCCCATCCTATTAAATTAGGGGTTGGACCGAGCCAGCCCAACGAGCCTAGCCCATATTGACGGCTTACGCTATAGAAGTACTAGGGGTGAATCTCAAAAATAGATTCAAATTGAAGTGACTTTCAAATTTTAGCCCCAAATAAAAAAGCTTCCTTTAAATAGCCTTTACCTATTAACTAATATTTTTTTAGACGAAATTGTCCCTGATCAATGGAGTAAATTACATAAATGATCCTCATAATGGATAACAACTCCATATTTATATCTTTCAACTTTTATTTTTTTTCTCTCTTTAATTTTACTTTTATTTTTATTTTTTCTTTTCCCTTTTTATTTTTAATTTTTCTCAACCCTTACTTTCTTCTGTTTTTCCTCTCAACTTTTTTTTGATATTATTTTGGTTTTTTCTTTTTTCTTTCCTCTTTTTTTTTGTTCTTTTTAGTTTTCACAACCCTTATTTTTTTCCTTTACACCTGTCAACATCTACTTTAATAAAAAAGAAAGACTTTTTTTATTTTTCTTTGATTTTTTTTTCTTTTTAAATTTTTCTCGACCTTTATTTTTATTTAATCTTTTTTATTTTTATCTACCTTTATTTTTTTTCTTTTCTCTCTCAACATCTACATTTTCTTTGATTTTTCTTTTTTAAATATTTTTCTTCTTTTTCACAATTTTTATAATTTTTGTTCTTTTCTTCTATTTTTTCCATTTAAATTACATCTCATGAGTAAAAGTTGACACAATCATATTATAAAGGCAAGACTTATGATTATCGAACAACAAGCTACATTTCATGGGCAAGAGTTGACACTACTACATTATAGAGGCAAGACTTATGACTTTCAAACAACAAGTTATGTTTCATGGGAAAGAATTGACATTACCACTTTATATTTTGATTTATGAGATGTTTTATAACTCTTACCTTAGAGGCAAGACTTAGCTCAGGAACTTTCAAACAACAAATTATGCCCCATGGGCAAGAGTTGACTCTACCACGTTATATTTTCATTTATTAGATGTTTTACAACTATTATCTTAGAGACAACACTTAACTCAAGGACTTTCAAACAACAAATTATGCCTCACGGGCAAGAGTTGACTCTATCATGTTATCTTTTCATTTATGAGATGTTCTACAACTATTACCTTAGAGGCAAGACTTAGCTCAAGGACTTTCAAACAAAAAATTATATCCCACGGACAAGAGTTGACTCTACCACGTTTTATGAAATGTTCTACAACTATTGTCTTAGAGGCAAGACTTAGCTTAAGGACTTTCAAACAACAAATTATGTCCACGGGCAAGAGTTGACTCTACCACGTTATATTTTCATTTATTAGATGTTCTACAACTATTGCCTTAGAAGCAAGACTTAGCTCAAGGACTTTCAAACAACAAACTATGCCCCACAGGCAAAAGTTGACACTACCACATTATGTTTTCATTTATGAGATGTTCTACAACTATTGCCTTAGGGGCAAGACTTGGCTCAAGGACTTTCAAACAACAAATTATGCCCCACGGGCAAGAGTTGACTCTACTATGTTTGTTTTCATTTATGAGATGTTCTACAACTATTGCTTTAGAGGCAAGATTTAGCTCAAAGATTTTCAAACAACAAATTATACCCCATGACAAGAGTTGACTCTATCACGTTATATTTTCATGTGTGAGATGTTCTACAACTATTGTCTTAGAGGCAAGACTTAGCTCAAGGACTTTCAAATAACAAATTATGCCCCACGGACAAGAGTTAACTCTACCACATTATGTTTTCATTTATGAGATGTTGTACAACTATTGTCTTAAAGGGAAGACTTGGCTCAAGGACTTTCAAACTACAAATTATGCCCCACAAGCAAGAGTTGACTCTACCACATTATGTTTTCATTTATGAGATGTTCTACAACTATTACCTTAGAGGCAAGACTTGGCTCAAGGACTTTCAAACTACAAATTATGCCCCACAGGTAAGACGGACAAGAGTTAACTCTACCACGTTATGTTTTCATTTATGAGATGTTCTACAACTATTGTCTTAGAGGCAAAACTTGACTCAAGAACTTTCAAACTACAAATTATGTCCCACAGGTAAAAATTGACTTTATCACATTATATTTTCACTTATGAAATATTTTACAACTATTTCTTAAAGGCAAGACTAGCTCAAGAATTTTTAAACAACAAATTATGTCTCATGAGCAAGAGTTGACTCTACCACATCTTGTTTTCATGCCGTTAAATTTGCTTTGATCTAAAAAAAAAAAATCCTTTACGGATTATTCAATTTTTTATTTATTAGCAAAATAAAATAGAAGTTGAGAAAAAAAGAAAAAAACGATCAAACAAATTAGAGAAAAAAATGAGAAAAAAAAAAAGCAAGAAAAAAATAAAGATTAAGAAAAAAACAAAGAATTAAAAAAAATTGAAAAAAATAAAAATGAAGAAAATAAAAATAAAGTTTGAGAAAAATGAGGGAGAAAAAAGAGTAATTATAAAAATAAAAAATAAAAGAAAAATAAAGGTTGAAATAAATGAATTAAAAAAAAAATAAAGGCCGAGACAAATGAATTAAAACATGAAAATAAAATTTTAAAAAAAAATAAAAAAAAGTGAATAATAAAAATAAAAATAAAATTTGAGAGACAAATGAGTATGAAAAGTTAAAAAAGATTTGAGGCGTAGAGGACTATGGCATGTAATTTCCTGGATAATAAAGTTGGCACTGGTCCATCATGATGTTAAACGAAACTTGTAGTGGCTGAAGAGGAGGCAGATGAAGAAAGAAATTATGGCTGTAATTTTGGGGGCAATGATCTATCATAAAAGGATCTGGAGATTCTACAGAACAACACTACAAATACAAATTTTACAAAGCACAAATACAGAAAGTCGAGACTGCCTTAGATATACAGCATAATACAAAATGAGCTCAAAGGATGCGATACCTGTATGATATAGAATATGTAATCAAATTGTTTTGTATTCAAGGAAAAGCTGTAACGAGTGTCACTTGTTTTTTTTAAAGCTTGGCACGTAGATGATTGCACCACCCTAACCTAGAAGGTGGCTGTAATAATAGGCGCTCTCCAAGTGTGTGAACTTTATTTTTAGTTGTTTGGATAATCATGGTTTCCGAACTAACTTTCGCGCACTTTGACTAAAACTAAAAAATACCCATCACCTTCCACCAACAACAAACAACAAATATCAGATAACTATATCCACCAAGGGTAGAACAAATAGGAATAATCACCTAATGTTTTTTGTCTCACAATTTGAACCTGAGACATCAGATTCTCAACCCACTACCCACTGTTAGGGGGTCTCGTCACCAAATGTTTTTTGTCTCGCAATTTGAACCTGAGACATCAGATTCTCAACCCACTGTTAGGGGGTCTCTTCACAACACTTTTTCCTTCTTTGGTGAAGGATGAGGCAACAATAGGAAAAGAAAAACATCATTGAAATTGATCTGAAGATCAAAATAAAGAGTCAAAGAAAGCATCCATCTATTCTTAATGGTCTAAACACAAAAAGTAAAACTACTTAAACGCTACTTCATCAAGAAAACCTTAATAACCAAAATTGTTGATTTAACTTTAAATGTTCTCATATTAAAGTTGGCAAATAATCCCAATTCATCCCAGAACCAGCTTGCTAGCACTTACTCTTCTTCAACTATTCTTCCCTTCTCACTGACATAGATACCATCCAGAAACTTACGGATATCTTTGTTTTTCACATGACATTTCTGTAGAAGAAAGAGGGGACAGAAAGAGAGGACGGGAGTTTAGTAAAGCAGGACCTAGAAGTACAGAACTATATGAATGAATAGACATATGTATAGAGGGGAAAAGATAGAATTTACTTGGTTAATGAGGGCAGCAGAACGAGAGACAAGTTCGATGTCATTTCCATCCAATACCAATTCATCCTTAACTTTCTCAGAACGGACAACTGTAACCCCGTCAAGCATATCAACTTTCCTCACCTGATACAATGAAAGCAAATGATTCAGTTCCTTACTACCTTGATACATACACCTGGCAAGATGAAACAGCAATTAAAAGAACTATCAACTAATCTCAAAGGTGGCCCTCGGTCCATCAAGGAAATTTGTCACACAGAACACATATCATGAAAGCATTTTTAACCACCATAGCAATATTCACGAGAAATGTTATAGGCTACTGCACTGTACTCAAGGAAACAATTTAATTCCAATAGTGTAGCAAAATATTATAAGCAGCAAGCAGAAGAAATTAAGAGCACATAAACCCATCAAGAGAAGATTTCCGACAATAATCTCATATCTTACAACATGATATTCTAAGCGACTTCTCTTATATTAAAATTCAAGCATCCCTTCGTTCATCTATTGATTGCACTTCTCTTCTTTATTAGCTACAAGTATTTAAATCAAGCTCTCTAGTTCCTCACACTTATTTACTCATGTAAGCAAAGCAGAAGCATGACTAGTCAGTCACAAACTACTTGACTTCACAAAAACAAAAACCCAAACAATAGAATTGTAACATTGCCTAAGTGGACAACTCCATCTAAACGTTAAAACACAAATTTCAGCATAATGGAGGACTCAGAAGCACATTGCTCAATGCTGATAAATCAGCCATCCTATTTATAGAAAAGTGGTCTTCTCAAAGACCATCTTCCTTTCTTTAAAATTGATGGAGCCTACAAATCAAGCATGTAGCAATCAAAGATACTTCAAGTTTCAATATCTGCCACCCTATCAAAAAACACACTCAAAGCAGCAAAATAAAGTAAATTTCATTAACCAACAAGCAGATATCATTCATAAAGTAGGAAGGCGGTAAGACTATTTTCTATTGCCTCATAATTGCAACACACTACAAATGATAATTTAGCATACAGATAAGGATAATTAATAAGGACCAAAACAGAACATTTAGAAAAACAAAAAGCCATATTTTAACCAAATTTCAATTTGCTTAAGGAATCTACTCAAACATCACACCCATCAAAAGCTATAGAAATTTCAGCAGTTTATTTTATAAACGATGTGCCACGGCCAGCTTGCTCGCACCTCGACTAATCCACGGAATACCTGTCAGCTCCCAACAACAATTGGTATGGTACCAAGTAAATCTATCTACCACCTAGTATTATCGTCTCCATCGATATTTGAACCTGAAACCTCACCCACTCACATTGAACACTAAGTCACACCATTGGGTGCATACTATAGCAGTTAAAATAAATCAATTTTAAATGCAAATCCTCTAAAAATCAATGTAAATACACCACATAGTCGCTATACGCACAATCTAACATACAAACCAAAATCAAATACTACCACATACATAAACATTTTATTCCTAGACATCAACAGGAAAAAAATTAAAAATGAAGCTGAGTTAAAAAGAGTACCTTTTTCTCGCCAAGGAAGTTCCTAATCTCAATAGACTTATTCCCACCAGTAATCGAAGCATTAATAGGAAAATGCGCATAAACAAAACGCATCTTATATCTATACCCCTTACTAACACCAGTAATCAAATTGTCAACATGACTAAGTGCAGTGCGTATAGCAGCAGTTGTTTTGCGAGATCCAAACCAAGCATCAATTTTCAGCTTCTTTTTACCAGTTTCTTCGTCCTTGATTAGCTGAAAATCAAGATTCAAGTGCTTGAAATTGCGGGTTAGTTTTCCTCTTGGTCCTTCTACTTCTATTTGTTTTGCTTTTACCTTGATGGTTATCCCATCTGGGATGTCCATTGTCTCCGATGACAGAATTGTCTTCATTTTGTTCTCTCTTTCTCGGCGGGTCTGGTGAGAGTGGCGGTAGTGGACAACTAAAAACCCTAAAAAGATGAGGATATAATGTACATTGATGTTTATTGATGGGCCAAATAGAGCTACCAATGACAAGCCCAATTCGTAAAGGAACAAGAAAAGATAAAAGGAAAAAACAAACTAAATATATTGTTTAATGCAAGTTATAACAACCCTTCTTAGTTTGCAATTTATAACATATTTTTCTTGAAAAAATAAAAGTAAAATGGTCTCGTGAACTCTTGTTCTTGTCTAATTTTATAAAGTGAACGGACTCTCACTATTCTTTTCAGCCCCCACCCCTACTGCATCCAAAAGAAAAAAAACAATCTATCCTTCTTCTTCCAAATTTTCTTCCCCTTCATTTGAGATTTACTTTTTTCTATTTCTGAAAATTAATTTCTCAAATTAAAACTTTTTCATATTTTTTAGGATTAAAATTTAAATTTAAATCGAAAGTGAGCGATAATGGATATTGAAAAATTAATAAACTTCGTGCATAAGCTTGAAAAAAGCTTGAAGTTCAAGTTTGAAAAGTAATAAATGAGTTTTTGTAATTTATTAAAGATATTCAAAATTGAAAATTAAAAATTTTATTGTGCTTGTGTATTTGAACTTATAATTTAAAATCTAAATTGATTGAAGAGAAATTTCAACTATTTGGAATGAAATTAAAATTTTTCTATATTGTAAAAGTTGTTTAGTTAATTAAATTTATTTTAAAATTTAATTTTTTATGTGACATTTTAAAATAATGTGGAATTTAATGCAGCACTTAAAAATGACGTGAAAGCTAATATGGAAGCAATTGTGTTACACACATTCAAAAAGGATTTAAAATATTGAGTTTTATTGAGTTGAGGGTCTAGATGACAAAAGTCTAAGTAGAGGTGTTCACTTTACAAATTCGAACAAGTACAGGGGTCCACGAGATCATTTCGCCAAAAATTAATAAAAAATAGAATTTTTGATTTTCAAAAACGTGTTTTCTATTTTGGGTTAAAAAAATATATCCTTTAAAATAGCTAGTAGATATTAAAGGATGTCAATCACCCACAACTTCTCTCAAACGATTTTAAAGAAATTTTTTCTTCTCCAAAAATATTCGTCTTGTCCAACAATAACCTTCTTCAACAAATCAACAAAATATCTAATTGAAATACAAAATCTCTCAATTAAGGGTGGTATTTAAGGCATTGAATTGGACTCAAATACTAACTAAAGTATTTTAATTGAAATTACGATTATTCAGAGGAGAAAAATTGAAAACAATGGATTGATTGTGTGAAAACATGGAGCGTGATAATTTACATTCAATCATGATACAACATGAAGGTAGATGGGATATCACGGGTATTTTTTATGTATTCAATCATAATCTCTCAAATAATTTTCATATTTACGGCGAGAGATTTTATTATAATACTGACTTGAGTATTTTAATTGAAGCTGAAATTATTCAAAAAAGAAAAAAATGAAAAAGCTAGAATGATTTTCTCATAATATGGATGGTGATAATTTACATTCAATTATGATACAACATGGAGGAAGTTGGAATGTCACATGTAATTTCAGTCTTTTTCAATATTTAAATTCTTCCAATTCCATATAAAGAATTATGTTGATTTGATTATATTTTATTTGTTTTTTTTTAAAAAAAATACATATGCAAATTTCAAATTCGAAAAAATTATTTATTATTCAAAAACACAATACAATAATCTGACCAATTTGAATAAAAAATGAATAGAAATTTCTTCATCAAGTATCCATTGTGTATAATGTTGAGGGATATGACTATGGATCTAATAGTGTGGTGTTGAATTCATTGTTGACGAAAATAATTTATATTTAACTAAAGAAAATCGGGAGATAAAAGATCTATATTCAAATAATTGCTTGGCGCCAAATCAATAATCATTCAAATATAGAAGATCTACCAATTCAACCATTAAACATTATGCGATTAGTTGTTTTTGTTTTACCGTTAAAATACACATTGATTGTATTGCAGTGTATGCAAGAGGTACACAAAAGTATTGCATGAAAAAAGATATATAAATAGATGGTTCATGTAATGTGATTAATTGTTTTGTATTGAATGGTATCTAAATTGATACCAGGCGGTTGTAGCAGGTGAATAAATTTAGTATGCAGTATGATATATTAGGCATTAGGTAATATATTATTTCAAAGATTAGGTCTTTGATAACATGTGTTATTAAAAATTTGGTAGATAATTTAACTACTTTATATAGTAATGGAAAGAGTATGTAAATTGGTATCATCTAATTAGAATATCACAATTCAAAAAATACAAGTTTATATATTTATGTCATACACTAAAATAAATAATAACATATAATATTTAGTGAAACTTGATTTCTAAACCAACTTTGATACAAGAATAATGGCCGCCTTAGCTTTCAATGATATTATTCAAAGTCACTATGTAAAGAATCAAGCTTTGATCACATGGAGGGCACGGGATCATACTTGGAGGGGGCGTTTTGAGCCTACCATTGATCAAACTTGAGTGTGGAAGATTGTTTGGAACCTTGAAGACTTAAGGACTCTCGGGTTTGGACCACCTTTGTTGGTTCACGGTTTTGGTGCCCTTTATTAATGGCATTTTGGTCACTTAGCCTTAAGGGCATTTTGGATAATTCATATTATTTTCCAACACACCAAGGCCACCCTTGGTCATTAAGGGTAGTGTAGTCTTTTTTGCTTTTTTTTTTGTAATATACAATAAGTAGGATTTTTTTTAGGTCTTCTCTCATTAGTTTATGAAAGATGAAAGATTGAAATATTAAAAATTCTCTCTCTTGAGAGTAGAACATTTAGTCTTAGTTAGGGCTTGGAAAAGCTAGTATTGATCTTTGCTTGGAAACGGTGGATCTTGAGGTGAGTTGATTTCCTTAGCGGTCACTGTAAGAGTGTGGTTTTGATTATTACATTCATTAGGGTTTTTGAGTTTAATACACTCTTTAGTTCTTAATCTTGTAATATTCTTGGTCTCACTATCTATCTTTTACTTTTGTTGTTGTTATCTTGTGTAGTGGACTGTTTTGGGTCATTTATCGAATCCAAAACTTGTGTTATTGTTGTTGATATTGTTCATCATGTTTTATAGTTATTTTGGTAGTGAAATACACCCTTGTATCTTGTATTCTTGTTGTTGGTAGCGAATCCGAGTGTGGTCTCCATCTTGGTCCTCAAATCCTTTAGATTAGTGGACTGATTTGGAGTGTGTTTTGTGCCTTCCGTTGTCTTTATCGTATCATTTGGTATCAAAACATGTCTAGATCTTGTTCCTACAAGACCAATCTTGGGCTTGCTTGATAGAAAATTCAAAAAAAAAAGTTAAAATCTGAAAATTCCAAAAAGAAGCAAATCTGTCCATTTTTGTGTCTTGGCCAAAATTATGTTCTTGTTGTGTATTGGCTGAGATTTTTCTTGTTTTAAGTCTAGATCTAGGATTCATTTTATTTGTTTTGTTGTTTCTAGTGTTAGCTTCTTCACCTCTAACGCTAAAGAAGTCTAGATCTAGATTTGAGCTTTAATTATTAATATTGTTGTTGTGAACCTAAACTTTGGCCGTGTGATTATTGTTGGTATTGTTGTAGCGGATTCAAAGCTTGGACATGTGGTGTGTTATTGGTTCAAGGTTTGAATGTGTATGGTGGTTATTGTGTTGTATTTTTAAGCTTGGAAAGGTATTGTTGATGTTTGGGGTCCAACTTGAACCTTAGAACTTCAAGATTCAAAAAAATGTGTTCTTGGTGTTCTTCATATCTTCATCTATAGTTGAAGAAAAAGTGGATGTTTGATCTTGGAAGTTGAAGAAAGAGAGTGTGTATTTGTTAGTCTTGGAAGACATATTTCTAAAATTTAAGACCTCATAAGACTTTTACAACAAATTTCAACCACTCAAGGACTTTAACAACCATTTTTCCAACAACCTTCCATGATTTAAGGACCATGTCTTAAGGAGAAAAGTCAAGTCTTTCTTTTTGAATTTGAAAGAGGATTTCAAGACTTGTTTTCTCTCCTTAACCAATTCCCACCAATTCCAAATTACAATTGGACCAAGACTTGAATTAGAAATAAAATTTGATAACAACAGCAACCAATATGTGGCTGCCACATCACGTTTTTTACTGTTCACCGATAACTTTTAAGCTCAAATTTCAGATTTCTTAGTTCCATTTTATTGTTTCCTAGTTCCGTTTGTTGGTTCGAACACTAATTAACAAACTAGTAATTTCCTACTAGATTGTAAGTTAGTTGTAGAGTCAGTTTGTTTCATGTCTTTGTTATTTGTGTGCTTTTTCTTGTTTTTAACTCGTAGTAACTTCTTTGTTTCAAGTTCATAAGTAAATTTTATTTTTGTGTCTTGAGTCGATCAAACAAGAATCTATTCCGGTCGCCAAGTAGAATTGACATCCTATTGACTACCGGAGTATAAGCAACTTTCAATATTCGCCGCTCCAATTGTGAGAATCACAAAGGTGAGTGTATACGAGTGTTAGTGAGAAGCTTTTACTACTAATCTTGTTTGTTCATTGTGTAGGTACAAAGGTGATATAAGGGGAACATGTCTTCGATAGCCGAGGATTATTATGACTACAATATAGGAGACTATGATTGTAGTGAGGGGTTTTATGGCTACGAAGTTGAGGAAGATTGTGGAGGCTATGAAAATAGCCATGAACAAAACTTGGACAGATTTGGGAGTTGCGGTTTTGAGGGAGAAAATGAGGTGAATAAAGTGCCTAGTGCTTATGGTGAGTTTGGAGATGATGTAGGACCTCGTGAATGTTCTTATGATGACGTTGGGGCATGTGAGGAGTCTTACAGTTCTCACTCCAAACCTAAATTTGGTATTAGGTGTAACCCTTTCATTCATAAAGCTTATGAGAGTTATGATGAGAGTTCATGTGAGGAGTGTGAAGATTCATATTCTTCACCTTGTAGTTCTTCTTATCAAGGTCAATATAGTGTGAATGGTTATACTAGTTCAAGTGGAGGTTGTCTAACGAGAAGAAGAGGTTATGCATATCCAAAAACGAGGGGTACTTGTGTGCATTATAATGTTGATCCGAGAAGGAGTATACACTTTGAAAAGGTGACCATTTGTGGGATACCGGGCTGCCTTATTGTGTTGAATGATAGGTACTATAAAAACTACATCCTTCCGTCCATGGTCAACTACTTGGGGTTGTTTCGAGAGCCTTTACTTATTCCATACTCATTGGACGAGTTCAAGGTTACCGAGAGGGTAAAAGTTATCTTCTCCCAATATGAATACCATGAGGAGTTGTGGTACGATGTTATTCTCTTGCCCTACGGTCATGTATACTTAGGTGCCGATTGGTTTGCACGAAATCAAGTTCCTAACGTGCAAAATTGGCCTAGTGTTGTAAGAGACCAATAGGGGAATCGCCTCATGACTTACTTACTGCCCAAGCCACAAAGAGAAGTGCCTACCTACTCCAATCTGAATTATTATGAGAGACAAAAAATTGAGAGGAGTAAGGAAGTGCAAGGTGGTAATCCAAGAATAGAAAAAAGAGAGGTTGTGTGGAGTGAAGTGAGGGGATTATCACCAAACCGTGCTACCATTGGTTGTCCTTCTATTTCTAAGAACATTTGTGTAGGTACCAACATGGCAAGCGAAGGATAACAATGCCAAAAGAAAGTTGCTGCCAAAGCTTATGGAGGACCTTCATACCATGGCAAAGAAAAATCTACTCAAGAAATTCAAGGTAAAATAGCTAACTCTTACACTTTGGTGCATGAGAATGATATTCGTGTGGCTAGTAGCCCATTGAGTGTGAGTAGTATCTTACTTACCTATGAGTCAAATGATTCTTCATCTCTTGTTGATGATGTACATGTTGTGAGTGTAGATACACTAGTTGATCCTATTGATGACCAAATTGACTTTTCTTGTAAGGTTAATTTATGTCCACCTAGTGTTGAAACCTATATGTTGAACGGAAGTACATTATCTTGTGTAATCGGTGTTGATCAACTTACTTGTGAAAATTATCCACCACTTGAGTATGTGTTTGATGTGATTAATAGAACTTAAGTGAGTGAATTACTTGAAAATATTGGTTACCAAAATGGGAGTGAACTCGAGAGC
The DNA here is from genome assembly GCF_002878395.1 of Capsicum annuum. Taxonomy (NCBI): domain Eukaryota; kingdom Viridiplantae; phylum Streptophyta; class Magnoliopsida; order Solanales; family Solanaceae; genus Capsicum; species Capsicum annuum. The sequence continues at coordinate 226,572,603 of NC_061111.1, read as the reverse complement.
CATTCTTGGGAAAATCTTATGCTTAAAATCTCTTTGAAACATGATATTGATCTTTTAGAGAGTGATGAACGTATTTGTTCTGAATCTACCCGGGAAATAGATCATGCTCTCTTTAGGTATAATGTCTTGTTTGAAGATAATTTAAACACTCTTATTAAACCTAGTAGTGAGAATGGTGGTATAGCTTGCCTTAAAGGCTATAGCCGATATGCTAACCCACTATGGTGTGACAACATTCCTCCTAAAGATGGAAATCTCTTTTTGAAAGATGAGAGTACTCTTAAGGGTAAGAAATGTGTAGTCCTTCTTAAAAACTCGAGGGCAAAGGTGTCATTGACTCCTTGGGGTAATGTTCCTAAATGTGCATCCTTGTTTGACACACTTATGCCTAAATTGCATAAATTCCAACTTGTGGATGCCAAGTTGTCTAGTTATTTGAAGGAAAGAATGTGTATGTGTTTAAACACTTATTCGTCACCTGTGAATGCCTTTGCGCGTGATTCTTTCCTATACTACCTCTTTGACTATGATAACGTCCATACTAGTTTTAGATTTATTTTATGTCAAGATAGGAAGTTTGTTGGTCTGTCTATGTGTGTGCGTGATAATGCTATATGGATTTTATGGCCTTTACAACCAATCGAACCCCCCCTTGGTGTGGTCTTTTGACGAGATAAAGAAGCAATGGTGTCTTATAGCTCATAAGATGAAGGAAGTTCTACCTTGTGGATTATTTGATGCCATTAGGACCTATGTAGTTTCTTTATCTCTTGGTGATTCCCGTAACTAAATCCTTGTGCGCCTTTTATTGAGCTTTTAATATTTAATTCAAAGGATCCTTGGTTATATTGCAAATATATGCAACCTTGGTATGTTGAGATGATTTGTTGTGCAAACCCTAACCCTCATGCCATGAAGAGTTTGTATTTGTTTGTTCTCTCTTCGGTTTTGCAAGATTTGGATTCGAGGTCGAATCCTTTTCAAGAAGGGGAGGATGATACAAGAATAATGGTCGCCTTAGCTTTCGACGACATCATTCAAAGTCACTATGTGAGGAATCAAGATTTGATCGCATGGAGGGCACGGGATCATACTTGGAGGGGACGTTTTGAGCCTACCATTGATCAAACCAGAGTGTGGAAGATTGCTTGGAGCCTTGAAGACTTAAGGACTCTCGGGTTTGGACCACCTTTGTTGGTTCACGATTTTGGTGCCCTTTATTAATGGCATTTTGGTCACTTAGCCTTAAGGGCATTTTGGACTATTCATATTATTTTCCAACACACCAAGGCCAACCTTGGTCATTAAAGGTAGTGTAGTCTGTTTTGCCTTCTTTTGTAATATACTATAAGTAGGATTTTTTTAGGTCTTCTCTCATTAGTTTATGAAAGATTGAAACATTAAAAATTCTCTCTCTTGAGAGTAGAACATTTAGTCTTAGTTAGGGCTTAGAAAGCTTGTATTGATCTTTGCTTGGAAATGGTAGATCTTGAGGTGAGTTGATTCCCTTGGCGGTCACCGTAAGAGTATGATTTTGATTATTACATTCATTAGGGGTTTTTGAGTTTAATACACTCTTTAGTTCTTAATTTTGTAATAATCTTGGTCTCACTATCTATCATTTACTTTTGTTGTTGTTATCTTGTGTAGTGGACTGTTTTGGGTCATTTATTGAATTCGAAACTTGTGTTATTGTTGTTGATATTGTTCATCACATTTTATAGTTGTTTTGGTGTTGAAATACACCCTTGTATCTTGTATTCTTGTTGTTGGTAGCGAATCCAAGTGTGGTCTCTATCTTGGTCCTCGAATCCTTAAGATTAGTAGACTGATTTGGAGTGTGTTTTGTGCCTTCCGTTGTCTTTCTCGTATCAAACTTCTACAATTATTATACTCATTTCATATAAATATAACATATAATAAACTATTTTATAAATCTTGAGCGAAATATTGATATTTCTTATTGATTTTATACAGGTTTAATACACGAAAATTCTAAGTAATATGTTCAATTTATATACTCATTCAAATTGAGCAACTTTGAATTCCAAAGAAGAAATATATGATGGGAAATCCAACTTTGTACACAAAACATATATCGTTAAGTAAAAAGAAGAGAAAAAAATTAATTTATGGTAAAAAAAAGTAAATTAATGGCTGAGAAATCTTTTATCAGTAAAGTTACAATGAAAAATCGTGTAAATATTAGAATAGTAACTTAATTAATAAAATTTTAAAAAATCAAATATCTCATATCAATGTAAAAAAATATCTTTACCATATTTTGCTCCTTAATTTAAGAAGAGATTTTGTAACTTAATTAATAAAATAAAATAAAAAGAGATAGTTATTGATACAAACAATAACACTTGCCATAATTATCAAAAGATTTAATGAAGAGAGGTAAATATTAAAGGCTATAAATAAGGAGATAATGTGAATATTAATTATTAAAAAATATTTTTAAAAATAATTTTTTATTATTTTTAAAAAATTATTTTTTAAAAAGTTTCTATAATTTATAATTATTTCTTTAATTCAATAATTATTGAAAAGTGTTTCTATAACTTGCAATAAATAATCTAATAAGTATATTTAAGATAATATACGACTTAATTACGACCCAATCTCATTCAATCCTCTAGTTTATGAAATTAGGGATAATTCTTACTTTATTATTAGGATAGCCCAGCATGTCCTTTTTGTTACTATCTATTGTCTGGACATCTTCTTTTAAACTGTTTTTATCTTGATCCAGAGATCTATGGAAAACAATCTCTCTACACGTCTGAGGCAAAGGTAAATTTTGTGTACGCTCTATCTTTTTCAAAATCCAATTTTTACTTATTTTTGCTTAAATCAAGTATTTTTTTTAAACACAAATCGAAGCGACAAAGAAATGAATCTCATTGGATCGTGGCAACAAAGTCACTCTATAACTTAAAATCAAGTGCTTAAAAGTACTTTTTATCTTATTCAAACACTACAAAATGCTTAGAAAAACTATTTATCTTAAAAGCATTTCAAATATATCAATACAACTAAGCTATAAGTTTATGTTTTCACATCATACAATTTCAGAAGTTATGCCTCACACCCTCAAAGAACTTATATTTCATTAGATAAAAATTCGATTGTTAAGGGCAAAAATTAAAGATCTACCAATTTGAAGGGCAAAAGTATAATTTTTCCTCTTCATTATGTGTTGAATCTTATACTCGTTTTCCCTTTTTTCTCCTGTAATTTTGCAGTTGTGAGGTTCGTTCACTTTGGTGGAGGTTACTCGATTTAGTGACCTTCATCGTTGTGGAAGTTTTGTCGCACCTGCGGAGATTGTTGTTAATAATAATGGATTGTGTCTTAAATTCATTTTATTATTAAAACCTTAATTTTTGGAGTTTGTGAACTCATTTTTAATTTGAGAAATTGAAAAGGTGATTTTTTAAAGATTCTGTTTTGGGTATAATTCTTGGCCTATATTTACTCATGGGGGATCCGTATTAAGTGAAGGGGCGTCCGGCGATACCCCTTCATTTTATGGTTCAGGGTTGACTTTTTAGAATCAGAATAGAAATATGATTATATGAGTATTTATGATTTCATTTTCTTATGTATAATATGTATTTGATAAGATTGGGCTTGTTCGGATGCTTTATAGAAGGGTAAAGTTTTGATTTTATTTTTCAGACTTTTTAAAGGAAAGTTGAGGCTTTCTTTGACTCTTTTTACAAGTGTTTATGTACTAGTTATTTGTATTAAGAAGTAAAAGGGAGATGTGGGTCTCATTTAGTTTAAATGATGAGTATCTATACAGGAGGCGATGCTGCATGAAGGGTTAAAATAATTAAATGACTTATTGGGATTGCCTTGTCCTACTCTTGCCAGCATTGTTATCGTAAAATGAAACTGAAACTGACTTATCAAAAATGCTAGTAGATGATTTCTACTCCTTCTTGTGAACTTGACATGGTTAATTGGAGAAATATTAGTGATGTTGAGGGCTTTTTTCTTGTGTTTATAAGTCAAGTATGACATCTTTTGAAAAAATCATGATATTTGACTTTCTTTTACTGTCACCATGCATACTTATTTATACTCAGTTCATAGACTTACGAATGAGATATTTTGAGATGAATATTTCAAGAAGATGTGTATGCCTAATGGAAAATTATTTTAGGTGAATTCTTATTGATTTATGACTTCGATGTCCAATAGGAAATTATTTTGGATAGGTTTACTTATTCATGATATCGAGGATAAACATCAATTTGCATGTCCGATGAAAAATTATTTTGGACGAATATATGGACCTTACAAGTCCCCCATGAGTCCTACCTAGCTATACATGACGTTAAGCGTATACAATTTTCTGTTCAGATACATACATATGCATTTATCACATCATCTTTATTGACTTTATTTATGTTTAAGTGATTTTTTACTTTGTTCTAATTTAAGAGTTATCAAAGCTATTTTTTTATTAAGTCACGTCCTTGTTATTGTTGTTGTTATTGACTATTAGATTCGGTATGGTTTTTATGAATTCAATAGTATACGTGGAAAGTGTCAAATAGAGATAAATTGAATCGTTCTTGCCATTACTGTAAACTAGCTTCAATCAACAATACTACTGACTACCTTTGAATCAATACTCACTCTTATTGGTACAGAGTCAATTGTTCTAGAGCATTAATTTAATTCTTGTATTTGAGGTTTCTAACTCAGAGTTTCAGATGTAGCTAATTAAATAGCTAATTGTACTAATCATTGATTTAGTTCTTGTATGCAAGTATCGAGTATTGTGTCCCCCAACACTGATTTGATAGCAATGTTCAATACCTTTACCCAGAGATCCTAAGGTAGCTCTTATTTTTTTCTAAACTTGAGTTATAATTTTATTGATACCAATTGCCAAATACATTTGAGGAAAAAGGGGACTTGGACTAACCTTTTCATAACAAAAGAAACATGTTTCCAAGTTGTGCTAACAAAAAGATAAAGTATAGTTTATAAGTGTTTGTGGTCAAAGGTGCAATAAAGATAACTGATCAAGGTGGCTCAAAATCCAACATCCTTGATTTCTTTTTCTTGACTTGAAATGAAGGCAAGTACCATCTGTTAGTGTTAAGAAATCCTTTAAAATGCAATGGAGGGGGGGGGGGGGGAGTTGAAATCAGTGAAAATGCAGTCATTTTCCTGATTGTGGCTTAGAAAAGCCATATGATATGCTTTTTTATTTCCATGTAAAAAACAACGGTTAGTGATTATGATCCTTTCATAAGAGTTTTAATTTATTGAAAGTTGTTATTTTTTATTATCTAAGGGATTCTCTTCATTTATTAGGGATGCGATTCTGAACAGGAGAGAGTCTACTTCTGCCATAATAAAGTTATAGCTATTGTTGATACACTAGTTGAGACCATACCAAAATGTAGTAGTTTTTACAAAATTGTTGGTTCCCCATTCCATATTGACAGAGTAGGTCATGATGAACTTTTCATAATCTTCTCTAATAACTCGCCCTCTTTCATAATTTTACCGTACATAATTGAGCAATCAATTTTAGTTTGGTAAATAGAATAAGAGGTCTCAACCACTTAGTTTGGTGCTTGACTTTGATGCCATCATAGCTTTTGATGACATCTTGAGAGGTCAATACATGTAGACTTAAGCTTTGACCACCTTGAGGACACAGGATCATGCATGGAGGACCCATCTTGAACATACTAAAAGGTAATTCCGTGTGTGGAAAGTTGCTTGGTGCTTGACTTTGATGCCTACCCGAGATTTAAATAGAACCTACGGCTTTGGAGAATTGAAGAGCCTTCAAACACTCTGAAACCACCCATCTACTTAAGGGTGTTTTGGTCATTTTATACCCCCTCCTTACACTCCATAGACGCCCCTCTCATTAAGGGCATTAGGGTTATTTTATGTTAATTTTGTAATAGCTTATAAGTAGACCCTTTTTAGGTTATTTCATTAGTTTTGTGGAATATGGATATTTGAAAGAAACATTATATCATCTTCCTCTCTTGTAAGAGTAGACCACCCGAAACTAGGAACAAGTGTGGTACTCACTTGTGTTGAAACTTTGGCTTAGAAACATTGGTGCTTGAGTGACGGATCCCCTCTTGTGTCTACGTAAGAGTATGGTGTTACTATTGTAAGTCTTAGGGGTTCTAGGATTCGATACATCCTTTAGTTCCTACTTTTTGTAATAATGTATGTCTCACTACCTATCCTTTCTTTTTTATTGCAAAATCGTTAGTGTTGTTTTTGTTATCTTATGTTTATCTTATGTTGCTTGTTTCTTAGTATTGTTATTATCTTGTTATCTTGTGTTTGTGAGCTATCCATTATCATTTGGTATTAGAGCAAGGATTGATTTCATTCTTATGGAATCAATCTTGGGCTTGTTAACTTGAAAATAAAAAAAGGGATGTTGAAAAACCAAAAATCTCAAAAAGAAAATTTTGTCCCGTTTTTGTACCTAGGTCAAAACTTGGGGATTAAATTTCCTGTGTTTTTTTGTCTTTTGTTGTTTATAGTGTTAGCTCATTGATCCCTAACACTATAGGGTCTAGATCTAAGATTTGAACTTAATCTGGGTTTGTTTGAGTTCTTCACCATTGTTTGACTTGAAGGTTGAAGAAGCTTGAAAAGGTGATCTCGAAATTTGTTGTGGGTTGTGGTTTGAAAATGTGTTTTTGTTGTTTGAAAGATCAACGTGAGCAAAATGAAACAAGAATAATTCGATTCGGAGTTTATTTGGGTTAGGTGCCATTTTTGAATGTTCTTGGTATTCTTCATGTTCTTCACAAATTGTTGAACAAGAATATTCAAGATGTGGTGTTTGATTTAAGAGAGTGGAAAAAGAAAGAGTGCTCTTTGTTTGTCTTGAAAGACCCAAGTCCAAGACATACCAAAGAAGAAAGGGGACAAAGGGCTTTCAACAGTCTTGTCTTACCAAAAGGGAGTAAGAGCACTTTCCAAGATTTACAAAAGAGGAAAGAGCCAAAAGGTCTTCAAAAAGGTGTTTTGCCAAAAACATGCAAAAAGGGCTCCAAGTCTAGTGTTTCCCTCCCTTAGCCGAAATTCACTTTCCAGTTGAAGATTAATCAATACAGATTGAAGACAAGAAAATTTCTCAAACTTTCAACCATTTTCAACGTCCAATAGGAGGCTGCCACGTGGCTTCCATGCATCACCTTCAAAACCGACCCTAAGCCCAAAAATTTCAGATTTCTAAGTTTCAATTCTTTGTTCCTTTAGTTTCACTTATTTGATTCTAATACTAATTGATAAACTAGTAATCACCTACTAAGTTGTGAGTTAGTTTTTGAACCGTTTTATTCGTGTTTGCGTTCCTTGTGTGCTTTTATTGTTTTTGATTTGTTGTAGTTCTTGGCTCAAGTCCGAACAAGTGGGCTGTCATAATCCAAACCAAGGTGAAGAACGAACCTCATGCGAGCAACAAGGTAAAAATGCTATCTCCTATACTCCTACAAACTTAGAATATTGTGATGTCGCTAGTAGTAGCCAAGTAGATGTATTAGGTGGTTTGCCTAGAGAAGAATGGCATGAGTCTTCCCTTTGTGATACTCTTGATATTGCTAGGTTGCAAGAAGATCCAATTCTTGTAGTAAGTAAGCAAGCACTAGCTGATCCTATAGATGACAAAATTGATCATTTTGTAAGAATGATTTTGTAACGCCTCGAGAGTACCCCCTGGGTGCTACACAGTGCTTACGGTCACAAGTAATCATAAGCTAACCCATGATGGTACCTACTGTGAGCACTGAATAGAATAACAGAGAATATGTGTGGAACTTAACTGAAAATGCCACAAGGTTCAAATACGAAAAAATGATACTGAATCAAAATACTGAAAATAGCTGTCTGAATACAATACTATAAGACTGTCAATAATATCTAATAATTGAATAACTGACTAAAAGTGTCCGAAAGCCTCTAACTGACTGACTATGGAGTTGATGGGACAAACCCCCAACTAACTCCGACTAAATAGAAAATACTGAACTGATAGGGTAAACTGAGGTAAATAAACTATGTCCTCGAAGTATGAGGACTCACACTGCTCCAACTGATAATTGGTATACCTATGCACGATCAAGGAACTAAGCAACTGAACCAATGATAGTAAACATCATAGCGCAAGAAACGAGTATGGAATTAGTACTTTGAAAGTACTGATATGCTAAATGAGGTTAGGCTAATATGCATGATTTTATATGCATGAGTAATAACTGACTGAATGAATAGCATGAAGTACAAAGTAAAATGCGTGAAATCTATAAAGACTGAGAATGCATGACCAAGAATAGCACATATTCTGAATATAATCTGCAAATTGAAATACTTAATACTGATAAATAGATAACTGATATCTGTATGCTAGGGTCAGCAAAACTAAAACTGATTATTGAGTTGAATACTGGACTAAGACTGTGGGAGCTATCATCTGACCGACATGCCCCAATGAGCAATTTGGGGTCCAACCTGTGAACCCAGTTGGAAGGGTATCAGTACCATGCCACGTGTGCTAACATATGACTGCGTGGATCTACTAAGCTACTGAACAACCAGGATGTCAAGCCTAAACTAATGGGTGACACCTAGGCAGAGTCAAGCCTAAACTGATGGGTGACTCCTCATATCCTATGCTGGCTACGTAGTTCTGGAATGCAAGGACTGCTACTAATGACTCTGCCTAACTAATGGGGATGTTGTCATCCTTGCATTCGGTCGGTGCTAAATCCTACTCTCAACTGAAAGACCTAGAATATTTGACTGACTATGCTTAACTATTTAAAAATACTGACTGAAAAGATCGGGCTCGTAACTATTCTGTAACTATTCTATAAAGACTGAAAACCAGGTAAGCAGCTAAATTTCGAGTATTCAAAACCCTGGGACTCGATAACAATGATAGCAAGGTTGTACTAAAAATTTAAGGACATGATACATAAGCATTTGTCCAAAATTCATTCTTGTAGGCATTTCATCAAACACTTGTAATTCATGGTTTAAGCTAAGCATGGGAAGACTTTTAAAACTTGTAGTAATATCATGATTTCACTACTAAAATCACCAATAAAGATTTAATTCAATGAACAACGCCATTCAAACGTGTGGGGATTTATAACAACATCAATTATATGTAAACATGGTATAAAAATCAAAATTCATAGGGATTCATGGTTAAAATCACAATAACTTGTAAAAATCACCACTTTGAATTTGAAATTGGGTTCTTGGACTCCATGGGTGGAAAGGACCCATGGATGAACATCTTGAAAGTTCTTGGTGGATTTTCTTGCGAATTGATCTTGAAAGGTTAAGCTTTAGGGATTTCTTGGAGAGAAATTTGGTGAATAATGAGCGGACTAGGCTTAGAATAGGTTTAATCTCTTGTTTTCACGAATTGGGGGTTTGGTAAAAGACTAAACTACCCTTGGGAATTGAACACTTGGAACTGGAAATCCCGATTTTACACTCTAGTGCGACGTGTTGCTATCGCGTTGTGGCACTGAAAAAAGGACGATCCCAATTTTGTACCTTTACGCGACTCGGTGCTATCACGTTGCATCACTGGAAATGGACGAGTGTGAATTTGCGCTCCTTCATGATGCAGAACCTATTCCACCATAAATTTTGGTGCGACATTGGCCAATTACGGTGAGCTAATGGAAAGGGACGAGTGTGATTTTGGGGATCACCATGACGCGGTATGATCGCAGTAAGCTACTGTCTCTCACTAAAAGTGTCATAACTTCTCACCCGGGTATTTAATTTAGGTAAAATTGGTATAGTTGGAAAGATAATTCAACTATCTATCCGTTGTTGGGTCATGAGATAAAAAATTCTTAGTAAAACAAAAGATATTCTTATTTGAAGTTGACTATAGCAACATCCTTCTCAAGAACTCAATCGGTAAGGGATATTTTAATTTGTCTAATAGCTAAGAGTTATTTGAGGCCTTAATATACATCAAATTCTCTCATAAATATACCAAAGCACTATAATTTATTTCTCATAAGCTTGAGGCATGGTTATAATAATGTTTGGATTCTCGAGGTTTTATAAAATCTCCCCTTTGGTAACATTCGTCCTCGAATGAGATTGGTTAAGCTGAGAAAATTGAGGAATTAAGATTTTATGATGAACATACATGCTGATAACAAGGTTACATGATCGAGTCTGAAATATGACACATGACGAAACTAATTTTGTGAATGCATGAATGATATGAGAACGATATGCAGTTGGAATTGAATATGGAAAAGATAAATTCTAAGGGAAACTGTTACCTTAAGCTGTGTTTGAGTTTGCAGAGAAAAAATGTGGGTACTTGGTCCGCATATCTTCTTATTCTTCCCAAGTGGCTCCCTCAACGGATTGGTTTCACCAAAGAACCTTAACTAGGGGAACTTTTTTGTTCCTTAGTCTATGAATCAGGCGATCAAGGATCTCGACTGGAATTTCTTCGTAAGAAAGGTAGTTCTGAACATCTACTCTTTCTAAGGGAACAACTACAACTGGATCACTAATACACTTCTTCAACAAAGATATATAAAATATCGGGTGCACAAATGCTAAGTCTGTAGGAAACTCAAGCTCATAAGCCACACTTCCGAAATGGATCGAATTTTGTAAGGGCCAATATATCGGGGACTAAGCTTCTGCTTCTTACTAAAACTCTTTACCCTCTTCATGGGAGAGACCTTTAGATAAACAAAATCACCAATCTCAAATTTGAGATCCTTTTTCCTCATATTTGCATAAGATTTCTATTGGCTTTGGGCTGCCTTAAGCCTCTCACTGATTAGCTAAACTTTCTCCAAAGCATCAAACACCAAATTGGGCCCTATCAAGTGGTCTTACCTATCTCAAACTAACTAATCTGAGATCTACATCTCCTTCCATATGGGGCCTCAAACAGAGCCATCTGAATACTGAAATGATAGCTGTTATTATATGCGAATTCAATCAAAGACAGGTGGTCATACCAACTGTCCTTAAAGTCAACGACACACACTCTCAACATATCCTCAAGGGTATGAATGGTCCTCTCTGCCTAACTATTTGTCTGAGGGTGAAAGGTTATTCTGAGGTGAACTTGGGTACCAAGACTCTTCTGGAAAGCTTTTCAAAAATAAGAGGTAACCTAAATACCTCTATCTGAGATGATAGATAGTGGAACACTGTAAAACCTAACCAATTCTCTAATATAGAGCTTGGCATAGTCCTCGATTGGAAAAAAAGTATGGACTGGGAAGAAATGGGTTGATTTGGTCATCCGATCGACAATGACCCATATCGAATCATGTTGATGATGAGTACGAGGCCAACCCATCATCAAATCCTTTTTCACTTCCTCCCACTTCCTATTGCGAATACTGAACTCTTGCATAGACCCAATGGGTTTTTGATGTTCAATCTTAACCTGTTTACAAGTAGAGCACTTAGCTATAAACTCTGCAATGTCCCTCTTCATCCCACTCCACTAATAGATCTCCTGCAAATCGTGGTACATTTTAGTGGCCCCTAGATGAATAGAGTAACGCTCACCATGCACTTTCACTGTCTCAAACCATCTACACATGGCACACAAAATCTACCCTAGCAACGCAACACACCATCTCCCCCCTGGGAGAAAACCTCTACTTTCTGATCTCTAACTGACTCCTTCAATTTAACCAGACTGGGATCTCTTCCTGCTTCTCTTTTATTTCGGCAACCAAAGAAGATTCCAAACTATTCTGCACCCATACACTGCCCTTATCTGAGTCAAACCAATTGAACGCCTAATCTAGCCAACTGATAAACTTCCCAAACTAACTCCTTCTTACCATTCTCAACGTGATTAACACTACCCTTAGCTAGTCTACTGAGGGCATCCGCTACTACATTGGCCTTTCCCGAATGATATAGAACACTCATGTCATAATCTTTCAACAACTCCAACCACCTCCTCTGGTGCAAGTTCAAATCTTTTTACAAAAATACATATTGTAAGCCTTTGAGGTCTGTGAACACATCAACATCTACCCTATACAAATAGTGCCTCCAAATCATTAAGGCAAACACAACTGTTAGTTCAAGATCATGTGTAGGATAATTCTTTTTATGCGGGTTAAGCTGTCTAGAGGCATAGGCTACAACCTTACCCTTATACATTAAAACACACCCCAAGTCGACTTTGGAAGCATCACAGTACACAACAGACCCATCTGAACCATTTGGTAACATCAAAACTGGGGCTGTGGTGAGTCGAGTTTTCAACTCCTAAAAACTCTTTTCACAAAAATCTGACCACTGAAACTTGACTTCCTTTTGAGTCAATCTAGACATGAGGGATGAAATAGATGAAAACCCTTCAACAAACCATCGGTAATAGCCAGCCAAACCTAACAAACTCTTGATATCTGATAAAGAAATAGGTTTGGGCCAGTTTCTCATCGCTTCGGTCTTTTGAGGATGAACTCTAATACTATCACCAAATATAATATGGCTAAGAAAAACTACTGATCTTAACCAAAATTCACACTTACTAAATTTGGCGAACAACTGATTGGCTCTAAGAGTTTGCAATACTATTTTGAGGTGATCTGTATGATCATTTTCACTATGAGAGTAGACAAAAATGTCATCGAAGAAAACTATGATGAATATGTCCAAGTACAACTTTAACACTCATTTTATCAAGTCCATAAAGGTTGTTGGGGCATTTGTGAGACCAAAGGACATGACTAGAAACTCAAAGCGACCATACCGGGTCCGGAAAACTATTTTTGGAATGTCGCATTCTCTTACTCTGACCTAATGATAGCCGAATCTGAGGTCTATCTTAGAAAAATAACTGGCACCCTGAAGTTGGTCGAACAAGTCATATATTCTAGGAAGTGGGTATTTATTCTTGATTGTGACTTTGTTCAACTGACGGCAGTCAATGCACATCCTAAGGGAACCATCTTTCTTACGTACAAACAAGACAGGTGCGCCTCATGGGGAAACGCTGGGCCTGATGAATCTGTTATCTAGGAGGTGTTTCAACTCTTTGAGTTTGGCTGGAGCCATTCTGTATGGCAGAATAGAAATAGGATGAGTATCTAGAAGAAGGTCTATTCTGAAGTTAATTTTCCTTTTGCAAGGAACTCCGTGAAGATCTTCAGGGAACACATCTGGAAAGTCCCTTGCTACTGGAACTGACTCAAGATTGGGAGCCTCAAAACTAGAGTCTTTGACTCATTCAAGCTGATAGATACACCCCTTGGATATCATTTTTCTCGCGCTAAGGTATGAAAGAAGTTGACCCCTAAGCGTTGTGGTACTACCCCTCCATTCGAGGATTGGTTTATTTAGGAATTAAAAATGGACAACCCTATTTCTATAATCAACCGAGGCATAGCATGAGTGAAGCCAGTCCATGCTGAGAAAGATGTCAAAATCTATCATCTCTAGTTCTATAAGGTCTACTAGTGTGACTTTCTAGACACGGTAACTGGGCAGTTCCTATATACCCGTCGGACTACAATAAACTTACCCACTAGAGTAGATACTGAGAAAGGCTCTGTAAAGGTTTTAGGACTGACTCTAAAGTTGACCTCTATATAAGGGGTTACAAAAGAAAGAGAAGCTCCAGGTTCAAGCAAAGCATAAATATGTAATTAAAAGACTTGCAACGTACCAGTAACTACGTCAAGAGAACTTTCCTGATCTTATAAGGACTGAAGTGCATAGAACCTATTCTAACGCTGACTGAAAGTGGCGCCTTGCTGAGTCGGGTGACCGACTGGAGCTGATGACTGATAAGACTGGCCCGGTTGACGCACATCCCTTTCCTTCTGAGCAACCACTCGATATTTCTGAATCTTATGGACTGGCTTACCATACCCTAAATATATATCACTACCAACCCTACACTCTCCCTAATGGTTTCTACCATTTTTTTGACAAAGAGGATTTGTGCGACCACTGTTTACACTACCATGGGACTTAGAGTCTGCCGCCCTATCCCGATTGTCATTTCTGATCTTTGGCAAAGGAGCACTAGATGAAGATAGTGCCGAATTTGATGATTTTTGATAGAATTGGGGATGGTTACCACTCTCTAACCTTGGTTGAGCAAAGTTTAAACTACTTTTCCTAGCTCTCTTACTCTCTCTCTCTCTCCTTAGTCTTTTGCTTCTCAATCTGTTGAGCATGAACTATTAGCCTAGATTAGTCCATCTCCTTAATCAACATTGCAATCCTACACTCCTTGACTATACTATTTGATACCCCAAACACAAACTTACTCATATTAGACCTATTATCAGCCACCACACGAGGAGCATACCTAGCTAGCTGAGTAAATTTAAGGGAATACTCCTTCGCACTCATGTTCCCATACCTCAAGGTGATAAAATCTAACACTTTGGTTTCCCTCATCTCCAATGGAAAGAATCTATCTAACAAGGCTGTAGCAAAGTCCTCCCATTCTATAGGCCCTACATCTGCGCCTCTATCCCATTTTCACTGCTTAAACCAGGTATAGGCTACATCCTATAGCAAGTAAGCGTCTAATTCAACACTCTTACTGGATGTTACCCCCATAATATCTGTTACCTTCTACACCATATCTAGAAATTAATATAGATCCTCTTCAGACTTAGATCTAAAAAATAAAGGAGGATTCATTCGGGTTACGTCTTGAATTCTGGTTGCGGCAATATTGGCCACTAGGATGGCCTGAAAAATAGATAGCCATATATTTTGGTCTACACAGAGTGAGCTAGAATGGTGAATATAGCTCTGAACTCTGCATGAGAAATATACTCATTCAGGGGGTCTTCCTGAATGAGCGGAGACGCTGGCCAGCTTCCGATTTTTTTTTCGTTAGTCTTTCTAGGAGGCATATTCTGCAAACGAAAGGAAAATTTAAATTAAATAGAGATTTTAACTTGAGCTCCTGCTCATTCGCATGATATGAACATGGAAAAAAGGGAAATATTTCCTAAAACATCTCATAGCCTCTTGGTCATAAGTGCGGCACGCTTCATACCCATATATAAGACTCTACTTGATGTGGCTTTCAGACTCTTTAGGACGCTTTAAAACCTTAGGCTCTGATACCAAATTTGTAACACCCCGAGAGTACCCCTAGGCTCTACACAGTGCTTACGGTCAGAAGTGACCACAAGCTAACCCATATTGGTACCTGCTGTGAGTACTGAATAGAATGATAGGGAACATGTGTGGAACTAAATTGAAAATGCCACAAGGTTTAAATACAAAAAAATAATACTGAATCGAAATACTAAAAGCAATACTGTAGGACTATCAATAACATCTAATAACTGAATAACTGATTGAAAGTGTCTGAAAGTCTCTAACTTACTGACTGACTATGGATTTGATGGGACAAACCCCCAACTAACTTGGACTGAATAGAAAATACTGACCTGATAATGTAATTGAGGTAAATAAACCATGTCCTCAAAGTATGAGAACTCACCATTGCTTCAACTGATAATCTGGTTTGCCTATGCATGATCAGGGAATTGAGCGTCCGAACCTATGATATTAAGCATCATAGCGCAAGAAACGAGTATGCAATCAGTACTTTGAAAGTACTGTTATGCTACGCATGATTTTATGTGCATGAGTAATAACTGACTGAATAAATAGCATGAAGAACAAAGTAGAATGCGTGAAATCTGTAAAGACTGAGAATACATGACCAAGCATAATACATGTTCTAAATATAATTTGTAAAATAAAATACTGATAAATAGATAACTGATATCTGTATGCTAGGGTCAGCAAAATCGAAACTGATTACTGAGATGAATACTGGACTGAGACTGTGGGAGCTATTATCTAACCGACATGCCTTATTGAGCAAATTGGTGTCCAACCTGTGAACCCAGTTAGAAGGGTATCAATATCGTGCTACGGGTACTAACACATAGCTGCGTGGATCCACTAAGATACTGAACAACCAGGATATCAAACATAAACTAACAGGTGACACCTGGGCAGAGTCAAGCCTAAACTGACGAGAGATTCCTCATATCCTACGCTGGCTACGTTGTTATGGAATGTAAGGAATGCTATAAATGACTCTGCCTAACGGACGGGGAAGCCGTCATCCCTACATTCACTCGGTGCTAAATCATACTCCCAACTGAAAGACCTGGAATATTGGACTAACTATGCTTCACTATTTAAAAATATTTACTGAAAAAATCGGGCTTGTAACTATTCTATAACCATTCTATAAATACTGAAAACTAGGTAAGCAGCTAAATTTTGGGTATTTAAACCCCCAGGACTCGATAACAATGATACCAAGGTCGTACTAAAACTGTAAGGACATGATATGTAAGCATTTATTCAAAACTCATTCTTGTTGGCATTTCATCAAACACTTGTAATTCATGGTTTAAACTAAGCATGGAAATAGTTTTAAAACTTGTAGTAATAGCATTATTTCACTACTAAAATCACCAATTAAGATTTAATTCAACGAACAACACAATTCAAACGTGTGAGGATTTATAACACCATCAATTATATGTAAACATGGTATAAAAATAAAAAATTCATAGGGATTCATGGTTAAAATCATAATAACTTGTAAAAATCACCACTTTGAATTTGAATTGGTTTCTTGGACTTCATGGGTAGAAGGACCCATGAATGAACATTTAACATACATCAATTGAAGAATCCTCGAATGTTCTTGGTGGATTTTCTTGGGATTAATCTTGAAAGGTGAAGCTTTAGGGTTTTCTTAGAGAGAAATTTTGGTGAATAATGAGTGTACTAGGCTTATAATAGGTTTAATTTCTTGTTTTCAAGAATTGGGGGCTTGGAAAAAGACTAAACTACCCTTGAGAATTTAAAACATAGAACTGGAAATCCCGATTTTACACTCCAGTATGATGTGGTACTATCACTTTGCGCCACTGGAAAAAGAACGATCCCGATTTTGTACCTTGGATTGAGGCGATGCTATCTCGCTGTGTCACTAGAAATGAACGAGTGTGAATTTACTATAATATCCCACATTTTGGAATAGAATAAAAATTTGTCATTTCTATGCGTGGATGTTTCAAAAGCCTCAAATCCTATATAAATTTAGTGTGTTAATAAATTATGTAGTGTGGGAATCTATTTGAGCATGAATTTAGATCATAGAGGTCCCCTAACTCAAGTACAAGTTGAAAACTTTCCTATCGTTCAAGTTTTAGTAAGCGTCAAAACTTGGGTCAACTTCAATCGATCATAACTCATTGTATATGACTAACTAGGTGGCTTACTGTATATCAAATGAAAGATCTTTGAATTATCTTTCTAACGATACCATTTTTTCCTAAATCCAATATTGGAGCAAAAAGTTATGCCTATTTTACTCCAGTATGTCAGGCTGAAAATAGTGTGACGACATTCGTGATAGCTTATCACATTTGTGATGCCCTATCACGAAGGTCGTCAGCCTTAGGTAGAAACCAGATCCTAAGTGATGAAAATCGTGATAGCTTATCATATGTGTGATGCCCTATCATGAAGGTCGTCAGCCTTAGGCAGAAACCAGCCCCTAAGTGACGACATTCGTGATAGCTTATAATATTTGTGACGCCCTATCACGAAGGTCGTCAGCTATGATTGTCAGCAATTGGGAAATTATTTCATAAGGGTATTTTGGTCTTTTATTCACCTTCCACGATTTATAACCCTAAAGAGACGTAATTTTTCCCATTTTTTGTTCAGTTAAGCATCTTAAAAACCCTCTCTTACACTCTCAATCACAAGATTAGGATTTCCATCAAACTCATCTCTCAAAAGCAAGATTCAGGCCTTTTTCTAAGATAATCAAGAATTAAGTTTTCTAATCCAAGAACTCTCCAGCAAATCATCAAGGTTTCCTTTCTAAGGTATGCGTTTATTCATTCATGGACTCCTTTCGTCCATGAAGTTCAAGAACCCTTTTTTTCTAAAACTATATATTATGATTTTCTTGCTATGAATGGATTTTTGATCATGTTTATGTGTTGAATGATGCCAAGATAGAATCTTTATGTGTTATTATAAATCCATGACATCATATGAGTTGAAAACATGTAAGTTTGATTATTTATGATGAGAAATTGTATGATTTACACCTATGCCTAAGTTATACATGTAAGGTGTTTGATAAAATACCTAAGAGACTAGAAATCATGCATTATAGCTAAATTGTGACTAAGTGAAGGATTAATGATAGGCCTCTATGATTCAATGTCATCCATATTGATAATGTGTCTTGTGAACACTGTTGGATTACTCATGAACTAGTCTGATGAAATTATGCTATGCTTACTTGCAAAACCCACTCATGTACAAGATGTAGAATACCCATGTACTTCATGAAATTCCCCAAGTTATGATATTATGGATTATGGTTGTAATATGTAATGAGCATGATATTGAAAGCTATGCAAGTATATACATGTTGCATGAAATTCCCTTTCATGAAATAGATTTTTTAGAACCATGCTTAGTATGAAATCCCTTATTTATGATATTGTGGATTATGGACTCTACTCTTATGATCAAGTCAGTCATGTGTGTCAGTTTTCTTCCATCGAGTCTTGGGGGTACTTGTACCCAAAAAATATAGTTGTGTGCCTAGAGCCATGTCCTGTTTTCACGATACTCTCAGTCAAGCCATGATCTATAGAAATCAGTCAGTCATGTGACTCAGGAAAACTTAGTAATCTCAGTAGTTCAGTATTCTCAGTAATCTCAGTGCTCAGTAACCTTAGTAATCACAGTAAATCTCAATAACTTTAGTGTTCTTAATCAGTCCTCAGAACTCATTATATTTCATTCGTCATCGGAATCCAGTAAACTCAGTTTTAGCTTCGTTTAATAATACCACTAGTATCAGTTCAGTTAATCAGTATCAGTTCAGCAAATCAGTTCAGTTAAGCTATTTAGTTCAGTCCAGTTATTTAGTTCAGTGTCTTTTAGATGGGAGTAGGATTCAGCACCGAGCGAACCTAGGGATGGGGCCTCACCCGCTAGAATAGGACTGAGATCCCTAGAAGCAATCCCTATGTTCCAGAACTACGTTGCCAGTGTAGGTATGAGATGTCACCCGTTAGATAGGACTGACATACTCAAGGGTCACCCTTTAGCACATTTATATGTATAGGATTGATCCCAGGAGTCACCCGCTCGATTAGGACTGACTCCACAGCAGATGTCTTTACTGGTAGCGCGGTACTGACACCCTTCCAGTTAGGGTAGAGATTGGACCCCAGTCAGCTTAGTTTGGGGCATGTCGGTTAGATGAGTACATCCCACAGTTTTAGTTATAGAATCAGGGCTTTCAGACACAGTCAACTCAGCTTAGTAGTACAGATTCGGTACTGTTAGATACATTCAATGCTTATCATTGTAAATAGACTTCAGGATCACCCATTAGCTAGGACTGATCTCAACTATGATTAATCAGTATTAGAATTATTATATTTAAAGATCACCCGCTAGATAGGACTGATCTCAGACTAAGTCAAATCATCCTTATTATCAGTATACTCATAATCACCCGCTAGATAGGACTGATCTCAGATTTAGTTACTCCAAGTAGAATGGAACTCAGATAGTTCCATCAGAACTTAGACTGTCAGATACAGTTGCTTAGTATCGATTAGTCCGATCATTACAGTTATATCATCTATATCAGTTGTCATAGCTCACGTTACCAGTATTCAGTTTTAGGACTGTTAGACACAGTCATTCAAACCAGTTCTTCATAATTTGAACTGTCAAAAATAGTCAATAATCTATTCAGTACCTTAGTAATAGTAAAGTTATGTTTTCAGCATTCAGACTCAGTATTCAGCATCATCACGAGTTCAGTTATAGTTGTTTATGCATGTATGTATTCTCACGTTCATATTAGTTAGCATTGTTCATGCATATAACCCTTTGCATTAGCCTACCTCACTAATATACTCAGCACATTCAGACGTACTGACGCATTTGCGCTATGGTGCTTTCTCTTATGTTACACCATAGGTTCAGAGACACGAGCTCCAGATCAGCATAGCATTCCAGTATTTAGAGTTTACAGTGAGTCCTTCTCATTCGAGGATGATATAATTATTACTATATTTACTATTCAGTTGCTAGATGGAGTTATTTGGAGACATATTCCTTCAACTCCTTATTCAGTTCAGTTAGAGGCTTTCAGACTAGATGTTAGATTATTTAGATCTCATTATTTTCAGTATTTATGACTTGTTTTGGTATTATTATACCTTTTTCAGACATTTTTTTATCAGACGTTTATTCAGTTCGAACCTTATGGCCTTTCATGTTCATGTTTATGCATTTTATGTATACTATGCAGTATACAGGTATAAATATCAGTCATGGGTTAGCTTATGGTCCTTCGGGGTTATAAGCACCGTGTAGCATTCTGGTTCAGAAAATTGGGGTGTTATATTTGCACTCCTCCATGACGTGGCACCTATTCCACAGTGATTTTTGGGCATGACATTGGCCAATCACAGTGAGCTACTAGAAAGGGACGAGTGCAATTTTGGGAATCACCGTGACGCGGTATGATTGCGGTGAGCTACTATCTCTCACTAAAAGTGTCATAACTTTTCACTCAGGTATTAGATTTAGACAAAATTGATATCATTGAAAATATAATTCAATTATCTACCTGTTTGTGGGTTATTAGACAAAAAATTCTTAGTAAAATAAAAGATATGCTCTTTTAAAGGTGACTATAGCAATATCCTTCTGAAGAACTCAATCGGTAAGGGATACTTTGATTTGTTTAATATCTAGGAGTTATTTGAGGCCTTAATATACATCAAATTCTAGCAAAAAACTACCAAATCACTATAATTTATTTCTCATGAGATTGAATCATGGTTATAATATTAGTTTGGATTCTCGGGGTATTACAAATTTGTGTCCACCTAGTGCTAGCACTTATAACTTGAATAAGGTCCCATTGCCATGTGATGAAATTATTCACACACTAGTTGACCCTTGTGAAAACCAAGGTGATTCTACGTTGGTATGTGAGTTGCCAACAACTAGTGAGGGTGTGTAAAATGATCAATCGAGTGAAGACGACCTTGATTTTTTTGAATGTTTAGGATACCCGAATTGTGATTGTTCTTGTGAAGATAGTTTTGATTGTGATCCCTTTGCTGCCTGGGGTGGTTTGTATCTATGTGAGGATTACTCTTGTGAAAGAGAAGGTGGTGCATATTTAGATATTCCATCTATTTCTTCTTTAGTTGTTTCTTATGTTGGGCATACTCCTAGTGGTGATCTTAAAACTAGTAGTAAGTGCATGCATGAGAACCCTATATTTGAAGTTGACTTATGGAACACCTTTCTCAACCCCTTTTTTTCTCATGATATTTACAATGATGATAAAGAGGGTATGCCTAATTTTGGGGATGGCACCATTAGGGAAATAAGAATAGCCAAAACCTATGTCCTTGGCTATATCACCCATTTGACCCCGGTAACCTCTTGGAATGTAGAGATTGTTATACATCCGACTTGATGCACGTTCAAGACACTAAGAAAGTTTTTATTAAGAATGTTAATATCCTTACCTATGATGTAAAGTCGATCTTGTGGACTCGCAACCCATTTGATAGACCCAATTTGTGCATGGGGGGAATTTCCAACAAGGTTAAGTGTTTATTGAAGAGGGGAATAGTAAAAAGA
Organism: Capsicum annuum; assembly: GCF_002878395.1. Classification (NCBI taxonomy): domain Eukaryota; kingdom Viridiplantae; phylum Streptophyta; class Magnoliopsida; order Solanales; family Solanaceae; genus Capsicum; species Capsicum annuum. The sequence goes on along the minus strand of NC_061111.1, from coordinate 226,550,838 downwards.
ACCAAGAGAGTTCACCCCTAAGTGTTTCCACTCTTGACCAAGGTATTGCTACTTGTAGGTCAAGGAAAGAGTTCCCTATTGAAAATACTTTAGATGAATTTCATTCTTATGATGCCCTTTTTTGTGACTTGGTTTTGATGAGAGGCCCCTTTCTCAAAGGTGGTTTCATGAGTGAGGGCTCGAGGACAATTGTGTCATTGCCTCTTTGGGATATTATTCATGTTCTTGCATCCATATTTGACACATTTGAGCTTAAATTTTATGGATAACAACTTGTGGGTACCAAGTTAAATCCTTGTTTGTGGTAGAGTTGAAAGATGCTCATGGCTTTTTGTCACCTTCATGGGGTTGAAAATTTGAAGTATCTTTGGGGATCTTGGGAGCATGTTTATCATCATTGGCAGAGTGAAAAAAAGTTCTTGGGAAACTTCTTGTCTTGGTATGGTTTGTTGCATAGTAGGTTCTCAATTCTCCCTAATTGCATGGCTCCATTGATAAAGTTCCTTTCCTCGAGAAGTTGTGTGAGAGGAAGAAGTCATATAATCTTAAGTGCCTTTATTCCATCCTTGTGTGTTTTATTTGCTATATCTTTTAGGTTAAATGGCGTTCTTATAGATGATAGAACCTTGGATGATGCCTTTACACTTGACTCTTTCCTATACTACCTCTTTGCCTATGATGACATCCATGTTAGTTTTGGATTTATATTATGTAGAGGTTAGTTGGTCCACTTGTTTGAGTGATATTGATATTTTTTTTCGTGGACTTTAACTTCAATTGAAGCACCACTCTTGATGTAGTCTTATAAGAAGGTGATGAAGTAATTTTGTCTTATGGCTCTTAAGGTAAAATTAATCTTACCTTTTGTATCTAGTGATGCCATTATGACTTTTGTAGCTTCATTATCTCTTGGTGATTGTCATATCCACTTCCTTTGTGACATTTTAACCAAGCTTTTCATGTTAAAAATTAAGGATTCATGGTTATGCTTAAAATGTGTACTGCTCTGGCATGATAATGTTATTTGTTGCACTAACCCTATGAGGATGTTGTGTTTGTTTGTATCCTCTTTGATTTTGCAAGTTATGGATTCGAGGTCGAATCCTTTTTAAAAAAGTGAGGATGATATGATCCAAATGGCCACCATAGTTTTTAATGACATCTTTAGAGGCCAATACACGAAGACTCAATCTTTGGCCACCTTGAGGACACAAGAACATGCATAGAGGACCCATCTTGAACACACTAAAAGGCAATTCCGTGTGTGGAAGGTTGTTTCACGACTTTGGAGCATTGAAGAGCCTTCAAACACTCAAAAACCACCCCTCTACTTAAGGGTGTTTTGGTCATTTTATGACCCCTCCTTACACTCCATAGGTGCCCCTCTCATTAAGGTCATTAGGTTTATTTTATTTTTATTTAGTAATAGCTTATAAATAGACTCTTTTTAGTTTATTTCCTTAGATTTGTGGAATATGGATATTTGAAAAAAAACATTGTATCATCTTCCCCTCTTGTGAGAGTAGACCACCCAAAACTAGGAACAAGTATGGTACTCACTTGTGTTGAAACTTTGACTTAGAAACGTTGGTGCTTGAGTGATGGATTCCCTATTATGTCTATGTAAGAGTGTGTTCTTACTATTGTAAGTCTTAGGGGTTCTAGGATTTTATACATCCTTTAGTTCTTACTTCTTGTAATAGTGTATGTCTCACTACCTATCCTTTATTTTTTATTGCAAAATCGTTAGTGTTGTTCTTGTTATCTTATGGTCGTCTTGTGTTGCTTGTTTCTTAGTATTATTATCATCTTGTTATCTTGTGTTTGTGGGCTATCCGTTATCATATGCCTTCCCAATCTAGAATTCCTTCAGTGTTGTTGAATTGATACTTTAACATGTTGACAATATTGAAATTGATAAGAGTCATATATCTAGTCAAAACAGGTCTTTCTTGATCATACTTTGAGCAACACCTCAATCTCCATAATCCTCATGTAATCATTGGGGAAGGATTGTAAGGATGCACTCAAAAAATAACATTTGTAGGATAGTGTGTCCAAATATTTAGCAATAAGAATCCTGAGGGGGTGTTTCTATAGTTTATACCCATAACCCTGCATAAACTTTCTAAATAGCTTTAACATAAGAGTCATAATTAAAAATATGATCAGTGATATCCACTTTAGGGGTATGATTTTCACTAAAACACAACAATATTTAGACAATACAATAATACCAAACCTCTGGACTCTAGTATTAGGGGCAATCTTGTCATGAACTACATTTCTTATGATGAAAGATATCTTAAAAGGAATGTCTTATGCCATATCTTGGAGTCGTAAGTAGATTTATCCTTTTTCCATATAATTCATTTATAAGAAGAGGTAATTGACAAGTTACCAAACTCAATTTTAGCCCATATAGGGCATCATATTTATCTTGATCAAGAGTAATAATTAAGGAGTGGACCAATGACATGACCCGAGCCAAGGACTAGTCGTTTTGGGTATTTTAAGCCTAAATAGGACCGAAGACCACCCCCAATACCCCCACCATTAACCGCCCTACATCCCATGTAAGACGAATTCTGAACATATAACAAGATAAGACAATATAAATTTAAAGAGATGATTGTAAGCTTAAAACCAAATTGGAAATCCATAACCAATTAACCAAGTATTTCCAATCCCAATGCAATGCCAATACCAATGCTGACACTAATACCCACACCTCTCATGTCTATAGTAGTTTGATAAAACCTCTAACCAGAATCAAGAAACATCTGATCGATACATGCCCCCGACCATAGCCAAAACCAAATCCAATGAAATAACAAAAATGAAAAGAAGTCCATAACATGAAATGGAGTCTTTCAGAGTATGGAATCTTACCACTTTAATCTGACTCAAAGATGTCCCTGAATCTAAGTCACTGAGCAAAAGAAATGGTAGTATGGCCAGTTCCTGCAACGCGTGGGGATATAAGGGTAAATGCTAGCATGTAACTCAGGGATAAAGGTAAAATGATTCCATTATTCAAAACCAAATCAAATAACAATATGCAATAACATATATACATATATACCATTTTAGGATAGGGAACAAGGTTTACCATACATTTAAGACCTTAACCTGGGTTGTGTAGCTTGGCCATTCGAAAACTACCCACAAGCTATATGGGTTCAGCTCCCCCTGATGAAAAGGCCTCGTGCGTGTTAGAAGTACGACCAAAGAAAAGAACCTGGGATGGCTATTACATCCCCAAAAATATAAAGTGTGACATCGTGCACACAGCCATTAAGTCCACCCTCACATCGACAGGCGTGAGATTTTAATGTCGTTCCCCTTGGGGCCTCCACCTTCCACGACTTTGCTACTCAAACCCCTTTAATCCCAATTAAACCTTTTACACATAACCAAACCATTTACCAAGGATTCTTTTAATTAGGCATTAACCAGTGGTATCATCATATTAAAATTAGAGCTTGCAAGTCTATTACCTTATGCTATATAAACCATTAAACCAAATTAGACTCCCTTGTTTTCAATAAAACCAAAATCATTATAATCAAACCATGGCCACGAAGGCCTTTCCATAGTCATGTGAAACCAACCAAAACCATTTCATGTTTCTTTAACCATTCATGCAATGCAAGGATTCCAAGAGTAGTTAAACAATATGACAAAATCATTCTCATTGACAATTTCACAAATAGGTTGAGGGCATACCATTATCAAAGCCAAAATCATCACAATTTGGGGCTCAACCATGACCCCTCAATTAAATCACTATCCCCATGCACCCACATGTGGAAAATCATAAGCAAAACATGAAAAACCATAATTAAAATCATAAGAAACATTAATCAACCATGAACATCTAAAAACCCCAACCTTTATTTCAAAACCATAACAATACCACGAAAATCATACATTAAAACACATGTTTTTAGTAAAATAACAATGAGGGAAGAGTCATATGCCTTAGACACCAAGAAGTATGAAGAGAAACCAACCTTAAAAGCCTTAATTGATTATCTTGATAAAACCCTATCTTTTGCTTGAAGGGAGAGTTTGAGAGTATTTGACAGGTAATAATGTGTTAATGAAGTCCCAAAAGTTTTTTAAGTCATGGCCTCAAAGGGATTTAAAAGGGAAAATGTCCAAAATGCCACCAACTTAAAACTGTAAAAATATCATAAGTGGTTACGAGTCGACCCTCGTGACTCATGACCATAACATACAACTCGTACCTTTGAGTCATCACTAAAATAGAGAGATGGACATCCATACACTATCTACTCTAAGACTCCATGACCCCCAATCATGACCTGACCATACGACTCGTATGGTCTAGTCATACCTAGGGTAGAAACTAAAGGGATTGGATACTGGACAATATACGTCTCACCCTTACCACTCATAACCTATCCTCACGGCTCTTAGTAAGCCACTCATACTCAGAGCTAAGTCTATTCACTAAGTTACTAATTTGAGAAAGGTTTGACCAAATAACCCATCGCCACTATTAACGACTCATACCACCAAATCGTTACCAAGATCAAAACCCAACCACCACCTTCTGGACACCTAATGACTAGGGTCTCCTGATCTATACCCACACCATACTAATCATATGGTGAGCCATTACTATCAGGAAATTTTCAAGGGCTAAAACCCCGGGTATTTCAACCATCTCTTTGATTTGATTAATAGGTTCTGTGATCAAGAATATCTAGTTCCACTATCCATCAATAAGGACATATTTAGCTAAAGTATTATCTTAGGGATTAACCTCATCCATCATATCAGAGAGTGGGCCTTTGGAAGACCCATTGTCAAATTATAAACTTACTCTACCTCTACCAAGTTTCCAATTAATGTTACCCGTGAGGGAATGAGAAAAAAATTGTTCCCTAGGTAGATTAGTAGGATGAAAGTTTCCTAAATACTTAGTTATTATGAATTGCACTAATAGAGATTTGGGAAGTTTTTACATTCCACCATTACTTTGTTGTGAAAGCACTACATGTGTCTTTTAAGCTCTTGAAAATAGTTCCTCCCTTATCAAAGGGATAACAAATTTTATTTCAAGATACACAATATTACTTACCTCCTAAGTCAATGTCATACCATTTTCCATAAATTTTTTAATAAGCTCGAAGGCCCCCATCGAAGGTTAAAAAAATAGCTAGGTTGTGAATGTTAAGGGCCAGGAGTACATGCCTAATCAAGATGGGTCTCCTTTCCACAGATAAGGTCTTCAAATTCCAATCTTTAATCCTGTTAATGACCTTGGAAATCATATTAGAGAAAATGCAAAGTATGTTTCTTCCATAGTAAAGAGGCAACCTAAATAAGTCATAGGTAGGTTGGCAAATCTTATACCAAGAATTTTATTGATACTCTTGATAGTATTAACTGGGGTTTAATGGTTCATATAAAAACAATTCTTACTCACGTCAATCATTTGCATAGAGATGATATCATAATGTTTTAGTGTATTAAGCATAAATTTCAAGGGCTTCTTTTCTTTACTGCAAAATAGTATAATATCATCAAAAAGGTCAAATGATTACTTTGTGGACCTTAAGTGTTCATATAGAAGCTTTTAAATATGTTTTTTTTTGTGTAGTCTAAATAATATCTTGGTAAGTAGTTCAGTATGAACACAAAAAGTGAAGGGTCTCTTTGTCTAAGATCTCTATTAGACTTGGAAAAACCATGTTTTCTTCCATTTACAAGAGAGCATATCAGTTATTGGAAATAAATCTATTGATGAGGTTTATCTATTACTCATTAAGACCAAGATGTTTGAGAAGGAAACGTAGGTAAGGCCAGGAGATTCTATCATAAGCCTTGACCATGTCTAACTTGGTGACCACATTCCCACCCCTCATAGGTTTTTTAATATCATATATAATCTCTTGGGCTAAAAGCACAGTGTCAGTGATAGCTTTTCCCTTAATAAATTCACTTTAATTAACAAAGATAATTTTGGGTAGAATGGTGCTGAGTCTAGAATTAATGACCTTAGCTGTACTATTGTAGGATACATTAAAAAGACTAGTAGGTCTGATATCTAAAAAATATTAAAGTGATTCAACTTTAGAAAGCATTATTAAATAGGTATGGATGACAAACTCAGAAAGGACATTACCATGAAAGAATGGCAATACAATATTATGAATATCCTCCTCAATAACTTGGCAAGTATATTGGTAGAATTTACTACTTAGACCGCTATGTCAAGGGCCACTATCCAGATCTAGACCAAAACACAATCTTTAACTTCTTGTAGAGTATGAATGGATAGTAAAAAGAAGTTGTCCTCATTAGTGAAAATTGGATTAACAATACTCATGGTATTGAAATCTTCAACAATTTCCTCTAGGTTTAAAATTACCTAAAAGAAATTAACACCAAATTCTACCAAGACATCTGCACCCTCAACCCAATCTCCAGTAACATTTTTTATCTTAAGAATAGATAATCTCCTTCTTTGGTCATAATGGAGTTAATTTAAGAGAAAGATATATTTTCATCTCCTTCTTTAAATCACTTGATTCTAGATTCCTAAGAAAGAAATTTTCCATTGAGCTTTAGATATCTGGTGTACTCATCACTAGCTTTAAATAATTTTTCTCTATTAGAAGTGCTATTGTTAAAGATGGAGGACTCTTCTAGCATATTAATATCATTTTCAAATTTTTAGTCTCCTCGTAGATATCTCTAAAAGTTCTTCTTAACCATTAACTAAGATAGTTACGGACTTTTTTATCTTCTAATAGAGAGTATATAATGGATTCCCAATAATCTCTTCAGAACAATATTATTGAATAGTGCTAATGTAGTTTTCATGATCTACTCGTATATTAAGGAATCTGAAGTACTTGATTTGGCATGAATTATTGTAACCATAGGTTATTACCAAAGGAACATGGTTCGAGCAAGTTATAATGAGAAATAACAATACTTCCTAAGTGGTCAAGCTAGTCATCATTGTAAGCCAAACTGCCAAATCTCTTTCAAATGGTGTTAAGAGGGTTTCTGTTATTTGACCATATATAATTATATGCTGAATATTGTAGTCTATTAAACAAGAGATAATTCAAGACTTTCATTATTCTATAAGGCCTGCCTCCTAGTTATTCTTCAAGACTGGTGATCACGTTAAGGTCTCTAATGATTCGTAAGGTTCATTTATAGAGTTTAAAATGGATCTTAGGTCTTCCCAGAGGTTTTCTCCCCACCATATTTAGCATAGATAATAGTAGTATGAATGGTAGAGTTGTCTTGGACTTGAGTGATTTGGAGTTATACATGCTGGTCTTTGTCTTCCTTAATATCAGTAATAATTATTGTTCTATTAGATCCATATCTTGTTTGAGCTGTTACCAAAGCAAAATTTGTACCTAAGTTTCCTTTTGAAGCTTTCAAACTTCTATATCTCACTAGAGGTTATTGTAGGAATATTTTATTGTTGCTTGAAAGTGATAAATCTTCTTGTGGAACCTTAAGAGCTAGTGCCTCTAATATTCCATGAGATTTAATTAAATTTTTCTTTAACATTTTCAAAATATAGTTTCTCCAAGTTAGGATCCAAGTGAAAGTTTACGATAGTATCGACTACTATTGTAGGGTACTGGCTCAACGTCACTTTTGCCATTATATGAACCTAATTGTTGAACCTTTTTTCCCTTTGTTGAGCTTCTTGGATTATTCTTCATATATGGGAAAGTGTTTGGTGTTAATAATCTGGTCTTGATCCTCCAGATCAGCGTAAGTAACATCTTTCTCATGTTTAGATTTTCCTCGACCCCTTTTGTAGATTTGGATTTTAGGTTTTTTTTCTAGGCCAAATTACATATATTTAGTCATTATTTTCCTCACATTTAGTATTTTTACTCGTCTTTTTTAAGTATTGATTTTAGAATTATGTTTAATATTATATATTAATATGTAGGATTAAAATGGTATAAAGATGAAGAAATTTGAAGCCAAAATAAATGAAAGACGAAAAATTATAGAATGAGATCAAATAAACAACTTTATGGATTAAATTAAATATAATATTATAATTATACATTTAAAAGTTCACAATTTGAATTGTGAATTTCTTCAGAAAGTCGTAACTAGCAAGCAGCTAAAGCAGACAGCAAATAGAATGGGTCAACGTTTCCTTCATGACACGGAGAAAGCATTACTCAAATTATCTTTTTTAGTCTTATTTAGACTCAGTTATTTTATTTGAGGTTTTTTCCTGTATTTATAAATATTTCATAAAATTAAATTTTATACAACTTTTGACTAGGAAGAGCTAGTAGCCACCGTGGAGGGCAGTGAATGTTGGTTAAATATTTTCTTCGTCTTTAGTATTTATTTTTACGTTATTACTTTAGATGGTTTGTTCTATTTCCCCATGTCTATGTAGAGTTAAACTTCTTGTTCTAGATTTATGGTAGTTGATAAAGTGATTGTTTAATAACTCTTGCTTCATTTTGTTTGATTATTGTCATAGTTGTTCTTATATTCTTGTCAGGGGTGTGCATCGGTCGGTTCGATTCGATTTTATGAGTTATTGGGTTGGTTTATCGGTTTTTAATTTTTAAATATGTAAAACAAATAACCAACCAATAAGATATTTTCTTATCGGTTTTTGATCCTTAACGGTTCGGTTTTCGGTTTAACCAATAAGAAAATAATTATAAAATAGAAATAGTAACAACTAACATTAAAAAATAAAATTTTAGTTACCGCCAAAATCCTACGCAGTGCATTTTAATTTACAAGAATCTTCAAACCTGAACTGAATATTAGTTAGAAAAAAAATTAAATCCTAATTGTTGGAACCTATAAATGCTTCAAGCTTTTCAATACGATAATAGCCGAGCTTTATATTGTGCCTTTGTTGCCCTGAATAGATTAATACTTTGTGAATCACTGAATTGTGAATAAGTAGAGCATATAATATATATACATACACATATCTATCTATCTATCTATCTCTCTCTCTCTCTCTCTCTCTATATATATATATATAGATATATCTAGAGAGAGATTTATATATATAACATAAATAAAGATAAAACAATAATATAGTGTATCCTTATTGGGTTATTGGTTTAACTGATAACCCAATAAGCTAAAACCAAAATCGAACCGTTTACCCAATAAAATTTTTTATAAAACCGATAAAAAACCATTAACCCAATACCAATAACATTTTTATCGGTTGGTTCAGTTTTTGCACACCCCTAATTCTTGTGCTTACTATTTTAATACTTAGCTACCATTAAAATAAAATTATATTCTTATTGTAAACTCGGAGAAGAATCAATGAGATAGAATGAAGAATATAGGGATTGTTCTTTAGTATAATGAAGAATTGATTTGTAGTTAGGAGGGGAATATACCTAGATCGCCTTGCTTGGTTATAAAATGGGAAGATAATAAATGCATTTGGATTGAGTTATCACATTTCCGCTCAACGATGCAGTTGTGAGGTTATCAAAATAGACGATTAAAGGTTCGGAAGACCATAATTATAAAATCAACCCCATAAATAAACAACTAGATAATCAAATAAGTTCATGAAATTGATACTCGACATGATTGTTAGTTAATGTATAATCCTAGATCGATACACTCTTTGATTACGTAAAATTTATCCTTCTTTTGGTTAATTGTTCATTAGTTAGTTTCTTTTTAACTTTAGTTTAGTTAATTTAAAAATATATCTTGAAATCTACCGCTTGAATAATAATTAGTATTAGTCTAATTTAATAAAAAGTTAATTGATAAGTTCCTGTGGGTTCAATATTTAGCCTCTCAATCTTGTATTACTTGTACGATCGTGTACACTGATGTCGTTGTCATGGACGTAGAAATTAATTGTTTATCTAGGTTATATTTTTTATTTATTTATTTATTTTGTATATCTTTTATTGTTATTGTTAATGTTATTATTATATTATTATTATTGTTAGTTTGTAGAAATATTTTTTTTGTAGTATTTACTACGCTTGTTGAGATGACATCTAAAAAAGTGTGGTGTGATAGTTATTCATCTTTTATTGATCCTTGTCTTATTTGTGGAGGACCCCACCTATGTAAATATTTTTCAAGTCCTCAATCTCACGGAATGGGTTTTGTAACCCTTTGAAATCATCTGATTAGAACTTTGTAATGATGTGGTGGTCAATAGAAAGATTGTTCTATGTGTTATAACCCCCTTTTCGAGCCCTGATTATGATGATTATAATAATGCTTGTACTTTTGATAGAATAGATCCTCATAGAAAATCATTATAGGAGTATGAGGGTGTCACGACCCGAGGCTACCCCCTAGTCGCAACAACGGTGCTAACGGTCACAAATGACCATAAGCTAACCCATGAGCTGGTACCTGTTGTGAGCACTGACTAAACTAATAATAAACAACATATGCCAAAAACAACTGATAATCCCCTAAGGTTTTAAATATTGAAACATGATTAAATCATAGATCTGAAATATATGAAGACATACTGAAAAGACTGATAAAACAACTGATAAACTGACTAACTGTCTAAATATATGAAAAGCCTCTAACTAACGGACTATGGAGTTGATGGGACAAATCTCTAACTAACTCTGACTAAATGGAACTACTAATCTATTGAAATAAATTGAATGAAATAATTATGTCCTTGATAGATGAGGACTCACCACAACTGATGTTGCTAATAAGCTGAACTGTCTAAGCACGGTCAGGAAATTGTGCGTCCTAACCTATGATATAAGACATCATAGAGCGAAGAAAAGTATGTGGTCAGTTCTTTGAATATACTAGTATATGATTTGAGTTTAGGCTGTAATGCAAGGGTTAATTATACATCAAAATAAGGACTGACTGAATAGCATGGGATAACTGAGTATGCATTGACGAAAACTGAAATACTAAGAATGTAAGACCAAGCATATATATATATATATATATATATATATATATATTTGAAATAATCTGTGAGCTAAATTACTGAAATCTGTTAACTGATTAACTGGTAATCTATATGCTTTGGTCAGGTATCCTGAACTGAATTCTGTACTGGATACTGAACTGAGACTGTGGGAGGTATCATCTAACTGACATGCCCCAATTTAAGCTAATCAGGGTCTAACCTGTAACCCCAGTTGGAAGAGTGTTAGTATCGTGCCACGGGTACTAACAATGGTTGTGTAGATCCACTAAACTAATGTCCTGAAAGACTAATGAGTCACCCTCAACTGGCAGGTGCTCTAATGAGATATGTGTTACCCTCAACTGGCAGGTTGATATCTCTAACCTATGCAGGCTACCTAGTTTCGAAACTCAGGGAATGCTACTAAAGGTCACACCCTCTACTGGTAGGTGAGCCCCCCATTCCTGGGTTCGCTCGGTGCTAAATACTACTAACTAAATGACATTGATTGTTGGACTAAACTAAGCTTAACTAAGCAAACAACTGAATATGATAACTAACTAAATAACAACGTTCATGGTTTATCTGAAATCATTCTGAAGATACTGAAATTATGTAAATAGCTAAGTATCGGGTGTTCATAACCCTCCAACACTGAATGAAAATACCAATGAGGACATATATAGCTTTAAAAACAATAATATGGGATCATTATTCAAAAACCAACCCTTAAGCATTTCATCAAACAAATGTAAAGCATAAACTTAAGCATGGGAATGGGTAAAGCATACGATTAAAACATAATTATAATATCAAAACCATAAGTTAGGGATTTAATATGAAAATTTCATCATTCAAATGTGTAAAGGCTCGCTCCATCAAAAATGCTTGTAAACATAATATATAATCGAAATTCATAAGATCTTTATGGAGATAATTCATCATTTAAAACATAAAAATAGGTTCTTAGACTCCTTGGGTGAAAAGGGCCCATGGATGAATATCACACATACCATAAACCTTAAGCTTGAAAAAGAAACACCAATCTTGATGCTTTCTTGAATGCTCTTGAATTGGAAAACTTAAATTCTTGGTTTTCTTGGAGAGAAAGTAATGGAATTTGATGTTCTTAGGAGATGACTAGGATTTCTTTGAGAGGAGGATTAGAGAAGATAGGCAAATAATGACCTAACTGATGTTTTAATTCATGTTTTTATGAATTGATTCAATGGGAAAAGTCATAACTTCCCCTCAAGAGATTAAATTTACAACTAGAATGCAGTTTAATGGGTCACTGAGATGCGATGAGGAGTCCATCACTATAAGCACTATTACACGATGATATCGTAGTGAGCTGCCTGCATCAAAATCCAAACATGACCCAATCCTTATCCAAAAAATCCAAAACTTCCTTGAGACATGATCCTTACACTTCTAAACATGAATTAACTCAAAAATCAATACCTCGGGGTTGCGTAAACCGATTTCAAAATCCACAAAGTTAAGGGGCTTTAGAAAAATCACTAAGTCCTCAATACTTAATGAAATTTTTAGATTTTAAAACCCTTATGCATGCAACTAAGAGTTGAACTGAACTAAGAATATTATGGGGTATTACAGAAGGTTGTCCTTAGATAATTGTGAAGGGGTGGACCTACTCCATGATAGAAATAATTGAGCTTATTCCACGGGTTGAAAAGATTAGCTTGAATATTTTCAACTTAAAAGATGAGTTGCGTGGAAAGGTTGGTGCATCTAATGCCCAATAATTTAGTTATGAGTTGTGTGAGGATAAAAAGAATACTCACAAGACAACTTGATGAGCTAAAATTGGAGGGTCAACTACTCAACCATACTTTTATTGATGTTTTCACTATTGAGAAGAGTATGTTAGACACATGTAAGGGTGTAAATACTAATACAATTAATGAGTTGCGACGTGTCAAACCTTATTCCAATCCATTTTCCCCGTTGTACTTAGATAACACGATATTAGTCGATCCACCTAAGCCTATGGGAAATTGTATGGAGGAGTAGCAATATGTGTATGTTCTTGAATTTGTTTCATCAAAATTAAAAAATTATATTCCTCACTTAAGGGTCAAGAAGTACAAGATGTGATACCTTTTGCTTGGTTCCTATATATTTATACCACTCCCCCTTGAGTGAAGAAGAAAAATTAGTGCTAAATTAAGAGTGCAATTCATAAGTTCAAAGTGGAAGAAGAAAATGATGAATATGTTGTGTCATGACATTAGATTAGGTACTTGTTGGGAGGCAACTCAATTTATTTAGTGTAGCTTCTTATTTTTATTTTTTTTTAAATATTTTTATTGTGTCACTTTTTGGTGTCGCTTGTACTTTTGATGATTTAGGAGAAGTCTGAGTATCCAAAAATTGAAGTTAAGAAGCACGTTTGAGCTTAAGTGTGGGGTGCGCCTTGAGGGAATTTGAAGAATCATGCTGCTAGCTAGGACCTAGAGGTCCCAGAAAGAGTATCTTTAACCATTGCTTTACATTGTTTGTTGCTTTGGGGGCAAAATAAGATTTTAAGTGCGGGGTGGGATGTGTTTTGATTTTTTTTTGGGGGGGGGGTATGTTATAGTATTCTATCTGTCTATTTATTTATTTTTAGTGATTAGCTTTAGATGAAAAACGAAGAATTTTTAAAAAATTGAATAAGAACCGTAAACACAAAAAATATTTTTCTTTTTTTATTAGATTTTTTTAAAATTTTTTTGTTGGTTTTTAGTTGTTTAGTCTTTAGTAAAGCATATTTCGTCTATCCCTTGATTTTTTTGCGGTTCTTTCCGAGGAGGTTCCCTTTAAATCGAGTATCTTTTAATTTTTGGAGTAAATTTTGTTTTTTTATTTTTTGGGGAGAAAAGAAAGACTTTTCCTTATTTGTTTGATACTAGCAATTTAGTCCTAATCATGAGCTGTACTTTTTTGTGAGTGCGGATAATAATAAAATAGCATACATTTCTAACATTTAGTGTCATAGTTGTGAATATGTATATATCTTATTTTACATTATAGTTTGTCATAACCCTATTTGTTTTAGAAGTGAAATTGATACTTGTACCATGTGTGAAGAGGTTTTACATATATTTCATGTTTTGCATCTCAGTATAGAACTTGCATTGCGTGTTACTGAAGCAAAATACAAAATGTCGCTTTGTTAGAAGATGATAATAGGGTTTCTTTGATTTTCCTTCAGAGTTTTAGCCTTTTCAGATACTATACCACTAGTTAGCGCCATTGAGCTTGTAGCCTTTTATGGATAGCCATATTTTTGCCTTAACTCTTTTGTTGAATTCCTAATATTTGCCTCCTGCTTACTTGAGCATGATAGCATAGATTAGTTATAATTGGTAGATCTGAAGAATAAGGGATGGTTGAGTGAAAAGGTGACTAATGAGAGTTACATATGATGACAGTGAATTTTTTTTTTTAAAAAAGGAGAAAATTATTTTTAAAAAATAATGATAGAAGCATTCTTGATATGATGAGATTACTAGTAAAACAATTGTTGAACAGAGGGCTAAAAATAAAAAGAAGAAAATATTGGGTATGATGTCTAAAAGTACAAAGTGCCTAGTAAAGTGTAAGTCACTACTATATAGTTTTCCTACCCGTCCCCTAGCCAACATTACAATCCATTAAAATCCTATTTGATTCTACGTGAACATGCTTAATTAGTGGAGATGCACATAATGGGCAAACCTATGGCTCTTTGTGCATACATGTGAATTCTTTTGGAAGTGTGAGAGTTCTGTTTCTGATATTAAGTCCTTAAATTATATTCAATCTTTGAAATTGAGTTATGGACTAAATTTTTCCTAGTGAGGACACTTGTTTCATAATAGATAGGTGATATTATTAGCTTTCTTTGATAAGAGTAGGCGAGCGACACTTAGATTTTATGAGTTAGAGTTTGTTTTTGAGGTTAGGAGGTTAGAGGTTTGTTGTTTGTTTGTATTTCTTGCATAATTATTGAAAAGTGCACTTGATGTTTTGAATTGCTATATGGCCTAATTGCTTGTATCAATCAAAGTGGTGGTATTCCTAGCTTGATTTATTATGATGAGCATTAATTGTTACTCGAGGACGAACAAGAATCAAAGTGTGAAATGGTGATGTGAGGCCAAATTACATATATTTAGTCATTATTTTCCTCACATATAGTATTTTTATTTGTCATTTTGAACACTGATTTTATGAATTATGTTTAATTTCATATTTTTGTGTGTAGAATAAAATGGTGTGCAGATGAAGAAATTTGAAGCCAAAATGAATAAAAGACAAAAGATTATAGAAGAAAATAAGACAGACAACTTAATGAATTAAATTGAATATAATATTATAATTATACATTTGAAAGCTTACAATTTGAATTGAGAATTACCTGGCAAAGTGACGATTGACAAGCAACGAAAAAAAAGCAATAGCATGCCAAACAGAATGGGTCAGCATTTCATTCGTGGCACGGAGGAAACAACATTCTAATTATTTTTCTCAGTCTATTTTGGACTCAGTTATTTTATTTAAAAAATTTTCTACACCTATAAATATTTCATAAAATTAATTTACACAATTTTTGACCTAGGGAGAGCTAGGAACTGCCGTGGAGGTTGGGAATATTGGTTAAATTTTTTATTCCCCCTTAGTATTTATTTTTATGTTATTTCTTTGGATTATATGTTGTAAGTAATCCATGTCTATGTGGAGTTAAACTTCTCGTTCTAGGATTATGGTAGTTGACAACATGATTGATTAGTAATTCTTGATTCAATTTATTTGATTATCATCATATTCGTTTATATATTATTGTGCTTACTATTTTAATGTTAAACTACCATTAAATAAATCTATATTCTTACTATGAATATGGAAAAATAATCAATGCTATAAAATAAAAATAAAGAGAGTAAGAATTCTTCTTTAGTAAAATAAAAAATTAATTTGTGGCTGATTGGTTATAACATAGAAAGATAATAATGTGTTCCAATAGGGTTATCACATTTTCGCTCAACAATGTAGTTGTGAGGTAAATCGAAATAGACTATTAGAGTTTCAAAAGTTCATGATCATAAAATCAACTCCGTAAGTCAACAACCAGATAATCCAACAAGTTGATAAAATTGATACTGGACATAATTGTTGGTGAATCCATAATCCTAAATCGATTCATTCATTGATTACATAAAATCTGCTCTTCTCTTGGTTAATTTTTCATTAGTTATTTTCTTTTCAATTTTAATTTAGCTAATTAAAAACATTTCTTGGAATCAACCTCTTGATAAAAATTAGTATTAGTCTAATTTAGTGAATAGTTAGTTGATAAGTCTCTATGGGTATGATATCTGAAATCTCAACCCTGTATTACTTGTACGATCGCATAGACTTGTGCATTTAGATGCAACATTGACCCTTGCTTTCTCAAGTCTTTTAGATTTTCTTATGCTATGTGTGTCCATAGAAGTTTGTTCAAAACTAATTTGAGTTTTCATAGTCATATCCTCTATAGTGTAACTTTGAGTGTTGACATCCTTTTATTAGCCTTCCTTAGCTTTGTAGACTAGATTTCTTTCTTCTTTGGTTGATGGGACATTTGTTTGGGTGTACCTCTTTCCTTCTTTAATTTCTTTCCATGGGTGTCCAACTTTCTTTTTCTCTAATTAGAACTGTGTTGTTGTAATTTTGAACTTGACTAGAAGGTGATCATTGATTTTGCTAGAGCCTGACATTCTCTATTATATTGATGCATTTTGTTTTAGTTTTCTTTGAAAAGTAGAAAGTATTGTTGTTGTTTTTTATTTTGATTGGTGCAGAAATTAGTTGACCACAATTCAGGGTGTTGAATCCTGCAATTCTTATCAGAATGTCCATGAATTTATAATACATACAATAAGTTGAGAGAGATCATACTCAACTTTTGAGCAATTATTTTCGTTAAACCATTGTAACACCCCGTGCTTTTTCTTAGCTTAAAATTCGTCCCTAGAATGTTAAAGACTTGCTTTAAAGATGAATACACTTTTATACATATGAAATTTTTAGGATTTGAACTTTTCATTGTGTGTAAATTGAATAAGATTTCCATCGATACCAAATTTTCCCAAATTCAACACCTGGGCGAAGAGTTAGAGCCATTTTAGTAAGAAAGTGTACCACTTGGTACTCCAGCGCGTCGCGGAGGCAGTCCAAATGGCATTTGTCATTTTTCAGTGAGACAAGGTGATACCACCACGTCGCGCCACTAGCCTTTTTTTCAGTTGTCATTTTCCAGTGTGACTCCGCGATCATGGCGCGTCGCGCCAAAGGGAAATTTTGCAACCAGTGAGGCACCGCAATGGCACCGTATCGTGCCATCAGCCCTGTTCCCAATCATCAGTTTCCAGTGACACGGTGCAATAGCACCACGTTGTGCCAACGTACAAAATTGGGATTTTCAGTCAGTTTCGAGTTTTAATTTTGAGGGCACTAAGGTCTTTTTCCCTCACCGCCAGTCATCCTAAACACACAATCAAACCCTAAAAGATCACAAATTGCTCATTAATTCACTATTTTCTCAAGAAGCAAGCCATTATCTCTCAAAGGGAAAAACCCTAGTTCAAGAAATCAAGGTCAAGCTCAAGAAATCCTTCAAGAACTTCAAGAATCTAACAAATTAAGGTATGTTAGATGTTGATTCATGAGTCCCTTTCACCCATGAAGTCCAAGAATCTTTTTTCAAAGAACAAAGATAATGTATTTATGATTTTCATGTTTGAATTAGATTGAATTCATGTTTATAGTATTAGTTGGGTTCCAATCCATGATTTAAATGCAAGTTTCATGAAATTAAATAGCATGTATAACAAATATGTGATTATCTTGATAGACCCTTAAATTTATAAAGTGATTAATGCATCTATGATGTTGATTTGGTTTTCAATCCATGATTACGATAAGATTCATGAAAAATAGAATAGTATTTAGGGGGAATTATATGATTACATGCTAAACCCTTGAATTTTTAATCAAGTATTGTATTCATGATATTTATGTGATGGCCATTATCATGTGAAATACCCATGCTCCCCAAGTATTTGCTAAAATGTCTATGTGAAGTAGATAGAGGAATCTTGAGATGTTATTATGAGATCTTAATCATGTACAAGCTTATGCCCTACAAGTGTTTGATAAAATGCTTATGTGAATTGACTAGTGAAGGCATGACATGTTATTATGTGATCCCATTCATGTACAAGTTAATGCATTACAAGTGTTTGATGAAATGTCTCTATGAATGAATTATGACCAAGTGAATATTATTATATTATTCAAGATAATATTTTCCTTTACTTTTCATGCTATCGAGTCCTGGGGGTATTTAATACCCAATAATTTAGCTGTTTACCTAGAACCAGTGTCAGTTATAGAATAGTATCAGTCATGTCATAATCAGTACTCTCAGTCCGTTACAGAATTTACTAGAACTCAGTTAATAACAAAACTTAGGAAAACTCAGTAAACTCTATCTCAGTCCAGTCCTGTCCTGTATACTCAGTTCAGTGTCTTTCAGTTAGGAGCAGGATTCAGCACCGAGCGAGAGCAGGGATGATGGATTTCTCGTCAGATTGGTAGAGTCGTTAGTAGCAATCTCTGTACTCCAGAACTACGTAGCCAGCGCAAGATGAGGAGTCACCCATCAGACTAGGCTTGACTACCTTCCATGGTTCACCCATCAGATTAGGCTTGGCTCCGCCCAAGTGTCACCCTTCAGTTAGGCTTGGCATCTTGGTTTTCTAGTGTTAGTACCCATGGCACGGTATTAGCACCCTTCCAACTAGGGTTGCAGGTTGGAACCCTATCAGTTCATATTTGGGGCATGTTGGTTAGATGATTACCTCCCATAGTTTCAGTCTTCAGTTTAGAACTTAACTCAGTTTTACAGAATCAGGATTGTCAAATATAGTCAATCAGTATCAGTTAATCAGTTATCAGAATTCAATACTTAGCGTAAAAAAAGCTCAATTATAGTTTATATATATATATGTATATGCACAGATTGCAGTCTCAGTATTTACAGTATTCTCAGATTCTCCTTGTACTCTCATGTTCAGTTATTCTCATTTAGTCAGTTATATCCTCATGCATATGAACCCTTGCATTCAGTCTTACCTCATCTAGAATTCCAGTACATTTCCACGTACTAACGCATACTTTTCTGCGCTATGATGTTTCCCGATCACACATAGTAGATTCAGGTTCAGCCAGCAGCAGTAGATTTAGCAGTGAGTCCTCATCATTCGAGGATATTATACTATTTCATATTTTCAGTTGATGTATTAGTTCAGTAGATGGAGTTAGTTGGGGGATTATCCCATTAACTCCACTTTCAGACAGATTCAATTAGAGCTTTTCAGACTAGTTTTTAGACAATGTTCAGTTTTTATTAGATGTTATTTATTTATCAGTATTTTAGATATTTTGAACCTTATGGCATTTTAGCCCATTTTTCGCATTAATTATAGTATTATTATTTAGTGCTCACAACAGATATCATTTATGGGTTAGCTTGTGGTCCTTGGGGATTGTAAGCATTGTGTAACGACTAGGGGGTAGTCTCGGGTCGTTACAACCATATTCATTGATAATTCCTAGAAAAATTTCATACACCCCCTATCTATTCAAATGTCACAACCCAAATCAGGGCCTGGTCATGACGGGTATCTCAAGCCCACCAAAGGCCGGAGACTAACCCCTTAGCCTAACCTCCAGAGCACAATATAATAAACAGCGAAAGCCAAACAAAATAGTAATAGGAAGAATAAATAAGTCAAATGGAAATTCTAAGAATCCAATCCAAACAACCATCAATCTCAACATTTGTCCACTAAAGCCTCTAAAACATAATAACAAACTAAGTTAGGATATGCCCCTGACTATGACAACAAGAACCCAAAAAGAAATACTGAGAAATAAAATAAACAAGTAAAATGACCGGGCCTTCTGGAAGTTGAAGGATCACCACAGATCCACAGGAGTACCAAATCACCTAATGCTGCACATGAGCAACCAAAAAATCCTCGACCCTACATCATGAAATGATACAGCATCAAGGGAAGGTAAGTGGGACGAGCACTGGCATATAACTTAGGGGAAAGGGATAAAATAATGTCATTTCCAAAATCCAGCCAAAGCCACATGCACAACATTTATATATACATATATAGGATACCGCAAGGAACATGTGAGTTTATACCATTAGCCTGAATTATGTAGCTCGCTCTGTCCTAAAGGAACCCACGGGCTATTTGGGTTCAGCTCTCCCTGCTGAAAGGGCCCAGTGCGTGTTAGCTACATGAGTCGAGGAAAGGCTAAAGACACCAAGGTGATAGCCATCTAAAATGTATTGTGTATCTAGACACACAATCATATAGACCACCACACTAGAAAACATGGTTTCCAGTGTTGGTTACCCCAAGACTAAACCTTCACTGTGAGCTACACAATTCCTTTTAAACCCAAATTAAAACTGTTTGCATATAAACCCAACCATTTACTAAGGAGCATTTATTAAGGAATTTTCCAACATGGTATTGTCATGTACCAGCATGCTTGCAAACTAGTTCAATTATGCCAAACCAGTCCATTTAACCATTAGACTCCCAAGTTCCATTTATAATAAAAAATAATAGCCACCAAGGGCATTCCAAAATCATTTTGTTTAACCATTTATCCTTTAATGCAATGCAATGCTCTCAAGATAAGTTAAAGTATGCAATTATCCATATTTCAAAATCAATTTTTACAAGTGGGTTGAGGTTAATGCCATTACCAAGCCAAAAATACATCAATTTGGGGAAAACATATTCCCCATTCCAATCTTCCTAACAATAGACCCACTCAGCCCTAAAAACCATTAATTAAAGCATGAATAACAAGTTTAAATCATGGGAAAAGAAATTCAAGTAATAGCAATCAAAACTCCTCAACCCAATTTCAAACCCAACAACTCAAATCACATGAATAATGATTAAATGAATGCCACAACGTTAAATGGAAGTTTATAAAAAAGAAACATGCTTGAAAAAACAAAGAATTTGGAGAGAAATCAAAGTTTGGAGCTTGAATAGCGAATTCTCTGTAAAACCCTTAAGCTTTCTTGGTTTGGGTTTTAAAAAAAAAGAATAGTAGTGTTTGATCTTTGAAAATTGAAGGAAATTGGTTTATTTGGTGTTTAAAAGTCGTGCAAGGGGGTAAAAGTACCAAAAGCGCCTCGCTCCAAGTGAAAAACCAAAATCTGGATAATTTTAACATAGCAGAGTGGCACGCCAATATCACGGAGGCTAGCCTTCATGCCACACTGCTATTACGGAGCACCAGTGGCGTGGCACGCCACTATTGTGGTGGCTTACTTCCTCGAGGTCTCAAATGGCCCCGAACCCCCTTTAAAAATTCCAAAACTTTCCCAAAATACCTTTTTAACATCCCTAATCATAATTTAAGTCAAAATTTGACATTACGCATGCAAGAGGATAAAAAATAAAATGGTCAAAATTTTATAGGGTCGTACATCGTCCTTTTCTTTGGATCATTCATCCCTAAATGAGAAGTTAGGATATTTTTTGCATGATATTAGCAAAAAGGAGTAGAATCCAAAGATAAATTCAGAATATGACGACAGGAAGAATGAAAATCATACAATAAGCATTTTCATCCAACGCGGGGAGTAAGAATGGGTACTTAGTTATTTAGCTCTCATATCTTCCTCAGCTTTCTATGTAGCTTGTTCCATCGTTTGATTTCTCCAGAGGACCTTTACCAAAGCTTCATCCTTTGTTCTTAACCTACAAACTTGTCTATCCAATATTTCAATCGGTAATTTTTCATAAAACAACTATCTGTAACACCAACATCCTCAATAAACATTATCAAAGAAGGGTCACCCTCATATTTTTTCAGCATAGACACATGGAAAAAAGGATGAATAGAGGCTAAATTTAGTGGTAAATCTAACTCATAAGAGACATTCCCAATTCTTCTTAAAATTTGATAAGGGCTAATGTAACAGGTACTAAGCTTCCCTTTCTTCCCAAATCTCATAACTCCTTTTAAAGGAGAAACCTTCAAGAATACCCAATCACTAACCTCAAACTCTAACTCCCCCAGCCTCACATTCGCATAAGACTTTTGGTGACTCTGAGCAATCATAAGTTTTTTTCTAATCACTTTCACCTTCTCCATGGATTGGTGAACCAATTTAGAACCAAATAACCTAGTCTCGCTACCTCAAACCACCCAATAAGAAACCTACACCTTCTACCATAAAGAGCCTCGAAAGGAGCCATTTGAATATTAGAATGATAACTATTATTGTAACCAAACTCAACAAGAGAAAAATGGTCAACCCAGCTACCCTTAAAATAAATCACACAAGTCCTTAGCATATCCTCTAAGGTCTGAATAGTATGCTCCTCTTGTCTATCTATTTGAGGGTAGAATGTGGTGCTAAGGTTCACCTGAGTACTCGAACCTTTCTTAAACGAATGCCAGAAGTGAGAAGAAAGTTGTGTACCTTGGCCTAAAATAATAGAAACTGACGCTCCATGTAACTTAACTATCTCCTGAATGAACAACATGGCAGAGTCCTCTCCTGAGTAGATAGTCCTCATAGGTAAGAAGTGAGGAAATTTATTCATTCTATCTACAATAATCCAGAATCATACTGATTGCGAGACCATGAAAGACCCATGTCAAAATCCATATTGATTATCTCCCACTTTTATATGGGTAATTTTATCTCTTGATATATGACACTAGGCCTTAAATACCCAATATTAACTTTCTAACAAACCATACACTTAGCCATAAAGTTTGCCATATCTCTCTTCATATTATTCCACTAGTAGCTTTCCTTCAAGTCATGATACATCTTAGTCGAACCCGGATGAAATATATATCTAGACTCATGAACCTCAGTCAAAATCCTTTCTCTCAGCCCATCAACATCAGGAACACACAATCTTTCTTGATATCTCAAGATACCATCTCTTCTAATCTCAAAAGCCATAACCTTTTACAGGCTCACATCATTCTTAATCTGTATAAGTTTAGGATATGAAGCATGCTTCCCCTTCACCTCAATGCTAAGAAATAATTTAACCATTTCTTGAACAATTACTTCTCCATCCTTAAAGTCCAAAAAATAAACTTCAAAAATATCCAACCTATGAATATCCTTCACCAACCCTCATTTATCCTCATTAACACGAGACAGACTCCCCATGGACAATCTTTCAAGAGCATCAACAATAATATTAACTTTAATTGGGTGGTAGTTGAGGCTCATGTCTTAATCCTTAAGTAGCTCAACCACGGCTTATGCCTAAGATTCAATTACTTTTATATAAACACATACTGCAATATCTTATAATCTGAATAAATATCCACATGCACCTTATACAGATAATGGCATCAGATTTTCAAAGAAAATACCACAACCACCAACTCAAGGTCATGAGTCAGGTAATTCATCTCGTGAACCTTAAGCTGCCTAGAAGCATAGTCTACAACCTTATCATATTGCATAAACACATAACCCTACCCCACACGGGATGCCTCAAAAGATACAATAATCCCCTCAGTACCCTCTAGCAGGGTCAAAACTCGTGTAGAAGTCAACTTATCCTTCAACATCTCAAAATAACTATCACAAGAATAGGACCACAAAAACTTAACCTTTCTATGAGTCAACCTTGTCAGCAGAGTAGCAATAGATGAGAAACTCTCTACAAACTTCCTATGATACCCAGACAATCCCAATAAGCTCCTACTATCAATTGGAGTCATGAATCTAGGCTATTTCTTAACCGCCTCAATTTTTTGTAGATCCACCTTGATCCCCTCAATAGAAACAACATGCCCAATAAAGGTCACAACACTTATCCAAAATTCACACTTAGAAAACTTTGCATATAACTTTTGTTCCTTAAGAGTTTGCAACATAATTCAGAGGTGATTTGTGATATGCTATGGTTTCATAGCACTTTCGACGCTTAAAACAATGAAAATATGCAAGTAACTTAGGTGTTTTTGTTAGATATGATGTGTTTTGTATTGTGTTTTGCAGGAAATCAGGTTCTGGAACTATTTTAGAGAAAAAGAGTGAAAGTTGAAGTTTTGGACCACTAAAGTGGGCACCTACGACCGTATTTACTACTTACTTGGCATAACTGCTACAGTTGGTGTCAGAAAGTTGAAGTCTTGAGGCTCAGGAGCTAAAAAGAAGACCCTGCCACTTACAGAGGGCACCTACGGCCCATAGGTGCCACTTACGGTTTGTAGGTACCAGTGTATGTCTTAGAGGAGAAAACTACAGAGAAATATACAAAAAAATTTGTTCCAGGGAACCTACGTGGGACTACCTACGGTCCTTAGGTGCCACCTCCGGTCCGTAGGTGTCCCAGTAAGTAGCCACCGACCTTGATTTTTCTCTTATGTTTGGGAATGATTTTCTAGGGTTTTCTTGTATTATATAAATACCATTTTTACATTTTTTTAGTTAGTTTATACACCTCTTGATACTTACAAACATATATTTGATTCCAGGATTTAATTTGATCTTGGGATTGTTTTGTTATTTATTTTGGTTGATTGTTCAGTTAAAGACTTTGGGTTTTATTCATCGAATATTGTGATATTGTTTGAATGCTTTAAATTATGAATTCCTTTGATCGTTTCATGACAATGAGTAGCTAATTTCTTTATCTTAGGTTGTGAGAACCCTGGCTGAGTATGAAGTAGTGGAAGTGTTCAATCTTTTTAGATTGTTGTTACTGCATGCATTGTGGTTTTCTTTGAGTTTATTGCTTTCCTAATAGTTGCAAATATTAGGATCTAGCATGTATTTACTATAAACCTGATAGAGAGGTAGAGATTGGGAAAAAGAGATCAGAACAGTGATTTGGGGTTAATTGCCAAAATAAGCTTACCTGCATTATCTACTTAAGATGATTAACTTAAACCTAATCAACTTAAGACCGAGAGGGATAGTTGAAACTGGGGTCCAAGGTATGGGTTACTTAGGTGACACTCTGAGACCGAGAGAAGATGAGTAAAATTCACCAAAGTATGCTGAGAGGTGGTTGGTGATACCTAACTTACTAGATTCTACATGCATAACAGTTTGATAGTAGGATTGAGAAGGAGAAGCCTACAGAGTTGGAAACTGGGAGGAACACAAACCTAGTGTTCATTTTCGACTATTTACAACCAAAGCCTTTGAGTTCGATTATTGTTTATAATAATAAACCCCTCATTTACTTTCAGTTCTTCCTGGTGATCCCAGTAATCGAGAAAGATAATTCCACGTATTCCCTTAGGATTCAATCCTAATCTAGTTGGGTTACTATATTTTTCTTCGACCTCTTTAGCCTTATTTGGAGGCATAGCTTTGGGCAACATCAAATTTTTAGTGCCGTTGTTGGGAAATACGGCGTTGAGTTGTTGATTAAAGTTTTTGGGTTTTTGTCTCCTATTTTTAGTTTGATGTACGTTGGTGTATACCTAACACAGGGAGTAGAGTCCCATACTCCCATTGAATTCAAATCCAGATAAAATCTTGCAGTTGACTCGTAGGATTTCAGAGCCAATTCGTGATGATATTCTTGAAGGGGTTTGGGATGATACACATAATTTATCTCCCCCTCATCTATGAGATGTTCAAAACAATGTTGATCAAGGAACAAAGTAGTTATTAGCAAAAGCAGCTACTGCTAATTAGATGAGGGACGAGGAGGCCTTTCATTTGGCTCAATATATAGAGCTAGCCAGGCCAAGACATGGAATTAATCATTGAGCAGGCCTCGTTAAAATTAGAGATAGATCAGGTCGAGCTCAATTGATCCTAACATACCAGTACTTACCGCCATATAATAAAGAGGAGGATATGGGATACGTCAAGCCAGTCGAGATAGAAGCTATCATTCCTCCTTGACTACCCTCGAATGTGAAGTTTGATATTACCAGTGCCATAATCCAGCTCTTGAATCTAAAAGTGTGTTTGCGAGCTTGGCTATAGACGATGCAAATATACATATTTCAAATTTTATTAGGCTCTACACTTCTTATACTATACCTGGGTAGATTAGGAGGCACTCAGACTCAAGTAGTTCCCCTTTTGATTGACTGGTGAAGCTTCATTATGGTTGGGGTAACTTCCTCGAGGATTAATTACTACTTGGAATGAGTTGTGCAGGAAATTCATAGATTGTTTCTTTCCTCTATCTAGAATGTTACAGTTAAAAATGAGATATATAACTTCAGGCAGCTAAATTCTGAATTGATATATGAGGCTTGGTTTTGATTTAAGAATAAGTTGAGTGTGGTACCCTATCATCGCATTTCAGGGTTGAACTTGCTTGAGATACTTTATAGAGCCCTGAATGTCAATTCAAGTGCTATTCTAGACACGATCACTGGAGTAGCATTTATATAGTTACGCTGGGAAGTAGCATTAGATAGTTTAGACCAAATCTCTCTCACCAACCAAAAGCAGCATACTCGAGAGGCAAAGAGGGGTGTTGGCACTTATGACATTAGGACTTCTGGCGGCCATAGAGTGGTTGATGAATCTATGGTGCAAGTGATTATGCAACATAGAAATGATATTGGGTTGCTGACGAAGTAGTTCATAATAATGAATTCTGAGAAGGTGAATACAGTAGGTTCACAAGGTGAAGCCTCTCGATCATATAAATCTGACTTGGGGGAGGAGGCAGTATCTTGATAGAGAATTGGTGGGTTTCAAAACCAAAGGCCATGGGGTTTACTAAGACTATTGGAATTATAGTCAAGGAAACCAAGGTCAAAACTATTATAGAGATAGATATAGCGATTGCATTAGAGAGCGTGATGGTGACTAGAGAAGAAAAGATGACTACTAGAAAAATAAAGACAAGCATGTTCTGCCCGGCAGTCGTGATACTAAATAGAGGATAAAGGTAATGTTGTCCAAGCTTGTTAAGGGTCAGGAAAGTTGCCTTAAAAATATTAGGGCAGATGTCTCAGGATTGTCCCAAAAGGTAGAATAGTATGCAACTGTGATAAAATAA
Organism: Capsicum annuum; assembly: GCF_002878395.1. Lineage (NCBI taxonomy): Eukaryota > Viridiplantae > Streptophyta > Magnoliopsida > Solanales > Solanaceae > Capsicum > Capsicum annuum. Next base: position 226,523,790 of record NC_061111.1, on the reverse strand, counting down.
TTAGAATAGAAGTTTTGGCAGATGTCTGCGACTTTAAATCAGAGGCAGCCGGGTACCCTTCCGAGCAACATGGTTCATAATCCTAAGAATAATAGTCATTATCAAGCTATCACCACTTAGAGTGGTAAGTCTAATGTTGATCCCTCTTTGCCTACTATTAATGTGCTGAGGAATGATAGAGATATGGTTGTTAAGAAACCTTACATGGATTTGGAAAAGAAGACAAGTATTAATGGTAGTAATGATGAGTATAAAGGTAAGAGAGAGGTCGATGAGCCTGTAGTAAAAAAAATTCCATAATTGCTCCTACCTTTCCTCAAAGGATGAAGCAGAAGAAGGAAGAAGAGAAGTTTAAGAAGTTCATTACCATACTGAAAGTGTTGAGCTTGAACATCCCTCTTCTTGAGGCTTTGGAGTAGATGTTGGGTATGCCAGGGTTATGAAAGAATTGATGATGAAGAAAATAGCGTTTAGTTTTTGGGATATTTGTGGATTGCACCATTGCAGTGCAGTCACTTCTAAGTCTCTAGCCCAAAAAAAGGGTGATCTCAGAGCATTCATGATCCCATGTACCATTAGGAAATCCAGGTTTACCAGAGCATTATATGACTTGGAAGACAACATTAATTTGATGCCACTATGTGTTCAAATAGTTGTACTTTAGCCCTCCAGAACCGATGACTATGTGATTGTTGATGGCAAACCCCACAGTGAAGAAACCCATGGGCATATCATTTGATGTGTTGATGAAAGTTGATAACTTTATTTTTCTATCTGACTTTGTTATCCTATATTGTAAGGTTTACTTCAAGATGCCCATAATTTGGGAAGACTATTCATGGCCACGGGTAGAGCGATGGTTGATACAGAGAAGAGAGAACTCAAGTTCAAAGTTAATAATAAGGAAGTCACATTCAACGTCTGCAAAATTATAAAGCAGCTAACCAACATGGGGGTGGTGTCAGTTATTCATTGTGTTGATGACCTAGGAGGTTACCCTTTTAGGTACCTTGATGAATTCTGAGTAATCAAGGTACCTACATCGTGCTGTGACATTAAATCAAGCACTGCATGGGAGGCAACCAATGGTCTTATTGGTAAAGTTTGAGTAACCGATACAACCATATCATGCCGTGAATCTAAATCAAGCATTGGGTAAGAGGCAACCACTATTTTAGTGTTCATGTTGTTTTTCTTTTTTGTAGGTACAGTAATATGAGGAACGACCTGGAACATGGTAATACATTGTTTAATTCATAATATTCCATGTAAGGAGACTTCTTGACCCACTCATGGGCGTCAAAAGTCCAACTTGGGCCAGGTAAGTTGTGCATTGAATGTCAAAAAATTTTCTTGAGGATTTTTGGGGTTTTCAGGATTTTAAGTTATGAACCTACTTACGGTGTCATAAATACCATTTATGATCTCATATGCAATATAATAATTGCCAAAATAAAAGTCCAAAGAGTAGGAAAAGGACAAAAAAAATTGGGCCCACCTATAGTGGGGCACTTACAACCTGTATATGGTACCATAAGTGATCCAATTTTGGGCCCAATTTTTTTTAAATTCTAGGCCCACCCCAACCTAACCCAACCCAAAACCAACCCACTTACCCGATTCATATGCCCTAAACCTCTTCTAACTTCATTTAACCTCAAAATTTCAAATTCTCACTCAAATTCAAAATTCCCCGCTTCCTCCATACTTAACAAAAGGCTAGATCTCTACTTTTGCTTGGTACCAACTTGTCCAACTTTTACGTATTGCACGTTAATGCTAGGTTTTCTTCATCTTTTCAATCTTCACTTCTGGTTCTTAAAACAAAAGGTTAACTTCTTGGCTCCTAATAGAAGTATATTGTGCTAAACATGAAATAAGTAAGTTGATATGTTCAATAAATTGCAAAATATGTGAAAATCAACAACCTTATGTATGGGAGCCTAGAAATAGCCTAAAATTGGATATAGGTGCATTGTTCTTGAACTATAACTTAATAATCATGCCCTAAACAAAAATAGTAGTTGAAAAGGTCGAGGAATCCAAAAAGTTTAGTATACCTTGGTTGAAATTGAAAATTTGATTCTAGTTTTACTTGCAAATATTGGACTTGTTTGGACTGAATATAAGTTATAGGGATGTGAATTTAGGAAAAACTAAAAGTTTTCAAATGTTGAGTTTTTCTTCAAGTTCTTCAGTCCCTTACTATCTTTCGCAACTAAACTTGTTTTTTCAAGTACACATGGCACCAAAGGCTTCAACGAAAAAGGCTAGATCATCGAGGCAATGAGATAAATCCTTCGAGAAAACTGGCTCGGTAGAGGAGTACCCGATTGCCCCAACCAAAGAAATACAACAACAGACCAGGTCTCAGAAGTAGGTTATGACTGAGACTATTATTAGAGCTACTTTAGGCATCCAGGTCCCACCAGTGTCATAGTGGGGCAAATGACCCATTTCTACTCGGCCTGGGGCTCAGCCATAGATTAGTATACCAGTACCAAGGTTGAGGATAAAGTCAATCAAGATTTCACATCCACACTATCCCCAGTATGAAGAGGAGAAGATGATAATGAGGAGGAGCTTGAGTTTGTGTCACTTCCAACGGCAGCTACACAAGACCCCCAAGTCTGAGGAGGGGTCTTAGGATGAGTCCATAGCACCAGTTCTCGGCCATCATCTACAGTAACCCATTATGAGGAGGGTATAACATAGACATCCCATTAAGATTTAGAACTAGACACAGAGCCACTAACTCGGATAGATCAGGCTTCATACCATACTCACATCTTGGTCATACCTATTGATAAGGTAAACCTGAGGTGGTATGTAGAGGGACTTTAGAGTATTTATGAGAGAGGCATATTTGTGACTAGGATCAGCCGACCAAGAAGAATATTTATAAAGAGATACAAATTGAGTTGTTCAAGTTTGTTGGAGCACTATTATTGTAAGCTGTGTTTGATAGGTATCAGCTGGGGTAGATGACTAAACCCCTAGGTTCATATAGCCAGATAGTGATGTACGAGTTCTATGCTTTCTATGTCACTACAGTATCATTGACCACACCTAGATGATGTAGGGAGGTAGAGCAGCCTCAATTAGATCAAATGTTAGTGAGAGGTGTTATGGTTGATATTTCAGTGATAGCCATCCGTTGAGTTCTCTTCAGCCCTGAGTACCCATTCTAGAAACCAATCTAACCCACCAACCAACACTGGTTAGTATCCGACCAAGCCTTACTAACTGTAACCCAGCATACGACATGTACCCCTAGTCATATCTTGACCAGAAACCAGAAATCCAGGAAATTTTCTAAGGGCCCAGACCCAGGGTGTTTTAGTCTCCCGCACTAGGATCATTCGTCCTCGAATGATGGACAAGGTAGGTCAAACATAAGCATGATTCATTTGCATTATCAAATATCAATCCAACCTTTAACCAAGTTATATAATAAAGATGTGATCAAGAACACATACCTTCGGCATGAATATTCGAAGCAGAAAACAAATAAGGATATTTGGACTTTATGTCCCCTTTCGCTTCCCATGAAGCCTCTTCTACCTTATGGTTTTCAAAGTTAGGAATACATAACCTCCATTGATACCGCAAAGTACCTTCACCACTGATCTCAAATACCATTACCTTTTTCCCACCAACATCACTCTTGATTTTCATCACTATGGGATCTAGCATTTGTTATTCCTTGATCTCTACAACAAGGGACGACCTCACACCTTCTTGTACCATTACACCACCATCATTTGATTCCAAAATATGAACTCCAATATTAGCCAAGCAGTTAATATCTTTCACCAATTCCCGCTTCTCCTTATCCACATGAGCCAAACTCTCCATGGATAACTTGCTAAGAGCATCAACAACCACATTAGCTTTACCTGGTGGTAGTGAAGACTCATATAATAGTCCTTGAGAAGTTTCAAACATCTCCTATGCCTGAGATTTAGCTCCTTCTAAGTGAACACATACTATAGACTCTTATGATAAGAAAAGATTTTCGCGTGCACTCCATTGTAACAAAGGATATTGGCTGAGGCACTTGAATCACACTATGTTGTTCATCCTGGTTCGACAAAAATGTATCACAATCTTAAGGAGATGAATTGGTGGAGTGGTATGAAGAGGGATGTGGCTGCTTTTATAGCCAAGTGTATGGTGTGCCAACAAGTTAAAGTTGAGCACATGAGCCCTGGAGGGTTGTATCAGGAAATTAAATTGCCTGAGTGGAAATGAGAGGTAATCAACATGGATTTCATTACCGATCTTCCTCGATCTTGGAATCAGTTTGATTCGATTTGGTTCATCGTGGATAGGATGACAAAGTCCGCTCATTTCTTTTCAGTGCAAACTAATTATTTGACTGCGGACTATGCGAGGTTGAATCTTTAGAAGATTGTAAAGCTGTATGGGGTACCTATTTTGATTATCTCTAATCGTGGTGCACAATTTTCATATCATTTTTTACGATCATTTTAGAAGAGGTTGGGTACTAAGGTTAGTATGAGTACTGTTTTCATCTGCAGACGGATGGACAAGCATAGAGGACTATTCAGACATTGTAGGACACGCTTCATGTGTGTGTGATTAATTATAGTGTCAAGTGGGTTGAGCATCTACCTTTGGTAGAGTTTGCTTACAATAATAGCTATCATTCTAGCAGTGGGATTGCCCCTTTTAAGGCATTGTATGGTTGGAGGTATAGATCTCTGATCGGGTGTTTTAAACTTGGTGAGGTGGATATGTTTGGCCCAAATTTGGTTTACCAGGCTATGGAAAAGATGAAGATGATTCAAGAGTGATAAGGTGTTCCTAAAGTGATAAGGTGGAGTTCAAAATTGGGGATAAGGTGTTCCTAAAGGTATCTCCCATAAAGGGAGTGATGTGGCTTAGTAAAAAGGGAAAACTCAGTCCCTGATATGTTGGTCCTTATTTGGTTTTGTAGAGCATTGGTAACTTGGCGTATGAATTGGTGTTGCTTTCTAGTTTGAGCTCCATTCATTCGGTATTTCGTGTCTCTATGCTGAGAAAGTGTCTTGGTGATCCTTCTTCGATGGTTCCTTTAGAAGGATTGGATATCTCATATTCGCTATCTTATGAAGAGGTCCTGGTTGAGATATTAGATCGATAGGTTCATCGATTATAGACCAAGGATGTGGTCTCGATTAAGGTTCTATGGCAAATAATTCTTCTCATGTACCTTCAACTACCTGGAAGCATAGGCAATCACCTCCTCAAGCAGCATCAATACGCAATTGAGTCCCACCCGAGACACATCATAATAAACCACAAACCCTTCACTACCTTCAGGCAATGTCAAAATCGGAGCCAAAGTTAGCTTATCCTTCATCTTATCGAAACTCCCCTTACAAGAATCCGACCAAGAAAACTTTACCATCTTCCGAGTCAACTTAGTTAATGGAGCAGCTATAATCGAGAAACTTTCTATGAATCGCCTATAATATCCATCTAAACCCAAGAAGCTCTAAATGTCATTGGAATCGTGGGTCTAGCCACCTTTTAACCACAACCACCTTTTATAGCTCCACCATAATCCCCTCATTAGAAATAATATGACCAAGAAAAGTCACAGCATTCACCAAAAACTCACACTTGGAGAATTTGGTATACAACCACTACTCTTTCAAGGTTTACAACACCATATAAAGGTGATTATAATGATCCACCTCACTTGTAGAATACACCAAGATGTCATCAATGAACGCAATGATAAAAAGATCCAAAAATTACATGAAAACCCTATTGATCAAGTCTATAAATGTCTTCGGAGCATTAGTCAAACCAAATGACATAACCAGGAAGTCAAAGTGCCCATACCGAGTACGAAAAGTCATCTTAGGGATATCCACCTCCATAATCTTAAGCTGATGATACCCAGACCAAAGATCTATCTTAGAAAAGAATTTGGCACCTTGATCAAACAAGTCATCTATCCTTAGAAGAGGATACTTGTTCTTAACCATTACCTTATTCAATTGACGATAGTCAATGCACATCCGAAGGGAACCATCTTCATCATACATAAATAACATCGGTGCACCCCAAGGGGATACACTAGAATGGATGAAACACTTATACAAAAGATCCTTAAGTTTTTCCTTGAGTTCCCTCAACTCAACTGGATCCATTCTATAACGGGGAATAGATATCGGGTGAGTATCCGAAACCAAATCAATACCAAACTCAATCTCTCTATCTGGAGGAACACCAAGAAGATCATCCAAAAAGACCTCAGGAAACTCATTTACCACCGAAATTGAATGCAAAGAAAGACCTTCTGAGTTAGTATCTTTAACCCTAACTAGATGATAGAGAAACCCTTTGGAGATTAATCTCTGAGATCTAAGATAAGAAATAAACCTCCTCCTAAGATCTAGGGAGCCAACCTCCCACTCAATAACTGATTCACTAGGGAACTTAAAGACAACCTTATGGGTCCAATAATCTAGGGATGCGTAACAAGAGTGTAAATAATACATCCCTAGAATAATATCAAAATCCACCATATCCAATTCAAACAATCCACTAAAGTCTACCTACTACCAATAGATACGACACACCCTTTATAGATACTACCACTGAGTCACCTACCTGGGTAGAAATAGAAAAAGGATCCAAAATAACCTCAGGATCAAAACCAAAATACATAGCCATAAATAGGGTCACATAAGAGAGTATGGACCCCGAATTAAGTAAATAATACACGTCATGAGAAAAGAGTTGTAGCGTACCAGTAATGACATCAGGTGATGCCTCAAATTCCTTCCGAGTAGCAAGAGTATATCACTTATTTTGACTTGTGATGGTACCAGAAGCAGAAACAGATGTAGATGCATCACCCTTTGGTCAGAAGCAGAAGATAAAGCAAATGGAGCCTTACTCACTCCCAAAATACCCTTATCAACCGGATAATTTCTGAGCATATAGCCTGGATGGCCATATTTGAAACACCTATCCCTTCCTTCATCATAAAAACCCCTATACAGCCTACCAAATAACCAATAAGGAGGTCATAATGAGGCTGCTTGAGCCCTACTTTCCTGAGATTAGGCACCCTGTGCTCGGAATTTATCGCTACCCTACTGACTCTTATCACTCGACTGCTTCGAGTAAGGAGAACTAGTTATAGAGAAGGAACCAGAACTCCCTCACCTCTTCTTTGTTCACTTACTGTCTCCCGAACACCTTGTTGTTGAGCCTGCCATATTCAAATGACTTGAACTTCTTGCCTCCTCTTTCCCCAAACTCAGCCTATTTCTTCTTTTCTTCCTCCACTTATTGCATATGAACCACCTACCTATAAATATCCATATCCTAAATCAGCAATGCAGTTTTGCTTTCAAGGATCAAATCCCGAGACAGTCTAGAAGTGAAATTTCTCATGCTTGCCCTCGTATCAGACACCAATTTTGAAGCGTACCATAACAGTTAATGGAACATCAAGGCATATTCCTTGTTTGATATTTTCCCTTATCTTAAATTAAAAAATTCCCCCGCCTTTGCTTACTCAACTCTCGAGGAAAAAGACGGTCCAAAAAAGCATTAGAGAAATCCTCCCACAAAGAATACTTCTCAACATCACCTCTCACTCTATCTCACTCCTTATACCATTGGTACGCCACATCCTTAAGTTGGTAAGCAGTAAAATTCACCCCTTCCATATTCGTGGCTTGCATACCCTGAAAATTTTCTTCATTTCGTCCAAGAAACCTTGAGGATCCTCCTCCACCTTCACACCAGTAAAAGTTGGAGAATTCATCTTCATAAACTGGCCAACCCTTGTGACCTCAGCAGACATAACACCAGATGTATTACGCTCAACCTGATTGGCAACCAACTAAGTAATAACATGAATTGATTGACAAAATTCCATATTAGTCACCTCATCCTGAGGAGGACTAATAGCAACTGGTGGAACTCCAGAAATATTAGGGATGGGACACCTGGACTGAGTATGGATCCCCTAAGTAATGCGTGTCCCTTCAACATTGTCCCCAGTTGGAACAGAAGAGTTACCTTGTATCTCAGATCGTCGAGGCATGATCTGAAAAGTGAACAAACCTGGATTAGAGAAGATTCCAGGATTTAGACTCCAATCTTGAAAATAGAATACCAAGAAAGTAAAATATTCCTAAATACCTTATAGTCCCTTAAAGTGTGATGCGCTACACACCCTTAAAAGATACTCTACTCGACACGACTTGTGGACTCCCAATTGATCATGAACCTAAAGCTCTGATACCAACTTGACATGACCCAAACCAAGGCCTTGTCGTAATGGGTATCCAAGTCCATCCAGGATAGGGGACCACCCCCATTTCTCAACCTAACTTTCTAATATACATACCCTGAGTCAAATGAATCATAAACGTATAACAACATAATGTGTAAGCATAACCTGGGACTTCGGGATAGGTCTATAATCATAACCAACCCAAAAAAGTCCAACCATCCATTTTCCAAAAAATAACCATTACCATACCAAACCATGAACCAAATAAATTCTAATATAAATATATAATCCAAAATAAAAGAAGATGGAACAATCATAAATTCAGTCCAAAGGTATCATCCCTAATACCAACGCCAATACTAATGCTGACACCAATATTGATCCCCCTCATTCTAACCCATAGTAGTCACACAAGCCTCTAACTAAAAGAAAAATAATATCCGACTGGGACATGCCTCCAACCATAGCCAAAACCAATATCTATAAAATAAACCAAGTATGTAGAGACATCCAGGATATAAAATAGGGCCTTCCAAAATATGAAAGCTCACTACTTCAATCCAATAGCTGATTTTGAATTTGATCACTAAGTAGGAGGAGTAGAACGATCGGTTCCTACATCGTATGGGGATGCAACCCAAAGACGGGTTAGCGGGCGAATACTAGCATGAACTCAAGGTAAGAATTGAATAATGACATCCAGTAAAACAAAGTAAACCAACCATATGAATACAAACCATACATATATAAATATATATAACTATGTCAGGAAAGGGGATCGATTTTAGCATGCCTTTAAAACCATTAACCTGGGTATGTGTATCTTAACCATCGTAAAACCACCCATAGGCTATATGGGTCCAGCGTAACCCCTGAATGAGCCCCGATACGTGTAGTGGGACGAACCGGATATACCATAAGAGTAGGGGATTCTCGAGTACCCTTCACTCTCTATGATACATATGTACAGTGTACTTAGAGGATTCGCATGTACCTTATAGTATCATATATGGTCGTTATGACCAACCCTCATGTCGATAAACATGAGTTTTTAATGTCAATCTATTGGACTCGTACCTTCACGATTATCTATCACACCCCTCCATTATTGCTCAATTAAAACCATTACCATCCAACCAAACCATTATTCCATTATTATTAACCGAGGATTTAAGTAGTGGTATCATCATACCGACTATAGCTTGCAAACAATGCCCTTAGCCAACCTTTTTATGTAAAAGGGATTCCCATATACCCATAGATTATATTTTTAAGTTAACTTGGGGAAATCCCATGTACCCCACAAGTCTGCCATTATTAAGTTTGCTTGGGGAAATCCCATATATCCCACAAGTTGTTCATTAACATGTTTACTTGAGGGATTCCCTTGTACCCTGCAAGGAATTTTAATTAACCATGACCATGACCACCAAACCTTACCCTTTAACCATTCTAAACCATTTAAACCATTTATACTATTTAGGGTCCCATTACCAAACCATACCATGCAATAGTTCCATTAAAAGTTCATTAATATAGTAAAAGCATTATCATAGACATTTTATCAAACATATTGGGGACATAGTGTTTTCAAACCAAATCCAATTACCAATTAACTATTCCCGTGCAACCAATTGTCCAAACCACCAATAAATCATGTAAAAACATAATTAAAACATGGGGAAACCATAACCAAGCATTTAATACCAAAATCCCAATATATATTTCAAAACCCTAAAAATATACAATAATTATGCCATGTTTTTTATATAAAACATGTCTTTAGTTAGAACTAACAATGAGGGAGGAGTACATGCCTTAGAATATGAAGATTATGGAGGGAAATCACCCAAATAAGCCCTAAATTGCTCCTCTAGATGAAACCCTAGCCTTTCTTTATCCAAGAGCATTAGAGAGAATTAGAGAAATTTTCCAAGTGTTTAAGATTAGAATAATAGGGTAAATAATGTCCCAATAGTGATATAAGTCATGGGGCCTTAAGCGGTTAAATAGGGAAATATCCAGATTACCCCCAACGTAAACTGTTTAAAAGTCTCGTTAGATGGTACGACATACCCATACCAGTCGTACCCTCTAATATGAGTGGTACCAACCACTTGTACCCAAGGCCCCCTTTGGACCAAACACTATCCAACATACGACTTACCCAACTCAAGTCGTACCCAACCATACGATCAGTACCCATAAACTGTATCTCTGACAGAATAGAATCAAAAGAGGTTTGATCACTGTCTACCATACAAGTCAATAGTATGACTCGTATCCTATTTTACAACCCTTGGTAAGCCACTTGTACTTAGATCTAATTTAAGTTACTAAGTCTTAGATTAAGTAAAGGAAAAACCCAAACCATACGACCCGTATCCAACTATACGACTCATACAACTGAGTCATACCCCTTCTAAAAACTAATCCAACCCACCAAATAACACTGTTTAGCGTACAACCAAGCCTTACTAAACGTACCCCAACATACGACCTATAACCCCTAGTCGTATCTTGACCAAAAACCAGACTTCCAAAAAATTTTCTAAGGCTCCAAACCCAGGGTGTTTCACTGAGGGATATCTCGAAGACAGCTTTTAAGACCTGTTATGGTCAATTTAAGTTTTTGGTGATGTCTTTGGGGCTGACTAATACCCCAGCTGCATTCATGGATTTGATAAACTGGATGTTTAGACCCAACCTGGACTTCTTCATTATTGTGTTTATTAATGACATTCTTATGTATTTGAGGAGTAGTGAGGAGCATGTGTAGCACTTGAGATTGTGCTTCAGACATTAAGAGACCATGTGCTTTTTACCAAGTTCTCTAAGTGTGAGTTTTAGCTTGATTCAGTGTCATTAATTGGACATGTAGTATTTAGATCCGGTATCATGGTGAACCTAGCTAAGATTTTGGTGATTCGTGATTGGGCTAGGCCTATGTCTCCGACCGATGTTCCCAGTTTTATTGGTTTGGCTAGTTATTGCAGGCACTTTGTTGAGAGATTTACCACTATTTTAGCACCTATGACTAGATTAACTCAAAAGGAAGTTCCTTTTTGATGGTTCGAGGAGTGTGAGTTGAGCTTTGGAAAGCTCAAGAATTGTCTTACTTCAGCTCCAGTGTTAGGTCTTCTAGTTGAGGGTGAGGGATTCACCATGTTTGGTGATGCTTTTAGTGTTGGTTTTGGTTATGTTTTGATATAGTAGGGTCGTGTCATTGCTTAGTTTCTAGACAACTTAAAGTGCATGAGCGTAACTACCCCACTGATGATTTAGAGTTAGCGGCAATAGTTTTTGTGCTCAAAATTTGGAGGCATTATATGTATAAAGTGCATTGTGAAATTTTCACCGATCATCGTAGCCTTCAGCATCTTATGACCCAGCTAGAGCCTAATGCTTGCCAGCATAAATAGATGGAGTTTCTTAAAGACTATGATATTTCCATTTTGTATCGTCCGAGTAAGGCAAATGTGGTAGCTGATGTCTTGAGTCGCAAGGCTATGAGTATAGGTAGCTGATGTTTCGACAATTGATGAAACATTTTACACTTTTTACAAGGGATAATTCTATGTTTTTTAGCAATTATTAAAGCATTTGACATTGGTTTTTATGTGCTCTCAAGAAAATAACATGGAAAAGCATAAACTAGATATGTGATGGACTAAATGATGAGTTGTCAATCTATCGATGGGCTGTCACTATATCCATCGGCCTTAAACAGAATGAAGGTCATCAGAGGTTGAAGCGACAGACCAGGTGATGGACCATCAGCCCAGTGATGAACCGTCAGAACTAAACAGAATGAAGCTCATCAAAGGCTAAAGTGATGGACCGGTAGATGGAACCCATCAAGTCATCGACGGACCATCACCTTAGCCATTGAAACTAAATAGAATTAAAGGAAATCAAGGCCTCAGTGATGAACTGGGTGATAGATCACCAAGCTCTCGATGGGTCGTCATTTTTGCCGTCAACTATGACGCAATAGGCTGTATTTTGAATTTTAAATTCCCACTTCTTGGGAACCTATAAATTTCCAGTTTAGGGTTAGATTAGGTATCTTTCAGCTCTTGAAACAATTTGTAACTGAGAATTCTCTGAGAAACAAGATCACTACATTAGATTTACATTTTATTCATCATTATTTAAGATCTGGAACAATCCTTTGTATCTTTGTAAGTAATTCTGAATTGTTTATGATCAATATAGTGGAATCCTTTTCTTACATTATATGTGGCTAAAACTCTCATAACTAGGGTTAAGGGAGCCATGGTGTGATTTTTTGCTAGGGTTGTGAGAATGCTTAAATTCCTCAGATAATTTCAATTGCATAATCATCTCTTCAAATTAATGATCTTTCTTGGTTGCAAACTTAAAAGGTGTGCCCATGAACACCACTTGTTTTAGTAGAAAAGTTGGTGTTGGGAAAAGAGAAGAGTTACAAAAAAATCAAGGGCTTTAACCTTTGGTTTATGGGTTGGTGCCCTAACAGGATTAACCCACTTGAAGATTGAATTGAACATTCTACAACACTCTTTAAGTTTGAAAGCATTAAAGTGTAGCCATCTATTAAGGTTGAGAAACAATTAGATGGATTTTAGAGTTCAATTAACCTTGCAATTGGAATTATTAATTAAGGATTTGAAATAGCTCACAACCCTGATTCTATCAACACTTTGGTGACCATAATCCTAGTTCACTTAATCTCAATGAATTCATTCTGCAAAATAATCAAGAGTTCAAATACCAAGTGATACTCTCAACAATATTCGTTCCCTCTTTTATTTACAGAAACCTTTGATCAATAGTTCGTTAATAATCATACAATTTACTTAACACCATATTCCTTGTGGGATTTGACCCAGCCTAGTTGGGTTAGATACTTGACAACGACCGCTTACACTTTCTAAATAAAGTTGTAATTTGGGAATAGCAAATTTTGGCGCCTTTATCGGGGAATACGTTTGTCGATTAAGTATATGAGCATTAATTGACCATTGGTCAAGTTTTTTAATTCTTCTTTTATTTCTTGTTTTTGATCATTACAGGCTCTTTGTTTTGTATGCCACGAACCAAAAGGTCAAAAGGACCATTATTACCTTTCTACCCAGAACCGTAACTAATTGGGAGAATCGATGATTAACAAGAAGCTGAAAGATTAGCCGCTTTAGCTAATGCACAACTCAATCAACAAAATGCAGCCAACCCAGGTCGGGTAGCTAATGCAGACAATGATTACTTGGGGGATGATGACTTGATTGATCCTGTGAACAAGAGACATGCAGAGAATGTAGTTGTACCAGTGAATTGAAATTGACCATCTACAAGGAGAGCAAACCACCAACCTGTTGTGCAGTTTGACCTTGATGAAGATGATGATGCTTATTTAGATGGAACTGGTGCTACATGAGTGATTATTCCACCACCATTATCACTATAGGTGAAGTTCAACATCACAAGCACTATGATATAGTTGATAAATCTCAAGGGACTATTTGGTGGACTGTTAGGGGATGATTCGAATATGCATATGGTAAACTTTATCAACATCTGCAAGTCCTTTGATAATACTAGAGTTGGGTAAAATACAATCCGTCTGCATCTATTCCTATTGTCTCTGTATGGGGAGGAAATAGTATGGTTGAATGAGTTAGCCCCCAATTCTATAACAAGCTGGGGGCAACTAAAAGGAGCTTTCCTATTAAGGTTTTTTCTGCCTTACAGAATGTTACAATTGAGGGATAAGATTATTAATTTCCTGCAGTTACGGAATGAAGCTCTTCATGAGACATGGCTGAGATTCAAGAAGAAGTTGACTTAATGCCCTAATCACAAGATGAATGACGAGCATTTGTTAGAAATAGTTTACAGGGCTTTGAACTCTATTACAAAGCCAAATATAGACAATTCTACAGGAGGAGTGTTTATGGACCTTACTTTTACCAAGGATGCGGAGATTCTAGAGAGAATGACTAAGACAAGTAGATCTTGGCATACCAGGGATTGTGAGGTAGAAAGTAACACTAGGTCTAGTGAAATAATAGCTGAACATCATAGGAGAGAAGAGAAACGTTATAAGGATATGGCTCAATGAAGACCCAGATGGATTTTCTCAAAACGCATTTGCTATCAGGGAAGACTAAAAAGGTAAAAGTTGTTGGGTCACAAAGTAGGGGATCTGAATTAGATTTTGAGGAGAAGGCGAACTACTTGAATAATCAGGGGGTTTTCGAGGCAATTGCCAAGGGAATCAAGGTTGGAATTACTATGACAAGACTGGTTATAGAGATCGTGACCAAGGTTCCTGGAAAAATAAGAATGATAGGAGTGGATTGTATGTACTACCCAAAAACAGTGACAATGCTGCAACTAGTTTTGGTAAGATGTCAATAGAGGACATAATGGCAAAATTATTGAAAGGGGTAGAGTCGATTGAAGCTGGAGTAAGGGAGATAAAGAATGATTTGTCATCTATGAGTCAATTAGTTGACTCACACTCTACTTCTATTAAATAACTATAGCAACAGATGAATTAACTATCAACAATGTTCAATCAAAGAAAGAGTGGAACATTGCCAAGTGATACTATGAAGAATCTAAGAAATGATAACTCATGCATGGCTATTACCATTAGAAGTGGTAAAATATTACCTGACCCTTGTTTGAGCAAACCAATTTCAGATGATGTGGTGGAATTAGAAGCAGAAGAAGATAAGGAACATCCAGTGGAGTTCGAAAAGCTAGAAAAGGCAGAGAATCCATCTAAACAGAAGCAAGTTGATGATTTGGATAAAGATAAGGGGAATAAAGGAGAGACGGCTATTACAAGAGTACCAAAACTACCTCATCATTTCCACACAGATTGTAGAAGAAGGCGGTTGACATAAAATTTAGCAAATATATGGCCACGCTAAAACAGTTGACAGTAAATGTGCCTTTGGTTGAGGCACTAGAATAAATGTCAGGCTATGCTAAGTTTATGAAATATTTAGTGACAAAGAAGATAACTGTAAGCTACGAACTAATGGATAATATACATCATTGTAGCGTCATTGCTATAAGATTGCTAGTGCAGAAAAAGGCAAATTCGGGAGCATTCATTGTTCCATGTACCATTGGATCATTCAATTTTGCAAATGCCCTTTGTGATCTTGGGGCAAGTATAGACCTCATGCCGTTGGAGATTTTCAAAAAAATGGGTTTGATAGATCCTACACCCACCAATATGTAGCTTCTAATGGCGGATAGATCGGTGAAAAGACCAATGGGGATTCTTTATGATGTTCATGTTAGAGTGGTCAGCTTTATTTTCCCAGTGGACTTTATAATCCTGGATAGAGAGGTGGATTTTGATGTACCCATAATCTTGGGTAGACCATTCTTTGAAATTGGGAGTGTATTTATCGACTTTCAAACTAATGAACTGAAATTCTGGCTCAATAATGAAGAGGTAAATTTTGATGTTTGTAAATCGATGAAGCAGCAGAAAGAGATAAGCGTCTTCTCGGTCGTTGATGTATTCTATAAAAATGAGCAAGAAGGACCAGTTGAGAAGAGTTTGTTATGGCAATATTAGATGCAGTGTTGATGAAATTTGATAGTGAGGGAATCAACGAGTATGGTGAAACTGTGTGTACATTGATCGGGATGGGGTTGTATTCTTATACCTCCAAGAAGATGGACTTAGATTTGAAGAATCATCCAACATAACCGGCCAACCCTTATATCAAAAAACTACCGGTGTTGGAATTGAAGGAGCTGCCAGTTCATTTACGGTATGTGTTTCTACGCAATGGAAACACCTTACCAGTTATTATTGCTGCAGATTTGGAAGAGCAGCAAGTTGAGGATCTTATTTCTGTGCTGAGGCGATACATGAGGGCTATCGGGTGGACGATTGCAGACATTATAGGTTTTCCACTAGGTATTTGCACACATAAGATCCAGCTGGAGGAAGAATGTATACCTATGATTGAGCATCAGTGCGGGCTGAACCCACCTATACAAGAAGTGGTGAAAAAGGATATCATAAAATGGCTTAACGCTAGGGTAGTGTAACCAATCTCTGACAGTAAGTAAGTGAATCCAGTACAGTGCATACCTAAGAAAGGAGGCATGATCGTTGTTTCAAATAAGAAGAATAAAGTAATTCCACTCCGGCCTGTGACTGGGTGGCGAGTCTACATAGACTACAGGAAGCTGAACTCATAGACGCTGAAAGACTACTTCCCAATGCCCTTTATGGATCAAATTCTTGATTGACTGGCAGGAAGGGGTTGGTACTGCTTTCTATATGGGTACTCGAGATACAATCAAATCTTAATTGTCCCAGAGGATCAAGAGAAAATGACCTTCACATGCCCATACGAAACTTTGTATTCAAGTGCATATCATTCAGTTTATGCAATGCACCTACTATGTTCAAAAGGTGCATAATGTTGATTTTATTGGATATGGTGGAGGACACTTTAGAAGTGTTTAAGGATGACTTATCTGTAGTAGGGGACTCATTCAAACTGTGTTATAACGACCCAAAAACACCTCCCAGGATGTGACACAGTGCTTAGGGCTACAAGTAGCCCCAAGCTAACCCTTTGAGCCTATCACTTCTTATAATAACTCATTATCAAAGAAATATATAAAACAATGGCACTGTCATATCAAATGAAAGGAAATATAAAGGTAATACTCGGTCCAAACGACCACAATACTAGAAGTCTCAACATAACAACAATCTGATACTAGTCTGACAAAGCCTCTACTACTCCATGAACTAGAGAGTCGTTGGGACAGGTCTCCAACTGACTCAAACAAAATTGAAAGTAATAATATAACCACTCAAATACTGAAATATATGAAGATAGGTCCTCGAACCATGAGGACTCACTATTGTAAAAATATAGACAAAGGTACTCAAAAATCACTGACGAGGCTAGGACTGAGCACCTGAACCTACATTATAAGATAATGTAGCACATAGACGTATATGTGGATCAGCACTTGAGAATGTACTGAGTATATGGGGTGTATGCATTTATATAAAGCCATGTCAATACTCTTTACTCAAATCATGCATGAAATTATGAATGACTCACATGTCTTGAATAAGTCAAAATGTAAAGATCATAAATCATGTAAAATGAAGCATGTAATGAGTCATTATACTTTAGCTTTAAAATTTATACTCTTTTCTTCCTTTCATTACTCAAAGACTAAAGAAAGCTTTAAACCATACTTTCAAACTCATGCATATATCTCATGGAGAGTAAAACTTCTTTGATGCTCAAGAAATTATAACTCTTTTGAACTGAAACACTTGGAACTCAAAATCATATAACTTTGGTTTAAAAGTCGGTGATCAACTCATACTCGTAGAGAAAACTACTTCCTTCTTTGGAAAATACTCAAAAAAAGTTCATCCATTTTAGAAAATATCTCATCTCAAAGCTTCAGGGAAATTATTATATCTCAATGGAAAATATTTTAGTTTAGAGAAAATAACTTATATCAAGGGAGGTTCTCTTAACCAACATAAACCATGAGAGCTGCATGGAGTCCAACATCTTGTCCTCCTAAGAAAGAAACCTCACGTTTTGGAGAGGCGTCGTACTTTTTTCAAGGAGTATAACCTCAACTCAGTGATCACTTATCTCGGCCTCGAGCCCAATCATCTTGGCCTCAGGCCCAAAATCTTAATCCTATAGTGACACATAATTCTGGGGTAAGAAACCATAGTAACTTACCCAGCTCAGTGCTAAATACTACTACCTTTAGTTTATCTCGCTTATCTCATGAAAATCCACTTTAGAGTGATGTCATAGTTCAATAAGAACCCAATAGTAAAATCTATAATCTCATGTAGTGAAGTGGATTTCAAAGCTCTATAACCATTAGGTCAAATCATTTCTCAATAATCTCAAAATACTCAAATTATGGGTGCTTATAGCACAAGAGTTCATAATTATAAGTCTCAAGTAGGGCTTAATGACCCATAATTCAATCTCAAGTTAAAATTCATCAAATGCATATTAGATAGCATATAGATTCATAAATCATATAAAAATTTAGAATTTACAGTAATTAGCTCAAAATTTCAACATACTCATATACTTTAATATCTCAAATATTTCAACTATTAACTTCTCAAGGATAAAATCATAGGGTATAAACCCAGCTTCAATTTCTCAAGAAAACATGCAAAAATCATGTTGTTAGACTCTCAATTCATGGGAAACATCAAAAGCTTTCAATCAATAACAATGGGTGAAAAACCCTAATTCAATTTCATGTAAAATCTCATAAGTTGCTGAAAATTGTAGTTTAAATAAGCCTTTGGGCACAAGGGTGAAAGGATTACCCTTGTTCAAAACCCCATATACCTTATATTATGAAGTTGGATGAATAAACTTGCTCTAAACTCTTCCTCTTACTCTTGGAGAAGCGTTTTAGATTTGCTCTTGAGGGAGAAACCATAGCCTTTGGATATTTTAGGAGATAATGAGGCTATCAGGTTCGTTTGGAATATATTTGAGGGTTAAAAGGGAAAAGACCCAAAAGCCCCTTTTAAAAATGACTTAAAATATTGAACATGGGCTGAGACGGTCGAAGCAACGGTCCATCGCAAGTCTGATGGTTCGTTGGATTGCCCGTCGCATATTGGCCAGAAAAGGAACTCACTACCTCGATGCGACGGTCTCAGCGATGGTCCGTCGCAGTCTTGACAGTCCGTCATCCTGGCCGTTGCACTTGGGCCAGAAAAGGAAGCTACTGCCTTGGTTGCGACAGTCCGGGCGATGGTCCGTTGCACACTTGATGGTCCGTTAACCTGTCTATGGTACCTGGGCGGTTCTGACAACTCTCGGTAAAATGGCCATAATTTCCCACCCTGATGTCGGATTTGGATGAAATTGGTATTGTTGGAAAGCTAATTCAATTCTCTGCATGACAAAAATTCAAATTTAAGAAAATTCTATATGGTTTAAGCACCAATAACTTGGAAAGTCTCTTCTCAATTTTTTAGAGCCAAAATTACACTTCACTTGACACGCTCTAAGGCTTGGACTACGAGGGAACTTTGCGGGGTCTTACAGTAGTGCATAGACGTATATGTGGATCAGCACTTGAGAATGTACTGAGTATATAGGGGTGTATGCATTTACATAAAGCCATGTCAATACTCTTTAATCAAATCATGCATGAAATTATGAATGACTCATATGGCTTGAATAAGTCAAAATGTAAAGCTCATAAATCATGTAGAATGAAGCATGTAACACAAATCTCGTGAGTCATTATAGTTTAGCTTTAAAATCTGTACTCTACTCTTCTTTTCGCTCCCTAAATTCTAAAGAAAGCTTTAAACCATACTTTCAAACTCATGCATATATCTCACGGAGAGTAAAACTTCTTTGATGCTCAAGAACTTATAACTCTTTTGAACTCAAACACTTGGAACTCAGAATCACATAACTTTGGTTTAAAATTCGGTGATCAACTCTTACTGATAGAGATAACTACTTCCTTCTTTGGAAAATACTCAAAAGCAGTTTATTCATTTTAAAAAATATCTCATCTCAAAGCTTTAGGGAAATTATTCTATCTCAATGGAAAATACTTTAGTTTAGGGAAAATAACTTATATAAAGGGAGGTTCTCTTAACCGACATAAATAATACGAGCTACATGGAGTCCAACGTCTTGTCCTCTCCTAAGAAAGAAACCTCACGTTGGGCAGAGATATAATACTTTTGCTAAGGAGTATAACCTCAACTTAGTGATAACTTATCTCAGCCTTGGGCCCAATCATCGCGGCCTCAGGCCCAAAATCTCAATCCTACGGTGGTACGTAGTTCTGGGGTAAGAAATCATAGTAACTTACCCAACTCGGTGCTAAATACTACTCCCTTTAGTTTATCTCGCTCATCTCATGAAAATCCATTTTAGAGTAATCTCATGGTTCAATAAGAACCCAACTGTAAAATCTGTAATCTCATGTAGTGAAGTGGATTTCAAAGCTCTATGAGCATTAGGTCAAATCATTTCTCAACAATCTCAAAATACTCAAATCATAGGTGTTTATAGCACAAGAGTTCATAAAATTGCAAGTCTCAAGTAGGACTTAATGACCTATAATTCAATCTCAAGTTAAAACTCATCAAATGCATATTAGATAGCATATAGATTCATAAATCATATAGAAATCTCGAATTTAAAGCAATTTAGCTCAAAATCTCAACATACTCATATAATTCAATATCTCAAACATTTCAACTATTAACTTCTCAAGGATAAAATCATAGGGTATAAACCCAGCTTCAATTTCTCAAGAAAATATGCAAAAATCATGTTATTAGACTCTCAATTCATGGGAAACATCAAAAGTTTGCAATCAATAACAATGGGTGAAAAACCCTAATTCCATTTCATGTAAAATCTCATAAGTTGCAAAAAATTGTAGCTTAAATAAGTCTTTGGGCACAAGGATGAAAGAATTACCCTTGTTCAAAGCCCTACATACCTTAGATTATGAAGTTGGATGAACAAGCTTGCTCTAAACTCTTCCTCTTACTCTTGAGAAAGGGTTCTTGCAACCCCTGAACTTGGGAAACTCAAATATCAACTCAATGTTTAGAATCTATGGTGAGTTCTTGGATGGCCCACTTAACCCAACCCGGTCAAACCCACCTAAATTCGGTTAAAAATTCGGTCAAACCCAGTAGAAAAAAGTTTTTTTTAATGTACACTATATATACCCACCTATATACATTTTAAATACATTAAACAATATATTTACACTATATATATAGTATATACTACATTAGAATTTAGAAAATATATATACATATACACAATTACACATATATGCGCACCATTCAATTTATATGTACTACCTTAAAGTTTAAATAAAATAGACTACAATATATATACATTACAATATATACATATATATATAGTTATATACTAATTTATAAAATATATACACATGTATACATTAAATATACACGTCTATAGAAGATATATTCACATATATACGCTCTATTCAATGATATATACTACTTTAAATAAAATATACTACAATATATATATATACATTACAATATATATATAGTTATATACTAATTTCTAAAATATATACACGTGTATACATTAAATATATACGTCTATAGAAGATATATCCACATATATATGCTCTATTCAATGTATATGTACTACTTTAAATAAAATATACTATAATATATATACATTACAATATATATATATATATATATATATATATACTAGTTTAGTATACGTGTGTTGCACGTGTATATAAAATTAATAATAATAAATGCATGAAAAATAAATTGATATGTGTTCATTATATTATTAAGTATAACACTTTTAAAATATAACGCAAAGGATAATATGAATAAAAAATAATTATCACCTCTTTGTCAACTAAATATCACAGTTTTTCGAGTACCTTCAATTTGCTGATGACCTTCATGTTATTTAATACTCCTTTCATTCCTAAATATTGTCTTTGTTACTAAAATAGATGATTCATAATACGTATTTCATTTCTTTTAGTTGTCATGTATACTGAAAATAGTTGTTTGCAAATACTGATCAATTTAAAAATTCAAGAAAGAATTAATTTTTTTACAAGTTTACCTTTAGCATTAACTATTCTATAATTAATAGATAAATAAATAGGCAAAGATTAATAAGGAGAATATGAGTCAAATTACACTACTAATTAATTTTTTTTAATGATTGTGGGAAGTTTTATTATGTCAACTAAAAAAGAACACAGAAGCACTTGTCATTTTAGAAAACTAAGATATCATTAGTTTTTTTTTTTATCTTTGCCTTCATCGTAAAACATGGAGGAACATTAATGTGGTGCAAAAGGGATAAGCAGTGTATTAAGTTGAAATGAATAATAAATAGGATAATTTAATCAAATTACTCAATTTCTAGTTAAAATTTTACTTATAAATACACATAACAAAAATGACAAGTACTTGAAAACGAAAAAAATATATATTGCTTTAAAAGTGTAAATTGCATTTCCTTTATTGCCATATTTAGTGCAATAAAAAAACTAAATGTCAAGATAAAAAGACGGAAGTATTAAAAGTAGATAAATAAGGTATTTCATCTGTTTATTTTTACTTGTCTCTTATTTTTAAAATTATTTTTTATTTTTACTCTCTTTATTCAATAATATTTGTCCACTATTCACTTGACACATATGTTAAAAAATAATAAATAATAGAGAAAATTTTACTATATTGCCCTTTGAATATAATAAATTTATTACGTTGAAAAATGCATTGAGTGATGAATACTATTTAATAGTAAGAAAAAAATGGATATAAAATGCTAAATTGTCCATTAACTTTTTGAACTTAACAAGTATTATTTGATATCTACTTTTAGTATAGTGAAAAAGTATTATTGGACAAAGGAATACTTGTTATTTTTGACATATGAAGAACAAATAATTATTTTTTTCATATTTTACCCTGAACTTTAATTAACATTAAAATATTATTTGATAATAGTTATATAACAAACTATAAGGACTCCTAAATTTATTTTGATGCACAAAAAGTTTAAATTTTATTTTGATGCATGAAAAGTTTACATTTTTTTTTTATGTTACTTATTGATCATATTCTTTTAAAAAAAATCATGTTATACAAGTTACATATAGAAAAGAGAAAATACTCAATTTCACCCTTGAACTATACCCAAAACGGCTGAGACACACATCTACTTAAAGGGGGTCCTATTACCCCCATGAACTAATAAAAAGTGTAATTTTGACACCCTTAGTTTCTACGTGGCACATACGTGACACAACACACTGAAGGGTCCACGTAGGCACACGTGTGTGCCACGTAGGCATGAAGAGTGTCAAAATTATACTTTAAACTAGTTCAAGGGGTAATAAGACCCCCATTAAATTGGAGTGTGTCTCAGTCATTTTGGGTATAGTTCAAGGGTGAAATAGGGTATTTTATAACTCAACCTCCCTTTATTTTTTTAGCTTCCTTTGGAAATTCTTCATTATGAAGAGCTTTTTGACATAGTTATGGCTATTTAAATAAGGCGTGATCCTTCAAATAAAAAAATTAGATTATTATGAATATGAAACTTTAATCGTATGTATAAGACACTATTATTAAAATAAATGAAGAGTATTATAAGTTCATGGCTTCATGCAAATTCTATAAATATCAACCTTCATGTTTTTGTTTTTTTAAATCAAATTAAGTAAAAAAAATGTCTTGAGGCTTTTGGTTTTCTAACCTTTATTATAAATTGGTAAATCACATTGAGCTTGACAAATATTCATAACATTGATAGTCTCCTCAATTATCCATATTTTAAATTTCTTAAATATTTTTTAAACTTTTTTTATCTTCTCTCCTTCAAATTCACACACACATGCATGTTTCAATCCATTTTGAAAAGAGCTATTATGTCCATTTGATTTCATATTTAATTTGAATAATTTAACATAATTATAATTCTTTTGATATAATTATAATTATTTTGATGTTACTTTTGCGTAATGAAAATATTTAGGATCCACTCACTTTTGCTTGTTCGTTATTTCAAAAATCAATATTCATTTATAACATATATCAATAAAAGACAATTATGTTTTTCATGTTTTATTCTAAGATTAATCATTTTTTCATTAAATCAATTTTTAAAATATAATAATAAACATCAATTAATGGGGATTCATGTCATCGTTATTTTTTTAATGGGCATACAAAATCTAAATGTGACAAGCAAAAATGAATGGAGGGTACTATTAGTTGAAAGCTACGTAAAAATCTTCAAAATAAGAAAAGATTAAACAAAAAAGAAGCAAAGGGAACATGACTAATTACTAATTATTGTAGAACATAATAATACATCATATATATTTTTGAGTTAAAGATTGACATTCTAGATAAAAATAAAATAAAGTATTCAATATAATTCTATAAAGTAGGATTTCGAGATAGTAGACCTTATCCCTACCTCAAAAGGTAGAAAGACTATTTTCGATAGAACTTCGACTCAAACTATAAAATGAAACCCATCATCCCCAACTCCTATCTCCTTCAAATAATATCTTAAAAGACAGACACAAATTATACGAAAATGTCAACCACGTAGGTATGCCCCTGTTTGAGACCTCTTAATTACATGACAACAACTTTATATGTTACTCCAAATCTCTCCCTCTTACACCTTTGATAACACTGTTTGATGATAAAAGGATTAATCATTCTAGGTAGGGGTGTTTATGGGTCGGTTTGGGGCGGTTCTTGGTCAAAATCATAAGCAAACTAACTTAGTCGGTTTTTAAATTTCTAAAATCAAACCAAACCAAATAAAAAAATAACCGTCGGTTTGATTCCTATCGGTTTAGTTCGATTTGGTTCAATTTTTTCGGTTTATAACTTTAGCTACGAGTAAAAGTTGAACATTTAAGAAAACAGTTCCAATCCAACATATGAGATGTAAATCGAGTGTTGTATCTCAACTTTGAAACTAAGATGTCAACTGAGTGTTATACTTCAACAAAGCTATAAACAACACCATATGAACGCTTCTAAAAAAATATTTTAAAATTACATTTAACAGAATGATATGATAAACCCCCCAAAAGGTGAACACATAAACTTCTTGTTCAACAAGGTTCAAAAAGAAAGTTAAAATTAGTGATTGTCTATAGTCTAATGAATCTCAGCTATAAATTTCAATATACAACAAGATATTATTTTCACAATTAGTATCATTTTTCATTCAAAGTGCGAAATTCATTTAGAATCTCATAAGGTACTATCAACTGTATGAAGACATGACTTAATGTGTTACGACTAAAGTTGAATCATGATTAAAACATAAAATGTAACAAATATTTATAATGTATTTATGAATAATAGATAAATATATAAAATATATATATATATATATATATATTGGTTTAGTTTGGTTATTTTGTCGATTATTTTAGAGTAAAACCAAACCAAACCAAACCAAATTAGTATCGATTTTTAAAATTCAAAACCAAACCAAACCAAACCTAACCAAATATCGGATTTTTTTAATCAGTTTGGTTTGGATCGCAGTTCGGTTTGGTTAAAACCCAAACCATGAACACCCCTAATTCTAGGTACTTCGTTGAATGAATAATTTTATTTAAAACAACTTATTGTTTTTCATAATTGATCTTTGGTCTTAGAAAAGGAAATAAATATGCAGTACATAAACAATTAATAGGTAAAATTTGAATGACAATGATATATAGAGGAAACGTTTCACTTTTCGACTCCTACTACGTACTATTTATTTCATTTACAACAAATAAAAGATTTACCCAATTAATTTGTTTATCATAATGCACGCACAACTAAAATATCTATAATAAAAATAAGCAATCAAGAAAATTCTGAGATTCTCAACTCACGGAATCAATTTTTTAAATAAAAATGAACGACCATAAAAAAATAATGAAATATGAATTAATCAGAATAATCCTAAGTATCATTCACAAGAATTCTGTTTCCTTACCATATGATGAATATGAGGATAAAACTATGTTATGTGTTGAAGCTCGCTTGATTGAATACCAAAGTGGAGATGTGCTGTTTGAAGGGTTTTGTTTCCCCCCTATAGACAGTGTCAGAATGTATTCATTAAAATTCTAGTAAAAAATTATCTAAAATCTATGATGTAAAAGAGAATAATTTAAAAGTAAGAAAAAACACAATTGTTTTTCTACTAAGGAGTTCAATCAATTAACTTTATAACCCTGTTGGTTTTCTTTAAAGCCTACATGCTTGCTCATAATTAGTCTCACTGAATATGGTCATTTTATAGCATGAAAGATGGATCTCATTCCTTTGCAAAGCTGAGCAAATGTCTCTCTATTTTTTTTTTGAACAGAGAGCTCGTCACATTGCAGAATCAATAGATTATGATTCCATTTAAAGATTTATTAACTCTGATTGTTGGGAATTATGAAATTAGTTATTCATAATCATAAATAGATATACCTATTCGGGTAGCTTTGTTATTTCTGAGTTTTGTTGTTCCATAGCTTTTTCCATTGGAGTATGTTTATCTAATTAACTGAGTAAAATATTTTTTGTGGATTGGAGAGAGCAAGGTGCTTCAACGCATGAAGGCTTGCTTTTTGCAATGCCTTCTGCCTTTGTTATATAGAACGAGAAAAGTTTACAATTTACATGTTTCTAATTTCTAAAAACTAAAAAAAGTCAAAGAAAGGGGGCCTAACTTTCCTAACCTAACTTTTCTAACTTAGCTTTACGTAAAGGTTGTCAACAATTTCAACAACCTAATAAATGTACAAAAGACTTTTGTTACATAATATACAATAATTCTGTTTTTGTACAGTATCTTGTCTCCGTTGATTTTGTCGTATCTGCTCCATTATTGCTCTGTATCTGCTCCATTATTGCTCTGTATCTGCTCCATTATTGCTCTGTATCTTATCTTTCCAGCTGGCATTTTGTCTTCTTTATTCTAGATGTACCTCTGGAATAATATTATCTTCTCTATTGCACCTCGAACATTGGTGGTCTGAATATTTATGTCCGATTATTTTACAGTATCTTGTTAGTAGTCCTTCTGAAATAAATCCCTTTTTTATTGCTCTCGCGGTAGATTGTTTTTCTGGGTTGAGTAGCGTCATTATCCATTGTCTTACGTCTTCTATATCTGCTTGTCTTAGTTCTTTTGAATTTGAATATATCATTTGATGATCTCTTGAATAGTAGCTCCATATTGGGTTTCCGTTAGCATAGTTATTTGCTAGTTCTTGAATGATCGTAGCTAGTCCAATAAGTCTTTTATTTGCATAAAAATCTGGTATCTCGATTCTAGGTATCTCCGGTTGTTGCGAAATATCTTCTGGTATAATCATATCTCTTGTTAGTCCTATCTTTACAACTTGTATAACTGGTTTTATTTCGTCATATAATATCTCTGCTGGTGCAGTATAACACTTTATATAAAATAAATTTCCTTTTGTTATTCTTTTATAGGTAGTGAATATCTTGTATAATTCCTCCATAGCTGTTAGCTCTTCTTCGTCGTGGGTATATATGGTATTTAGCAGTCCATAGTCAAAACAGGTTTTAACTAGGCTTGGGTTAGTTTTGGGTAGTGCGATTAATTTATTGTATCCTTGTAGTTTTTGGGTTATATAATTGGTATTTGGTTCTTTGATGTCTGTAGCTCTGGGGTTATGGTTTAGAAAGGTTTGTACTCTGTATATATTTTCTATGTATTTCTGGGCGGTGTAGTTGTATACTTTTTTGTCTTGGTTTAGGCTATCTCGGTATGTGTTAACTTGTGGGGGTATGAATAAATGGTCTTTTTGTGTTTTTGGGGTAAATGGTTTTTCAAATATTTTGTTCATATTTACATTCTGGTATCTTGGTCTATTAACTCCTTTGCTTGTACCTGCAGAAGTAGATTGATAAATGTTATGGGTTTTATGGAGTGTCCCAACGTCTCCTTCTAGCTCTGGATTTTTAATGTCTTCCGATCGACATAGCTCTGCACACTGCTGAGTTAGCTGATTTGTAGCTATAGACTTCAGTTTATCTTCATTAGTCTTTAGCTTTTCTATCTCATTACCCATACTGTCCACTTTCATTGAAAGCGTAGTTAGGGTGTTAAGTATTTTTTCTAGAGTATCTTCCTCTACTATTTCAGTCTGTGTAGCTTTGTCTTGATATGTAATCTGCAATAACATTTTTGTTAGTACTGATCACTTCAATTGTAAATGTGAAATTTAATATATTTAAAACTAGTCTTCGAATCTCTTTTGTTGTAACTGAATTTTGTATTTTCTTTGTTAACCACCAGCGTACCTGTGTATTATCTGTTCGTACAATAAATTTGTTATATACAATATATGGCTCAAATGCTAATAAACATTTATATAATGAACATAATTCTTTCCTATTTATTTCCCATTTTATTTCTGTTTCGTTGAACGTACCTGAGTAGTATCTACAATGGTGTTCTATTTTTTCTGCTTCATATCGATATTTAAGTACTCCTCCGTAACTATATTCACTTGCATCTGCTTCTACTATGTATATAAATTTTCTATTTTCATCTGGAAATTGCAATTTTGGTAATTCCTTACAAAGTAATTTTATTTTTTGAACTTGTTTTTTATCTTTTTCATCATAATTATATTCTATATCCTTTTTTAATTTTTTCTGCAGTGGTTTTAAGGTTTCTGCTAATTTTGGAATATATTCTCTTACTTGGTTTTCTAATCCTAAAAATGATTGTAATTTCTTTTTTGTATCTAATTCTTCTTTCGAATTTATTATTTTTTGTACTATATGTTGTTGCATTTTTACTCCACTTTTATCTATTTGTATTCCTAAAAATTCTATCTGGTTTTTCATAATTTCAGCTTTCTTTTTGCTTAGACTTATTCCTGATTTTTCTATTATATCTGTGAACTGTTCTAATAATTTTAAATGTTCTTCTTTAGTTTTTGTATATAATAATATATCATCTATATATACTATGCAATTAGATAATTGTTTAAAATAATTATCCATAAAATGTTGATATCTACCTGGTGCATTTTTATATCCAAATGGTAACACGTTCCATTCATAAAATCCTTGTGGTACCGTAAATGCGGTTAATTCTTTAGATTCTTCTTCTAGCTTTAGGTGGTAAAATCCTGATTTACAATCAAATTTGCTAAAATAATTATATCCTTGGATTTGTCTTATTTTTAATATCCTATTTGGTATCGGATAATTATATGTTATAGTTTTTGCATTTAAATTTCTATAGTCAATAACCATCCTACTTTTTCCTCTTTTTTGTTCACTATGTTTATTTACTATAAATGCTGGACTATTATGTTTACTATTACTTTTTTGTATATATTGTTTTTCTAATAATTCATCTATGTGCATTTTAAATTCTTTTAAATCATCAAAATTATAAGTTAATGGTTTTTGTGTTATTATGCTATTCTTATCTATTAATTCTATTTTTATAGTAGTTTTGTGTTTTTCCCATCCTTTTAATGGATCTTCACTATATAATTGTTCTAATTTTTCTGAATTATTTCTATTTTATTTATTGAAAATATAGTTATTTCTGTTTTATTTATCGAAAATACTACTAGTTCTACTGTATCTTCAGTATTGTTTATATTTTCTAACTTTTGTGTAATTTTTTCACTTCCTTTTATCCAATCAGTTTTCTTTCTTATTTTATTATTAACTCTTTTTGCTCTTACTTTTTGTTTGCATGGTGTTGTAAACCACCAGTCTGTTTTGGTTATTATGTGTGGGTATAATTTATCTAAAAATGGCATTCCTAAAAGTATATCTTTTGATGTTAATTCATAATTATAAATTTCTTCTATTGTTAATATCTTATCCCATACTTGTATTTTTACATTCCTAGCTTTATAAGTAATTAAGCTTCCTTCATTATTAAATCCTTTAACTATTATTGGTGTTTTTAGTTTATCCCATTTGCTTTCTGGTAAGCAATTATATCTACATAAATTAGCTTCTGCTCCTGTATCTATCATAGGCGTATAATATCTACTGTAATATCCTTCTACTACTATCTTCATTAATACATATATCTTCATTTCATGTTAAGGCTCTTTTTAAGAATAACTTTTCTTTGTTATATGTTAAGGTTAATTGTGTATGTTCTATATTATATGGTTTTACTTGTTCTAACCATTTTATTCCTAATATTATATCTGCTTTTTGCATTTCTTCCTTTACTTCGAATTCTATTTTTATTTTTCTAACTCCTAACATTATTTCTTTTTCTGCTATATTTTTATTATTTATTAAACTTCTTGGTAGATCTGGGCATATATCATTGTCAGTTTTTATTTCTTCATTTTTTACTAGATATTTTGCTATATGATTTTCTTCTTGTCCTGTATTCAAAAGTATTAAATATTCTTTTTCATTTATTTTTCCCGTTATGTAATATTGGTTTAAATTACTTATTGAATTTGTTTCATAACTTGTTCTTTTTGATGAGCTTGATGATTCTGGCTTTTCATTAGCTATTCTTTTCGTTGTACTTATTCTATCATTTACTATTTCTAAATTTTCTTCTGTATCTATGTCTCTATAGGTATAATCATTATAATCTATTGTTTTTACTATTTGTTCGAATGGGCTTTCTATTTGTATTTTGTTAATCTTATTTTTTCCTGTTATTTTATGTTTTGTTGTTAATACATATAGATTTTTACATCTTGCTGTAAATATTTTACTTCCTGGGGTTAATTCTATTCCTGATATTTTCCAATATAATACTAATGATTTATCTATATTCCTATCTGTTACTGCTACTGAATAATTTGCACTTATTATAAATTTAAATTTTTGGTATATTAGATTTCCTTTTACGGCAGTTATTATGCTTTTTTCTATAGGTTTTATAATTCTAACGTCTGCTAAATATAATTCTATTGGTGTATCTATTCCTTCTCTAAAACATGCTTTTATTAATATCTCTGTACCTCCAAGGTGTACATATTTTATTGGATCTCCTTTACTTTTTATATCATTTATTTCTTTATTAATTATTCTTTTTGTTACTAATGGTATACTAGCTTTTCCTTTTGCATATCTGCAGTCTATTACATGTTCTTTTTGGCATACTACATAATATTCATCTTTTTTCCTAGTAAAAATATTTTTTATTGTTGGTATTTTAAATATTTTCTCTACACTTAAATCTAATTCTTTTCCTTTTATTTCATCAAATATGTTACTATCAAATATTATTTTTTGTTCCGTTCCTTCATCATTTAAATATTCTTCTTTTGTTATTATTTTTATATCTTCTTCAGTTATTTAATTCATCTATTTCGCTATCTATTTCATTATCTGTTTCGTTTTCTGAAATTTCATATATACTATCTTCACTTTCTAATTCATAATCTATATAATCTATCTGCATATATTCGGTATTATCTATTTTTATTTCTGATATTTGTTTATTTTTTGGATTTTTAGGTAATTTACAATCTCTAGCTAAATGTCCTAGTTTTCCACAATTATAACAAGTACATTCTTTTATAGATTTCTTCTTCCTATATGGTCTTTTATGTTTATAATTTTTTACACAATATCTTTTTCTTGGTTTCTTATATTTATATTTCGATTTTTTATATTTTTTATATTTCTTATGTCTTTTTCTTTTCTTATAATATCTTTCTTCGCATCCAAATTGGGGTGCTATTTTATTTTTGCAACAAGCTAAATTTCTTATTAATGTTTTTTCCATTTTTAATTCTTCTCTATATTTTCCACATAAGTTTCTATACCATTGTTGTAAATATTTTATTCTTGCTCCTAACGTATCTACTATTTTTGCTTCTTCCCAACTTTTTATTATTTTCGAACTAAATGGCTCGGGTAATTTATTAAAATATAATTTTCTTATTTCTTTACTTTCTTCTATACTATATGCTCCTTTGTAATAATATTCTTTAAATGCGCAAGTATATTCATCTATATAACACATATTACAGATTGCTAATTTTAACATTAAATTTCTATTCATATCTCTTTCTTCATTTTGTTCTTCTTCGATTGTTGTCGTACTACCAAATTCATCTTTTATAGCTGTTTCATATTTTTTTAATAATTCTATAGGTGTTAGTTTAGTTGTTGTCGATGATGTTCCTTCTATAGGTTTATTAGTTCTTAATACTTTTTTGCTATTTTCGGTTAGATTTGCAAACCATAGTTTTACTGATCCTATTAGTGTTTTTTCTATATATTCCGGTGCATCTGTTATATTTATATTATTATCTAATAATTGTTTTGTCATATATCCTATCCATAATTGTATTGTTTTTTCTGTATCTATTACACAGTCTAGATCTAAAAAGTTATAATTTTTATTCACTATTTGTTTTGGTATCCATTTATCATATTCATTATATTTTTTGAACTTATTCTTATAATATATAGGTTTTCTTATTTCTGTTGTTTTAGGGATTATATTTTCATTTTCTTTTTTATCAAGAGTATTTATTTCTGTTTGGGTATTTTCTCTGTTTTCCTCATTAATTTTTTGTTCTTCATTGATTTCTAAATTTTTTGTATTTGTCAATATTTCTGTGTATGTTTCACTATCTTCGGACTCATAATTATCTGTCTCTTCAATATCTATATTATTTATTTCTAATTCTTCGTTTTTTATTTCTAATTTTTCCTTAAATTGATTTATCTCATTTAGTAATTTCTGTTCTCTATCTTTTTCTTCTTTTTCTTTTTGTCTTTGTTCATACAGTTCTTTTAACATTTGTAATTCTTTTTCTAATTCAGCAATTCTACTATTTTTGGTTTCTTCTATTTTTCGTATTTCTTCCGTAGTTTGTTGTTTTATTTTTCTATTTCCTTTTTCCTATCTATCTCTTCATTTTCTTTTTCTATTCTTACCATTGCTGTTAATTTATCTTCTAATTTTAATTCTTCTTTTTCTAACATTAGATATAAATGTTCACCTATTTTCTTATATCTTCGTCCTAGATTAGAAAATACTATTTTTATTTTTGATCCTTCGTAGTTTTCATATATTTTTTCATCTATTATAAATTCTTCTTTATTCATTTTATTGTGAATAGGTCATGTTGATATACATATTCTAAACTATCTATTTGTGATTCTAATTTTGATATTTCATTTTTTTGTGTATCTATTGAATTTTTACTAACTCCGGCAAATATATTATAATGTAGTCTTTCTATTCTTATTTTTAATTCTTTTCGTTTTTCAGAGATAATTTGTTTTAATTCTTTATATTGTTGTATTTTATTCATTTTAAATTATATTTATAATATCTCGATGGATACCTAAATCTAATTTTATCATAATTAAGTGTTATATGTTTCATTCTTCTAGATTTTAAATGTGTTATTAATTTTGATTCAGTACTAGATATTAATGTAATTAAGTAGGCTAGTTTTTGTGGATTTTCTTTTGTTTTATTTAGACTTATATATTCTGAATAATTACTAATTAAAGATTCTTTAATTTTTCTAAAAGCTTCTCTATTTTTAAATGGTCTTCGCATAATTAATTGAATATTTTTGTAGCTAAATTTTTTAACTCTAAATCTAACTCGAACATATATATTCTAACTCTAACTCTAATATATATCTCTTCCGTACTTTGTAAATTGCTGTGCTCTGATACCATTTGTAGGGGGGTGTGCGGATTAAATGTATCTAATAGATTTAGTAGGTTAACACAATAACAATAACAAAAAAAATTATGTTAAGATAGAAGATGACAACCTGAAAATTGTGATGAAAGACAACTGCAAGTCATATATCAATAGCTAACAACATCATAGATTTTTCACAAGATCTATCACAAAAACAGAAGATAAATAGTGAAATACATAAAATAAATTTCACAAAATGACGAAACAAAGCTACACATAGAACACCATAGGAGGATATAAAAAAAAACTAAAAACAAAATCAAAATCTAACATTTAATATAGATCCTAAAAAGCAATAAAACAAAGACCATATACCTAACTATCTACTAAAGCTTCAAATTACATTATATCAAGCTAAAAATACTTTTACTATTGCAATATTTATAAAAGACAATGATAGGAGAAGTTGAAAAAAATACAAAACTGGAGAAATATTATGATAAAATTGATGAAGAAGATTCAAAAATAAAACTCTGGAAAAGCTAGAAAAAATTGATGAAAAATAATTTAGAATTATAACTCCTTTTATAGAATTTTATTTTGGACTCGTATTTGATTTTGATTAGAATTGATTAGAAAGGAAAGGGAATTTGTTACTGCTCAGTTTCTACGAAAAAAAAAAAACAAAATTGCTCAGTTTTATTTATTTTTACATAAAATTTATATATTGATGTTGACTTTTTTGAAAGTTGGAGATTTTATAGGAATTCTAATGGAGTTTGGTTTTATTTTTTATTCTCCAAAATTTACGTTTACACTATTATTAGTTGGTTTGAAAGTCTTAAACTACATATATTTTAAATAAGGAAAAAAATCCTAAATTACATATATTTTAAATTAGGTAAAAAATAATTTATAGTTTAGTAGGTTTAAAATTCCCAAATCAGAAAAAATAATTAAATTATTAACTTTTAAATATAAAAATAGCGAAAAGATAATTTTGTCTAAAGTGAAGACCTTTAATGAAGGGAAAAAAGTTCAAATCACTTTTTAAAGGTCTTCACACTTTCAATATATAGATATAGATATATAGTTATATACTAATTTATAAAATATATACACATGAATACGTTAAATATACACGTCTATAGAAGATATATTCACATATATACGCTCTACTCAATGTATATGTACTACTTTAAATAAATATACTACAATATATATATATATATATATATATTTCAATAAAAACAGATATTTCAATAAAATAATATTATATTTCACAAAGATAATCAAAGAAAATAAACGAGGATATATTTCAGTGAATAATGATTGATTTTTTTTTTTAGTATATCAGTTTGTAAAACCTACTCAGTACTCCCTCTTTCCTACTGTTTCTTCATGTTTATCATTCATATAGTTTATATTTTCCCCAGAGTTTTTTTTTTTCACTTTACCATGTTCATCTCTTCCTCTTAATCTATGTTCTTAACATCTTACTTCTTTAACCACACCCCGAAAAATTTTTGTCTGGCAGCTAACACTAGTTCTTTGTCTATTTTGCAGACCTGTTGGACTATCAAGGCCAGAATTCCTAGGAATTTACAGGTTAATCCATCGTTGTTATTAAGAAATTAAGAGGCTAACCATATACTAAGGGTAAGAATTTTATAGATAATTTAATTTACATGATTTACAAAAAATATATAGAATAACTTTAAACATGGATATAAGAACATAAGTATAAATATTTTTTATGGGGAAAATATGTAAATAAGAACTTACATGAAGTAACTAGGAGAGAGGTTTCCCTTTCGGGAACCCCCTTAAGATTGAATAGAAAACTTGGAGCTTTTATTTAAATCACAATGGTACAAAGTTTATACAAGAAAGACTGGCTTGGATAAGTTTTTTGGGAGGAAGGGTTTAAACATTTCAAGTAGGTTTTGAAGTTGGTTGATTTCACTCTACCTTCCTTCTAAGAAATGTACGCCTTTTATAGGCAAAAACTAGATAAAGTAGTGGATCTAAGGATTACTACGTGGCCTAAACACATGTGGCCGACACTTAAAGATAAGAGATAAGAAAGAATCTTTAATAATGCAAGCCGGGTACTCTTTTGGGCCCCATCGTCACATGCATTATTAATTCTTCTTTCAGACTTATTTTGATGCGTGCTTCAACAGTTTTTCTTTCTTTTGGAAAGTAGTGATAAAGGAAGCACTCTGACCACCCTGATTATTACAAGACATAAAGTGGGCATCCCCACCTGACTATACTAGCTAATAATACAAATTGTATATTGTCTTATGTATCCAAGTTGTGCAGGGCAATTGAGTCGAAGCTCATTCCCGAGTCATCGTCTTCATATGGATCCTAAGCGTCCTGAAAGTGTGCAATACTATCTTCTTCGTCTGATCTTGCTGAATTATTATCTGTATTATTTATCTCTGGGACAGTTCTGTCTAAATTAGTGGGTTGTCCGTCTGGCTGTCCATTTATATGTTTATCTTATGTCTGGTTGCTGAAGAATCTGTCTAAAGTCTGTTTAATTATAGTCTCTATTGTTTTATTTTTTCTTTTAAATATTAAAGTCTTCTTTAAAATCTTATTTCCTGATCTTGTTAACTTATTTTTTGATGAAGAACACCCTTCATCTTTACTTTTTGGCAAAGTGACAGCCATTAACGGGTTTGATTTGTCTTTACCGGTCACCGTTTGAACCGGACTAGCTGTACCAACATCCGGTACAATGGATTTTAGAGCATTT
The DNA here is from genome assembly GCF_002878395.1 of Capsicum annuum. Taxonomy (NCBI): domain Eukaryota; kingdom Viridiplantae; phylum Streptophyta; class Magnoliopsida; order Solanales; family Solanaceae; genus Capsicum; species Capsicum annuum. The sequence goes on along the minus strand of NC_061111.1, from coordinate 226,487,516 downwards.
AGTGGGAAATGCACACCCTTCTCATCCATTTTTTGAGGAGATGGAGAACTCTGAGTCTGAGTCTGTGTTTTTGCATCCATTTTGCTTACATTTGTCTGCTGGGTGAGTCTTGCTTCTAATAATTGTATCTGCTTTATTAATCTAGCGTTTTCCACGAGGAGTGATTCTTTCTGAGCATTTAGTTTCTTGAAATTCTCCGTCATTGAAAAATAATAGTTGCAGAAAATAATCTTTCCAGTCTCTTTTTGCAAATTATACTGAGGTATTTGATCTGGATTTTGTCTGAGTAAAGGAGATATATAGTAGTTTGGTCCTAAATATCCTCTAGCATGATTGGTGGCTTCGGTAAAATCATTAAAACCTTTAAAAAGAGGGGCTTTAAAACCTTGTATTGAATCTAACACTTCTAACCATGTTTGGAAAATTCCGTTAGTTTTTCCATGAATGACTACATAGTATTTAAACCTAGGCCTACTCTTTTCTGCCATGTAATGGCATAAAGAGTTCATGGATGGCATAAAATGATTACGGTTTTGTTTATTATAAGAGATCCAAAGGTTATCTACTAAACACCTTTGGGGTCTATCTAAAATGTAATCTGGTCTTACTCTAAAAGATATATTACTCTCAGGGTAAGCAATTAAATTAAATGGTCCAAAGTGAATTCTTTCCATTGTCTCTAAAGATTCTAGTGGTCTAAAATTTAAATTACCTAACATTGTCTGTTGATACGACTCTGAAGACGAAGCTACACCTTTGCCTTTGTCTAGAGGAGATTGTCCTGTTGGTCTCATGCTGAAAATAAATGAGTGAGATTAAACTTATTTATTTATTCCCAGTTGTAGTTTACTTAACTGGTCTGCTAATTCGTTTTCTTTACCTTTTATATGTTCAAATACTATATTCTTGTAAACAGATATGGTGTCTGTAAAATTTAGCCATCTTCTTCTACTACTAGTTTTATCATTTATTTTTTGATGAAATTTAATTATAGCTTCACAATCTATTCTAACTAAAATTTCTTCTTTATTTAGAATATATAATTTGAAACTATTTAACCCGTATATTATAGCTAATACTTCTAGGTCTATAGCACTCATGTTTCCTTTTTCTTTATATGCCCCACTCTGATATCCACATATTTGTTCCTCATTTTTATTACTGTATTTATTAGGTCGTGCTTTTAAGATAGCTCCCCATCCTAAATCACTTCCATCTGTTTGAATGATTAAATAATCTGATTCTAATGGAATATTTAGATCTGAAATATTTTTAATTTTTCTTTTATTTTTTGGATTAATTGAATGTCTTCTATATTGAAATTTTTCTGCCCTTTACTACCTGTCTTTGCGTATAATGGTCCTACTATTTTTCCTATGTCTTGAATAAAATTTCTTGCATAATTTACTAATCCTAGAAATTTTTGTAAATCTTTTGTCTTTTCTAATTTATCTGGCATTTCTAATACCTTCTTTGCAATGTGTGGTTGGAGTTTTACTTTTCCATTTCCTAAAGTTATTCCTAAAAAATTAATATAAGTCTTACATAATTCCATTTTCTTTTTACTTATTATTATTATTCCATGTTTAACTAATAATCTGAAAATTATTTGTAAGTGTCCTAAGTGTTCTTGCATATTTTGACTGAATACCAAAATATCATCTACATATACTAATATGAAATGTTTATATTCTCCAAATATGTTATCCATCTTTCGTTGAAAAATGGGTGGAGCTGTCTTTAACCCAAACGACATAACTAACCATTCAAAATGTCCACCTGGACATGTGACTGTCGTCCATTCTATGCTGTCTGGGTGCATTTTGACTTGCCAGTAACCTGACTTACAGTCAAATTTACTATATATCTTTTTATTTTGAATTCTATTAATTAACTCACTCTTTTCTGGTAGTTTATATGCATCTGTTCGGGTGTTATCATTTAATTTTTTATAGTTAATTACCATACGAGATTTACCTCTTATTTGTTCACTATGATTTCTTACCATAAATGCAGCCGATCTATGTCTAGAGGTAGATCTTCTTATTACTTCTAATTGTAAAAGTTTCTTTATTTGTATATCAAACTCTTTAGTATCTTCATTATTTGTTTCTATAGGTGTTGTTTTTATAGTGTATTCCGAATTAATTATATCTAATTTACACATTATCTCGTTAGCGTCCCAATGGGCTAACGGTCTTTCTCCTATTATTTCCATTCTATCTAATATATATATTAATTTTCTAAATCTTTTGGACTATTTATTATTCCTATTTTATCCATTCCTTTTCTAAAATTATAGAACTGAGTTTCTATACTCATTAGGGTGTAGTCTTTTTCTATATCTGTTAAGCATTCTTGTCCTTCTGCATTAAACAGAGTATAATTTCTAACTTCTTCTAGGTTTTCTTTTATATTTTTGTTTTCTTTTGACAGGTTGCTATTTTGGCATTGATTGTTTTAGCAATTGTCGCAACATGGTTCTGGAAGCAATCTTGTTTTATGTGTGTTTAGTGTTCTATATACTATTGACAATGTTACTATTTGTACTGGTGTATAAGTTAAATTTTTAAAGAGCAATTTTCCATATCTTGTTAAGAGACATCCTCCTTTATTCTGTATACAAAATCTTAGTCCGATAACAAAATCTGATCCTATATTTAAATCTCTTGCTAATATTTTATTAACATTGTAAACTGGGTTATAGAATTTATTGCATGTATTTAAAAAACTTATTTGTGCTTTTTCTATGTAATAATTATAGATATTTTGTGATCCATCCATTTGAGTGGCTGTTATAGGTCTTTCAAGTACTTTTAGTAATTGTTCCGGTACTATTTCTTTATTGATTAAACAACTAGTACATCCGGGATCTACTAATGCTAGAGTTTCTATTTCTACATCTTTTATTTTAATTTTTACTAAAACTTTTATGGTAGAGAATTCTTTATCTTCGTTGCATATTAGACTAGTGTCATTATTTTCTAAATTCATAAGTTCTGCTTCAAGTTTTTCTAAATGTACCGCCTCTTGTGTATCTGTTTCTTCTATGACGATTTTGGTTTTTCCTTTTTCTAGGATAGTTAATCTTTGTTCTAAATCATTTACTCTGGTTTCTAAAGTAGACACCCTTAGATTTAGGATTTGATTATTCGTATATTTTTGTCCGTTATTTATTTCTGGGTCTACTTTTATTTTTAAAGTGTTTTCTATACAATTTATACATGCTTCTAAGTAACATTTTTTGCATTTAGCTCTATTATCTTTACTTGGATACCAATTACATATACGACATCTATTACTGTCTAGACCTTTATTTCTTTGGAATTCATGTATACATTCTTGAGTAATATTCATTAAATTATTGATTACTAGGTTGTTTAAGTCTAAATCCTCTATCTCTTGTCCTAGCTCATTAACTAAGTTATCCTCTTCTGATTCTGAAGAATCAGATTTTGGATTATCTTAATCATTTATATCAATGCTTATTATTGAGTATATACTTTCTGTATCTGACATGTATTCGTCTACATTTAATAAAGTTTCTTGAAAATCCTCTATTAGGTGAGAATTTCTAGTTCTATTATTATTTCTTTTAGGACATACATTAGCTAAATGGTCGATGCTTCCACAAGTATAGCATTCTAATTTGTTTTTATAATTTATATCATTTCTATATTTCCTAACATGTCTATCTCTATTTAACCATGGTTTTTTAGCTTTTGATTTTCTTAAGAAGTATTGTTTACGACTATATGATTTTTGATTATGTTTCTTCTTATATTTTCTGTATTGTTTCTGATCGTAATTCTGGGTTGTATAGATAACAGATTTACAGAAATTCATTTCATTTCTTTTTAATTATTTTTGTATTTGTATGTTTGTACATTTTTCTGTTAATATATCCATTATATGTTGTGTTCTATGTCCTATTGTCCATTTTAAATTTGGGTTGGCTACTACCCATCTCTTTTATACCATCTATCTTCTATTTCTCTTCCTAAGGCTCCAGGTAATTTATTGAATAATTTTTTGCCTAATTCTTCATTAAAGGTATTTCCGCTGACGGTGCAATAATAAAAATAGTCTTGTAGGAATTTCTTTATATATACCCAATGCGAAATACTTAATTGTTCTAGTTTGATTAATGCTTCCTTTTGTACTGCTAATAATCCACTATTTGGATCTTTTCCAGTTAATAGCATATGCATTTTGTTTGTGAAATTATAGGGATTTGGTCCCATACTTAATAAAACCTGGAAATCATATGGGCAGTTTGTCTTAAAACTTTCCCATGTAGCTTTTGCAGATTCCCCTAAGAAGGTTTCTAAATATTTATACATTGTTTCCGTATCTGTTTCTGTATAATGTCTTAAGTAATCTGCAGCTACTATTCCTTTCCATAAGTCTATCACTGTATCCCACATTTGGGGATCATGTGCTGCTATATTCAGAATTTTACCTTTGCTTCCTCCTTCTTGTAGTTTAATATCTTTTAAATTTAGTAAACATGGCACCAACAGCTTCTTTATAACCTTCTTTATTTTTATATTCTTTGAGCAAACCAGAAATATCGGCTGCCAAAATATTACAAACAGTAGGATAATAAGCACCAAAAATTCAACTGTAGCTACATAAAATTTTTCTAAAAACTTAACAAGATTATTAATTACAATCCAATCAAAATCATGTAGCATGCAATCAGCAGAATCAGCAAATGAACCGCAATGTTGGTTAAAAGCTAGTGTAATAGAAACTCTATATTTATAACAAATTTTTAAAAACTCATACGTTGAATTTCATCTAATAACAATTTCTTCAGGCATTAATATCGGTGCAAGTCTATTTTCTTGACATTTAACTTTAAATTCTCTAATTTTTGATCTACGATTATTTCCTTGAATAAAACCAAAAGCAAGACGAATTTTTTCAATATAAAACTCAAGACCATCTTTTACAATTAAATTATATAAATGACACACACACTTAATATGAAAAATTTCAGGCAACGACGGAGATAGCTTAGATTTTAACTTTTTTATAGTAGTCTTGTTGTTAGAAGCATTATTAAAAACAATACATAAGATTTTATTTTTGATACCATAAAATCCGGCAACTTTAACAATAATCAGCAATAAAATCTCCAGTATGTTTACGATCTTCATCATATAAAAAAGCAATAATACGTTTTTGCATTACAAAACTGTTATTCATCTAGTGACAAGTAACAGTTAAATAATCATTTTTATTTACAGCACAATCAAAATCATAAGTTAGGGACAATCTATATTGAATATTTTTTAACAATGTTGATAAATAAAAACAATACTGTGAATGAAGTCTAAAAATATCAGACCGACAAGTACATCTAGGAATATCATTAAACATAGGATTATAAATTTCTTGAATATAATGAATAAAGGCATCAGAAGAAGGAAAACTAAAAGGCAAACAACCCACCACTACCATTTTAGCTATTTTTTCCCAGTCCCTCAATTTATTATACTTTTTCGCTACCTGACCGGTTGTTGGGTCCATTCTAGTTTGCGTTGGCCCACCAACATCCCCACCACCTTGTGCAATATTTAACTCTCTTTCGTGAGCATCACCTATATGTCTCATTAACATACCCGTACCCCCTTGCTTGCCACCGTTTTTATGCTTATATATGTGTTGACAAATATTGCATTGTACCTCAATATTTGATATACGTTCAAAAAATTGCCATGCAATACTAGTTGTTTTACGAGCTCTTGGGGAACGGGGAGGACGGGAAGGGAGATTAACCAATTCAGATCTAACGTTAGCATTTCTTACTGTGGGTGTCTTACCAATATTTTCATCATCTTCGTCTAAATTAACCGCATCTATTTCATTTTCTTCATCTATAACATAATTTTTCTAAGCTTCTACATAATTCATATCGTGAGCATCTACACCTATTTCTTCCTCAAAAGGTGTACCAAGCGGTATCGGAGGCGAAGGCTCACGGGTATATCTACTACTTGAAGTACCTTTACCGCTAGTAATTCGCTGTTTACTACCACTACCGCTTTCGGGACAAAAAATTTTAACACCTTTAGTAGCGAGGTTTCTTAATTTATCCATAATATAAATTAAACTAAAAAAATTCAAAATACATAAATATAATAAAATTAAATACTCAACAATTAATACAATAAATAAAAATTAAACGTAAGAGATGAAATGACAATACCAAATTTTGGAAGTATCCAAAGATTGCGACTTTAAAAACTTCCACTTGCACTTTGTAATTGCAAAATTAAAAAATTAAAGTGAGCACTTTAAGAAATTAAATATATTGAATATTTGAGAATTGAGAATTGAGATTTGAGAGAGAATGAGATTTGAGAGAGTGAAAAATTGTGTGAAAAATGATTTGAAGGCGTAAGATATTTATAGAATTTTTTTTGGGATTAAAAAATATTTTAAATGAAATTTTTTTTTTGATAAATGGGCCCAAACTAGCCGTTTGGACCCAAAAATGGCTATATAGCCATTGGGCCAACGGCTAGTTTGGCCCAAATATCAAAAAAAAAAAAAAAAAAAACATCCGAGCTGGGCTGGGCCGGTTAATCGACGGGCCTGGACCAGGCTTGGTCCGAGCCGGGTTAACCAGGCCCAACCAAATAATTTAATCGGCTCGGGACTCGATACCCTACATGATGGGCTGACCGGGCTGGGTTAAATTGGGCTGGTTTTATTTAGTGGGTTGGTTTGGGTCGGGTTGGACCGGGTCAACCCAGCCCATTTGATAGGGTTAATTTATCTTGATGAAGTCTTAGTAATCAAGTAAGCTGAGTTATGCCGCGACATTAAATCAGGCACTAATGGGAGGCAACCCATAATTTGTTGTTGTTGTTTAGTTAGAATTAGTTATTTTCATGGTAAAATTAATGTGGTTGTCAAGTGTGCAAGAATTGTGATTCGGGGAGAAGGAATAGAACAAGATGCAGTGTTGTGGCAAAAATATTGAATGACCGTCAGCCACCTGACAGGCCGTCACAATAGCTGTCAAGGCCATGGGTAAAAAGTACTCATTCTATGACGGTATGTGCGACGGACCTTTACCTCAGTGATGGACCATCACTTTTACCGTCAAGATGAGTCTACTTGCATGATGTTCTGGTAAGGTGTGACGGATTAGCCGATGGACCTTCAGTCTCCTGACGGACCGTCAGCTTAACTGTCATAAAAACCCTAGTTTTTTAAAATAAAAAGCGTGGGTCGAGCCAATTAAAGTCTAATGGGCTATTTTGAACTGGCCCAAAGGTCTATTAAATGAATAAAAGGAATCAGAATGTTAGCTACATGCACGCTCCTGTCTCTTTAGCTACCAAAACTGTTGAAACTCCCACACAGTCATTGTTTAAATCAAATTCATCCTATCTGAGGACTCTTTACTTTCCTTCCACTCTTATTTAAATAACCACCTATCACGATTATCTTTATCCGCATCAAAATATAAGTTCTTACTTTTAAAAGCAATAAGTGGTAGTTGTTCCTAAGTTGTGAAGTTACTGAAAAGTGAAGAAAACATCAATAGCAACGTATGGTTTTAACTTTTTATCTTTGCTTAAAATACTGAACATTCCATAATGTAATCTTGTTGTCTTTCTTGAGAACATTTGTTTTGAATATGATTGTGAGTCGAACACTGGTGCGATTTGTTTAGGGTGAAGTCTGAGTAGCTCATGTCCTATTAATCCCAAAGATGGTTAAAAAAAAGGCATTATGGGTTAAAAATTATGTATGTGAAAATCAAGGCTATCAGGTGTTCGATCGAATGCCACAAAAAGGCATTAAACAACAAGAGCCATGGGTGGCGGCTGAATTGACGGACCATCACTGGGGCCATTGCCAATACAAAATTTGAATTATATTCTGTTAAGCACTGACGGATAGAGCGACCATACGTTATTCACCTGATGGACTGTCAGCTAGTCCATCATTAGGTTTCTGAGTTATTGAACCATTGGTTAAGCTGTGATGGACAAGGCAATCGGTCGTCACTCACCTGACGAACCATCAGCCTGTCCGTCAGTTCAAAGAAATGACTCATTTTTCTGCTTATTGTACATTGTTACATCTTCTAATTGGTAGTTTGTTTATATGTTCTATTTTTAGGCATAATAATTCAAAAATTACCTTTAAGAAGAGGTGGTGGGCAGTATCAAAAGTCTCATGAAACCACTACTCAAAGGGACAGAGGTGAACAGGAATGGGGTGAAAAGCACCAGCTTTTAACACCTGTCAAAGTGAAAAAAAGAAACAAGCAGTCTCCCAGTTTGAGGAGGAGAGTAAAAGTGAAAACCGTAGCAGTATAAGTTCTAGCCCCTATATAGAAGGGGTTAAACTTCAAACCCTGACCCAGTCGAGGCGTCAGAACCTAAGGAAGGAAACGTAATCAAAAGCAAGGATCCGAAAGTGCGTAAATTCATTTGGTGGAAAGTTGAGGAGGCTAAAAATAACTTCTATGATAGGCTCTATCCAACACAAAATATACCTATTAAGAGAACCATCTCAGAAGAGTACCAAATAATTACTTTCGACCTCCATGAGTATCCGGAGTGGGAAAGGAGGTTCAATGAGTACGAGTTAACAAACTTGAGCAAGCCTCCGGGATCGTACTATCCAAATTTAGTGTGGGAATTCTTTGCCAACTACTTGGCACTATTGGAGAAGGAATGTCCTAAGGGTACCATACTAACAGACATGAGGAACAAAATAGCAATTCCTATGAGATGGATGATGGTTGACATCTCAGATTGCATAATTAATCGAATGTTATTTGGCCCAGATTATGAAGCACCGACAGTTACACCAGAGCTTGAGCATCGTATGTTGACAACATCTAGACAAAGGCCTTGGCTGGCTAGGCTTTTCACAGATAACGGTAATCCATCATAGTTGTAGAGTAAAGATTAAATTTTTAAATCATCCCTAAGTTTTAGGGCAAAGTTTTGGTGGGCCATTGTCAGATTGCGACTGATACCAACCAAAGGAGATGCCAACTTGGACAATCAAAAGGTAGTGCTAGTAGCCAGTATGATTTAGGGGTTAAAGATTGACTTCAGCCACATAATTGCTGATGAAATATTTATCCATGCTCATAAAATGGCAAACGCATTACCATTTCCATGCTTCATCACACAGTTGTGTAGGTAGACTAATGTACCTATAATCAGGAGAGTTGACAATGAAGTTTGAGCTTTTAGTAACTAGGACCTGGAGCAGATGAAGGACGATTCTAAATTTGAATACGAGTCCATAAGCCAACGGCATATGAGACATAGTCTGCACCCGCTCTAGAGACTTCATAGATGCCTTCAGGTATTCCAATTGCCATTAACCACTTATGTGCCACTAGATTATATGCGACCGGGTACTTTTGTAAGTTTGGAATCTATGCCTCCAGTGGGAGAGACATCAGACACTGTATCTAGCCTACCAAGATATTCGGAGTACAGGTTGACACAGGAAAACTTTGCAAAGATTGAAGCTCGGAAGAAATTCGAGCGAGAATTGAATGCTTGGTCAAAAAAATTTAAGCCATTTATAGAACGGATTGTCGTTGAAGCTCTCAAGCCATACAAGAACCTAAATGTAAGGATGGATGATATGGATAAGTGGGTGAACAATTGGTTTAGAGAGCTATCCATTCCAGATTTTGCAAAGTTTGTGGCAGAATTTAAACAGGCATGGGCTAAAATTATTGAGTTAAAGAGACAACCACCACCAAGTGTATTTGACCTTTCATTGGTAGTAATGATGAAGAAGGTCTTATAGATCTCATGGGCAGGCCACTTAAGGATAAAGGTAAAATAATTGATGAAAGTGGTGACACAAAAATAGAGAGAAAGAAGAGGTGCAAGGATGAAATTCTGGAACAAAGAGCCATGAGAAAAGTAATGAAAATATCAAAAAGAGATGAAGAGAAGAAAAAGAAGAAAGTTGTTGATGAAGCAGTGGGGGTTTCTACTAGTTCAGCTCGAGGAAGTGGGCATATGCCAGAATTAATTCCTCTTTGATATGTTCTAAGGAAAAGAAAACTATGTTGAGCACACCAATCACTGAGAGGGTTGCTACTATTATACCTAAGGCCAAAGAAGCCTCGCCTGAATCGACTGATTCACAAGCCTAAGGGCTTCTCAAGTAGTCTATTTCCTTGTACTTAAATTATAATATATTGATGACAAGGACAAAGCATTGTTTTTAGTGGGGGTTGGGTACTTATTGTGAAGTTAGTCACCACGGGGGTTTTTGTTGCCTGTGTTCTTTTTCCTCGTATGCTATCTAGTAGAATCGATATATTTAGTTGTTATTTTTCTGTAGTTTATCTTTGGTGTAACTTTTGTGATTATAAATATGTTCTTTTGTTTTGTCAGTTTCATGTGCATTAAAGAAGGATGATGTGGTAAAAAACTGTGAACTTGTTAGTTTATGAAAATGCTTCTTTGTTAATGTGTGATGATCAACTATTGTTGATCTATGATTGGCATTAAAGTGTTGAGTTAAAGCAAGCATAATAATGTGATGCAAATCCGAGAGTCTATAGTATGAGTATAAGTTCATTGCCAGTGTATGTGAGTATTTGATACAGTTATTACATTGTGTGTACAGCTAGAACTTGCCCAGTTCATTTTTTGTAGAATTATGGTTGATTGAATAGGATAGGATAGTAGGCCTCCTTCTAATACTAGTCCATTTAACCTCAAAATCCCTATAAAAAAAGAAGTAGTTTAGCCCTTTGAACCCTTTTTAAGCCTCTGTTGTTAGTTGTTTGTTTAGTACCAATGATCTGAATTCACTCTCTTCTTAATATTAGTACTTGATTTTGGCCCTGGTCTAATCTTGGACATTATGCTTCTCAACTCAGGCGAAATACGTAAATTGAGGGTGGCTACTATTTGGAAGTAACCATTTGAAGTTAGTAATTTGATTTGTATAAATTCTCTCATTCAGCCCTGATTTATTTAGATAATATGTACCTCAACTGATAGCATTAGCATAAATTGAGGATGGCTGATGCAGAAATATATAAAAGGGGTAGTTTAAGGTTGAAGGATGAAGAGTATAGTTTGTAAAGAAAGTTGAAATAAAAAATGAAGTAGTCATGGTGAGTAGCATCAAAGTCAAAGAGGGTGAAGTCTGCTCTTGAAGTCACTATCCCTAAAATATTCCTCACCTGTCACCAAAGCCTTATTACAAACTATAAGAAGTCCTATTTGATCCTTGTTAATTGGCTATAGAATACACAAGATTATAAAGGTAAGCTTGTAGGTGTACATTCTGTGTTTGAAACTTCCTTTGTGAGAGTGAGAGTCCTAGTTATAGTCTGTATTTTAAATGAGCAAGTATGGTGGATTTCTTTGAATGTAAGGGCAATCTGAGCTGTACTTGTCAATACTGACTTCTTTGAGATATTGTGTTCATGAGCATGCATGTGTTGAATTGGAAGATAATGCCAATTGTGGATCCTTATGTATTGACACTTCATGAGTAAGGTGCCAATTGAGTGGGTATGTTATAGTTCAATAGTTGAGTACCCGTCACTGTTCTTGGTTATGTATGTGATATGGTGTTGAGTTGCTTAAGGATAAGCAATTGTCTTAATTTGAGGGTGTTGATGTTCTGGCATTTGACGAAATATTTTGCATCTTTTACAAGGGATAATTGTATGTTTTTAAGCAACTATTGAAGCATTTGACATTGGTTTTTATGTGTTCTTAGGAAAATGACTTGGAAAACGAAATGGCTTGGAAAATCAGGAATTGGATGCATGTGATGGACTAACTGACAGACCGTCACTGTATCCAGCGGCCTTGAACAGAATAAAGGTCATCAAAGGCTGAAGCGACGGACCGAGCAACAGACCGTTAGCAGAGTGATGGGCTATCAAAACTAAATAGAATAAAGGTCATCAAAGGCTGAAGTGACGGAACGTCACCATAGCCATCGAAACTAAATGTAATTAAAGAAAATCAGAGCCTCAATGACAGACTAGGTGATGGATTGCCAATCTCTCGACGGGCCATTATTTTGCCGTCAACTATGACGTGGCATCTTGCATTTTGAATTTTAAATCTCCATTTCCTGAGAACCCATAAATACCCAGTTTAGGGTTATGTTAGGTATCTTTCAGCTCTTGAAATAATTTATAACTGAGAATTCTTTGAGAAACGAGATCACTTCTTTGGGTTTACATTTTAGTCATCATCCAAGATCTGGAACAATCCTTTGTATCTTTGTAAGTAATTTTGAATTGTTTATGATTACTACAATGGAATCCCTTTCTTATATTATGTGTGGCTAAAAATCCCATAACTAGGGTTATCAGAGCCTTGGTGTGATTTGTTGCTAGGGTTGGGAGAATGCTCAAATTCCTCAGATAATTTCAATTACATAATTTTCTCTTCAAATTAATGATCTTTCTTGGTTGCAAACTTGAAGGGTGTAGTTACAAGAAAATCAAAGGCTTTAACCTTTAGTTTATGGGTTGGTGCCTTAACAGAAATAACCCACTTGAGAATTGAATTGAACATTCCACATCACTCTTTAAGTTTGAAAGAATTAATGTGTAGCCATCTGTTAAGGTTGAGAAAAAATTAGATGGATTTTAGATTTCAATTAACCTTGCAATTGGAATTGTTAATTAAGGATTTGAAATAGCTCTCAACCCCGATTCTATCAACACCTTGGTGACCATAATCCTAGTTCACTTAATCTCACTGAATTCATTCTACAAAATACTCAACAGTTCAAATACCAAGTGATACTCTCGACAACATCTATTAACAACATCTCCCCCTTTTATTTTCGAAAACCTTTGATCAATAGTCCGTTAATAATCATACAACTTAGTTAACACTATATTCCCTGTGGAATTCAACTCCAACCTAGTTGGGTTATATATTTGACAACGACCGCATATATTTTCTAAAGAAATTTATAATTTGGGTGTATCAATAGCTTGGCATGAATATCGATTTCTCAGAGGCCTATGGCAGGGGACATTCAGTTTTTATCCAATTTGATGGTTCACCTTGATATTTCAGATCCTACGAGTATTTTGTCTTGTGTGGAGGTGAGGTCCTCCCTATTTGAGCAGATTCATAATCATCGGCATAAGGATAGCAAACTGTGTATTCTCCATGACCAGGTGGTGAGTGGTCAGTTTGGGAGGAACATCATTGATTTTGAGGGTATCTTGAGATTCCAGGGTCATATTTGTGTTCACCGACTTGATGATTTGATTTAGTCTATTCCTTATAAGGCTCACAGCTCTAGATATTCTATTCACCCTGGTACATCTAAGATGTATAGAGATTTGAGGCAACATTACTGGTGGATGGTATGAAGAAAGATATGGCAGACTTTGTAGCTCGTTCCCTATGTTTTCAGTAGGTTAAGGCCGAGCATCAGCATCTTAGTGGATTAACTCAAAGATTACCCATTCTTGAGAGGAAATGATAAAGGATTACTATGGACTTATTAGTGGATTGCCTCGTTCTTCCCGTGGTCTTGATGGTATTTGGGTAATTGCGGATCACTTGACCAAGTCGGGATATTTTATTCCTATTTAGATGACCTTCAATACTGAGAGATTAGACCAGATTTATGTTTGGGAGATAGTTCATTTGCATGGGGTGCCTATTTTTTCTATCTGGAGTGGGTGTTAGGTAGGAGCCCAAACGATCTGGCTAGTTGAGTCATGACAAGATAGTATCAAAGATCAAGTTTTTGATCTCCTAGTGCAAGAGAAAATATAGAGTTGAGTCTCGCGAATTAGCGTGTTGACGTCCACATCAAATCTGTAGGAGGCTAAGAGGCATCTAAGGAAACTATTTTACTTTCTTCTCTCTTATTGTGCTATCTCAATATTGTCTCCCTGGGTTGATTCCAACCGGTATCTAGTAGATTCTAATTAGTATCTCAACTACTACAACTGGTACTGGTTAACCCCAATTGGTATCTTACAATGCTAACAAGATGGAACGAGCGTTCCAACTAATAGAGGCTAGTAAAGAGGTGTATGAGGTTGCTTGATGGTGTGTAAAAACTTGTTGTGGGATAATGGTGTGTTTATAGTCACTATGTATGTTGTTATGAATCTTAGTGAAGTGCAACTTGAATTGTGATGGTTAAACTCCTATGTATAGTTGCTTGTCATGTATGCTGCTTGAATTATATTTAGCCAAGGAACCCGAGCATCGTAGGGACCAGATGTGATATCGAGGGTGACTTTATTTTTGCAACTTGAGGAATGTCTTATCTCTTTGTGATTTGGAGTATTCCCTGACTCCTATTAGAATCCCGATGAACTACCCAAAAGCCTTACCTTTTTGTGGAAAATATCGTGGTGTTTGAGAGGAAAGAAAATAAAAAGTTTATCAAAAGCTAATTGAGTTGAGGAATTAGTTGTGTTTATAATGGCTTGCATTGCGATATAAAATTTTAGACCTTAAAAACTCGGGTACGTGAGAGTTAGAAATTGTAATAGTATTTAGGGGATAGTGAGACCTTAAAAACTCAGGTACGTGAGAGTTATAAATTGTAATAGTGTTTAGGGAATAGTATAGTGCGGAAGGGGCGTGGAACAGTTAGCAAAATGAGAAAAATAGAACCACTGAGGGTTGTCGCTATAACAGTACAACTATAGTGTTAGAATTATCCACTGCAATGGCTCTAGGAAGTGAACTGCCAGGGGTTTCCCACTTTTTGTAATTCTTTAAATTGTTGTGAAATAACCTGATTTTTGAATTAATAAAATGTCATAAATCAATCCAACACTCTTATAAGCTAAGGTAATTATTATTAAGGGCACAGGAATGATGAAAGTGTTTAAAATGCAAGAAAAATAAATAAAAGAAATTATTTGTTACATGCTCATAAAAAGGGCAAGCCAAATCCAAAAATAATAAAATTTTAAGTAAGGGGGGAATCTCTAACTGGAGGGGCCACCTCTGAGGATCGAGGCGTCTGACCCTTTCTCCTTCATGCCGCTGAGGAATGAGAACTCCTTAATATTTTTTCAAGTCAGCTTTGGGAGCTTTTTAGTGGGTAGGGGCAACCGAACATTACCTGGTTCGCCTTTCATATCCTTACCAGCATGTGATCATGGGAGAGACACTTTTTTTTAATTCATCTCTGCTTGAAGCACCATATAGGCACAGGCCAGGTCCGGTGGGCAGTCAAACTCGAAGGATCCAATCTAGTAGGGGGAAATTGGGTCCATCCTATATAGCCTCGAATAGTATCCAGGTCAGCATTCCAACTACCAAGAGATACGAGAGCCTGTGTGGGAAGGGAACTCAACGCTACAGCCCCATCAATTCGACTACTCTCACCATCTTTCTCCACCTTCATCTTTTTCTTACTCCATTCGTATATTCCCTTACCCACAATACATTGTATGCCACCTCAAACTTGCTGATGGTGTCCTAAATATCTCGAGGTATGTCTACTCTATCACATAGTGTGATGACCAAAGAAGGCTGGAAAAGATACCTTGACGACCTCTCCCTAGCATAAAAGTACTGCCACTTATTCATAATTTGAGCCCCTAAATTTACCTTGATCCCTGCTACAACACACACCACTACTATAACCCAATAGAAGTCCATATCCATAATATTTCCCGAAGAATGAATCCTCCAGGAAACCAACTGTAACCATACTTTAGACTTGGATGAGAACTAGGTACTTTTAGTCCCTTGGCGCTGGATCATTTTACCTTATGAGCTCGCCCATTTAATGACAAAACCCTGGCTACCCACTATAAATTAAATTCCAAAATATTTTCCTCAAAGGTGAAATTAGAAGGGTTCGGGATACCTAGGGTACCATTAATGGTGAAAATATTCACTGCAACCTTCTTAAATCAAGCACAGACAGTATGGAGAGGCACTGACCAGTCCACAGTTGGAGGTTGGCATAAAACTCCCAAACGACTTTCATAATTAAAGGACTGTCTTAGTCAACATCTCCCACCTGAAAGCTTTCATCTGGTTGTAGAAACCCCAAAACTCCTCCTCCACATTCATCATCATTATGCCCCTTTCAAGAAGAAAGCCCCTAATATGCAACACTTTCTCATAATCATCACGATATTTAATGTTGGTCAATATATAGTAATGGGGTATGTTGGGACATGATAAACCTAAAAAGACACCACAAAACTAGGTTATAAATTAAGACGAGGTATAGAGGGAGGGAAGTAAAATTCAAAAATTTTAGAAAAGTAAAAATCTGGGAATCTACTACATAATACCACAACGGTTAATTAACACTGCAGTTGTGCCGATGCAATAGAACTTACCTATGCGGCGATACTGTTATAGAGAAAAAAGTCTACCTCTGTTGTAATTCACCATCTTCAACCCGCTAACCTCCCTTCCATGGCAGATTTTTGACTTCTCTCCATATTTTCAAGCTCTAAGTACATATCAGGCTTAGTAAAGTTCCCTATGAACCTTTTCACGCTGAAATGAGAATGTACAACAGTAAAATTCACCCCTAAATCACTCAAATCCATTGGGGAAGGTGGTGAACCTATACCTCCGACCCCCCCCCCCCCCCCCCGACTGAAATTGACCATGAACTACATCAATCTTATGCCTAGGACTTTGTAGGAGCATTGTAGATGTAAGAGAACCTAACATATTCATTATTTCTTCAAGAACACCACCAAATTCAAGTTCAGTTCATCCAAACCACCCAAAATCTCCATATTCTAATGTAATTATATGATTCTATGATGAGAAATAGATAAAAGAAGTAGTAGAGATGAAGGAATTATCTTGAATTCATTATCGGAGGGAGATTTTCTAGAGAGAGTTGAGAGAGTTTGGAATAAAAATAGGGGAACTGAAAATTTCCTCCTATAACTATCGTGAATCGTTACTGCAATAACCAACCACTACAGCGGCAAAATCTTCTTAATGTCAGTTTCGTCCCAATTTTTTGTACGTTGTAGTGTTGTGTCTTATTTGAGCAATCATAGAAGATAGTGATCTAGAGAATTAATTAGGTACACCTTATATGGGGAAATAGGAGTAACTGTAATATCTAAACTAGGCAAGACATAACTACCTCTAACTGTAGAGTGGAGGGGTACGTAAGTGCGCTAGTGAATATTTTAGTATTCCTATTAACAACCCATTGTAGTTGGAACCCCACGAGTAATCATACAAGTGTCCAAAACCTCACCTTAGGGTCATTCAGAGATGAACGGGGGTAAATTGGTATCTAATGTAATGACCCAAATCGTTGTTACGTGTGAAAATGCTCCAAAAATAATTTATATTAAATAATACGCTCAAATTGGGCCCAAAAAATTAAAATAGACATGTAAAATGAGGCCTCAAGAGATTGGGCCAAAAGGCCCGATAAAAAAACTGTTGTAGCAGTACCTGACAGTAACCTATCCAAGAAAATTTTAAAAATCCTCTTCTCTATTACTTCCCCAAGTTGCTGGAGGAGGGTGGTGCATCAGTTGATTCAATTCGATTTTGTGTATTATTAGTTAGGTTTATCAATTTTCAGGTTAACAACATGCTAAATCGATAACCAAAATAATAAGATATTTGCTATCGATTTTTGGTTTATCGATTTTGATCCTTAACGATTTGTTTTGCCAGTTTAACCGATAAGAAAATGCTCCTCTTATTTTTTTCACCTTCTCTTCTTATTTTTATATGTTCTTATATATGCACTACTTTCATGCATAAAATCCTACACAAAGTACAAGTAGAAGCAAATTAAAGTACATTATTACTAAACAAGTTTATTTCTTTTTTTGTTAAGTAACGAATTTGAATATAGTAGCAATCAATAGTGATCTCTAAAAAAGAAAAGCAATGTAGGTTTATATTTTATGCTAATGGGTGGAAAACCAACAAGCCAACAAGTTTATAAATAAAATTAAAACACTAAGAAAACAACTATAAAATGCAAAAAGTAATAGTGTATGTATTTAAAATATAAAGCCATTATTATATAACTAGGGATAAATATGTAATTTTAATATAATATTATTGGGTTATGGGTTTAACCGTTAACTAAAATCTTAAAATCAAAAACCAAATTGACATCCCAAGAAAAATTTTCTAAAATCGTCTAAAATTTGTTAACCCATTAACCCGATACCGATGAATCAATAACGATTTTTTTGGTTTGATTTATCGGTTAATTTAATTTTTGTACACCCCTAAAATTGCATATTCCCCCAAAAAATAATTTGAAAAACCCCACTTTTCCAATCATGAGATTTTAGAGACCGAAGTTCATAAGGCAGTTTTGAGGCACTCCCGGTGGGCATCCGACATGGAAAAGTGCTTAGCATTAGTGGAATAACTCTTTTCTCTTAATATCATCCGCATTTGACTATGAGGTACGTTATAGTTTTTATTTATCATACCAAGTACACTTGACCTAGATTCATTTAATATTGATAGTAATGTCGGGAGTTATCATGCATTAGGCCTTCCAGCACAGTGATTCGAAGGAAGAAAATGATAAAAATCTGGCTAGGCTATAATATGGTAATTAATCGTTGTTATACCCTATTTATTTAATATTCCCTGATATGAAAGAGGTTGGATTTTGTGATAATCGTGGCTAAGTTGAGAAAATACTACAACTCGTAGGCAGGGTGTAAGTTAATTATAGTAAAAAGGGAGTTGAATTAAGCTACGGTATAGTAAAAGGTGTCATAGGAAGTGTGATTGTTCTCGCTTTAAAAAAAGTTCATCAAACGAGAGTGAGAAGTAGAGGTTGAAAGTAACCTAAGAAAGAGATCTTTAACCTATGAGTGGTCTTAAGGTGTTAGAACTATCAAATAACCAGGCCAGAGATGTAAGGTCAAGTGTGAAAGTTTCCCAAAATAAGTTGTAGGAAGTCATTGAATATTAGGTCGGAGATATGACCTATGGGAAAAACTTACCCTAGAGGCAAGACTTAAGCCCCAAAGAAATAAGTTATGACCTATGGGCAAGAGTTGACACTAGCTTAGGGTGTAATGACTTGGCAGATGATCTACAACTCTTACCCTAGAGGCAAAAAATAATACAATAAATGCATAAGTTATGCTCTATGACCAAGCATTGACACTAGATTAGTGTGTTATGATTTGGTAGATAATCTAAAGTCTTGCCCAAGAGGCAAGATTTTTAGACCCCAAAGGAACAAGTTATACCCCATAAGCAAGAGTTGACACTAGCTTAGTCTGTAATAATTTGATAGATGATCTGTAACTCTTGCCTAAGAGGCAAGACTTTTAGATAACAAAAGAACTTATACCCCATTGGCAAGAGTTGACACTGAATGTCTATAATGATTTGGCAGATGATCTATAACTCTTGTCCTTGAGGCAAGACTTAGACACCAAATGAACAAGTTATCCTTCTTAGTCAAGACTTGACACGAACTTAGTATTTAATGATTTGATAGAAAATATAACTATTTCCAAAGGGACAAGACTTTTAGACCCCAAAAGAACAACTTATGCCCAATGGGTAAGATTTAACACTAGCATAGACAGATGATCCATAACTCTTGCCCTAGAGGCAAGACTTAGAGACTAAAGGAACAAGTTATGCTTCATGATCAATAGTTGACACTGCCTTAGTATTTAATGATATAGTAGATGATCTATCACTATTTCCCATGAGAAAAAACTTTTAGAGCCCAAAAGAACAAGCTGTGCCCCATGGGCAAGATTTGACATTAGCATAGTGTGAATGATTTGGCAAATAATCTATAAATCTTTCCCTAGAGAAAAGACTTAGACACCAACGAAACAAGTGCATAGGCAAGATTTGGTACTACCTTAGTCTTTATTGATGTAGTAAATGATCTATAACACTTGCCCCATGGGAAAGAATTGGCAATGCCTTAGTTCTTAGCTTAACTATTTTTTAGCTTATAAATACATATTTTGTCACAAAAGAACAAGTTGTGCCCCATGGGCAAAATTTGACACTAGCGTAGTCTGTTATGATTTGGCAGATGATCTATAACTCTTAGCCTAGAAGCAAGACTTAGACACCAACAAAAAAAGTACATAGGCACGATTTGACACTGCCTTAGTCTTTATTGATTTAGTAAATGATCAATAACACTTGCCCCGTGGGCAAGAATTGACACTGCCTTAGGTTTTAGCTAGCTATTTTATAGCTTATAAATACATCTTTTAGATCACAAAAGAACAAGTTGTGCCCTATGGGCAAGATTTACACTAGTGTAGTCTATAATGATTTGACAGATGATCTATAACTCTTGCCCTAAAGGAAAGATGTAGACACCAACGGAACAAGTGCATAGTCAAGAGTTGACATTGCCTTACTCTTTAATGATTTGATAGATGATCTATAACTCTTACCCAAGAGGAAAAACTTTTAGATAAGAAAATAGAAAGTTATGCCCCATAGGCAGGAGTTAACACTACCTTAGTCTGTAATGATTTGGCAGATAATCTAACTCTTGCCCTAGAGGCAAGATTAGACACCAAAAGAACAAGTTATACTACATGGGCAATAGTTGACATTGCCTTACTCTTTAATGATTTTACTTATTGAAGATGTATATTCTAAATTAAACTGTTAGTAAGCTTTTGTTGTTTCATTTTTCATTAGGTTTGTGCTTGCAATGGATGAAAAAAAAATTAGTACTGAGCAATATAATATAGGGAAATCAATTGAAATTATTGACAGAAATAATGATATAATGGTGATTGAACCAACGTTGGAGATTGAAATAGCTGAAGAAATAAGGCACTCATCCGAGATTATGAGGGTACGACAAAAAAAGAGGATAATCGATATTGAAACTAGTTTCCTGAGACACAATGCCTCTCTGAATTAGGTAAATGCCAAGTCGATTTTTCTTGACAAAGAAAATATGGTGAAGTTCATGTCAAATATTTCAATTACACACAACATTTAGTTTAAGGTTATCAAATCAGAAACAACAAGATAGTCGCTGAGATATTTGGACGACAACTGTGTGTGGCGGTTTCATGCCTCGAATAATGCCGAATCTTTGCTCTTTCAGGATACTATATATAAAAAGGCTCACAGTTGCTTGATTGATTTCATAGTGTCCGACCATAGGAATGCGTCGAAGATCATGTGTGACTACATACTAGAGCGCGTGACTCTAGTAATGTAATTACACCAAACTTTGTGGTAGATGAAATGAGAAGGAAATATGAAATAATCATATCCTATAACAAAGGATGGTGAGCAATACAACATGCCTATAAAGTAATAAGAGGAACACCTAAAGAGAACTACAACAGGTTGTCATCGTATCTTTACATGATGAAAGAAAACAACCCGGGCACATACACAAACATCAAGAGAAACAATGAGAACAGGTAAACATGCTATATTGTTGAAATTGAAAACTTTTGCCCATGAGGCAAAAGGTTATTCCTTAATTGCACTGCTTAGATTATTAACATATATGCAACCCTTGCCTCATGGGCAAGACTTAGTTTAGAATATTATTTAGTGATTATAAATATCAAATGCAAAATATTACTAATATTCTTCTGTTCAACATAGGTTTCGGTATGCATTTTTTGCTTATGGTGCTTCAATCATCGGATGGACAAACTGTAGACCGATAATAATAGTAGATGTAATATTTTTAAAGTCAAAATCTCATGGTGTCCTTATGATAAAAGTGTCAAAGGATGGAAACAACAACATATTTCCTTTGGCCTTTGAAATTGCAGACTCAGAAAATAATGACTCTTATAACTGGTTCTTAATCGGTTAAGAAATGCAATTGGGGTACGTGAACAATTGTCTATTCTATCATATCACCACCCAACCATTGAAAATGCAATTGCAAATATCTATCCAGAGTGTCAGCACGAGATATGCATTTATCACATGGAGAAAAAATTAAGAAAAAGATACTTCTCAGAGTTCTGTCACTCATCTACAATGCAGCAACAACATAAAGCACTGAATTTGATACTTTCATGGATGAGATAGAAAAAGTTGGCACAGTTGCTGCAAACTACTTGAAAGAAGAACAACCAGAAAGATGGGCACGTTCATTTCATACCAACAAAAGGTACGATAAGCACACGACTAACAACATAGAGTCCATGAATGCAATACTTATAAAAGCAAAGCAACTACCAATAATGGGACTGATTGATTACATTCAGAACAAATTACAAATTTAGTTTTATGAATGAAAAATGAACGTGCAAGGAACATTTCATGACATCACACATTGGGCGGAAGTGGAGGTGACTGACAAGATTCAAGCTGTCTTGAAATTGAAAGTAAGTAATTTCTGTTGAAACTTTTCATCTTACAAACACACATTTCTGTCTTTAAAGGTTCCGGGAGAAGAACTACTATTTGTTGCATTTGAACTATTTATTTATCCACATGATGTGAAGATTTAAATTGGTGTGTTCTTTTGTTGCTAAGTCATTTTAAGTCCACATTTTACTACTTGTTAAGTTGTAAGTTTTTTTGTTAGCAGTGGATCATTTAGAAGTAGTAGTAGAACTGATTTGCCTCTCAATATATGTAATTGAAAGAGTACTGAAGGTTTGGCATAACTTGTATTTGGTAATAGGGAGATATACAACAAAATCAGTAGATAATTAAGAAGAATAACCTCTACATATTGTTAAAAATATGATCTTTACAAAAGGATAGCCTGCATCAAGTTAATCTACTGCCCAAATAGTAATCTGCAACCAGATGACTCCTTATTCTTGCATTTTACATACACATGAGCACACATATAACATATAAATTTGTATGTCTCGTTATAATAGAGCTATAATATTTTTTGTACTTGTTATATTTTGTATATCTTCATCTTTTTAATGCCATCAATGATATCACTTGCTTACTCAAATCAATGTCTCTATTTACATATGGACGTTCATATGACTTTTTTATGTAGAGATGAGTTAATAATGGGAACCCAGATTCTGTGAATTGACTGTAGAGAATGTCACTAGATAATTTTTGTTTCTAAGTTAAACTAAACTATTTATTAATCTCTGTTATACTAAATCACTAGAAAGTGATATGTTCATATCTGTGATTTCATGTGGGTTATTTTTGTTCTGAGGTTTCATGGGCATAGCTTTCAAGATTACAAAAGATCTAAGTTGTCATTTATTTATCATTTTATTTACAGGTAAAACATATTGATGCAACAAGATTTGTTGTAAGAGAAGAAAGATTTGAATATATTGTAGACTTGAAGAATAGGACTTGTCAATGCTTGGTATTTCAAATAGACGAGATAACATGCACCTATGCAACTGTAGTGATAAATAGTAAAAATACGAACAAGTCTAGCTATTGGTCTCAAGCCAATTTTGGATACAAACATACCAAGAAGAAATCCAACCAACTGGAATCACAACATCAAGGATTGTTCCAGATAGTATAAAGGATCTAATGACAAAACCCCAGATATGAAGGTTCTACTAGGGAGAAGACAAACAATGAGATATCCTTGCAGAACAGAATCTTCAAGAAACAATTATAGATGTTTGAGATGCAAGAGAAACAGGCATAACAGATCAGATTGTCACTACACTCTGATTCTTCATCCATATGCAAGAAGATGAAGAAAGAAAAATAAAACAACATAATTAGTTTACTTTTTATTCGAGATTGGGTCAAAATAACAGTTATAATTGGATTCTCCGATCCACTATTTTAGTTAGTAACAAGTACTTTTGACTTTCAACAAAACAAGTTGCATGAATGTCTTCTTATTTAATCGAAGTTTTAACTTTTGGTGAAGTATTTAACTCAATACCTTCTTATTGATTGTTTGTGAAAGTTACTGCATGTTAAATTTTTTTATATATTGATGTGTAAAAATATATCATACTAATATGATTTGGGGAAAAACCACACCCCAAGATATGTGATGCAAATAATTCCACGGGATACACTTTAAAATTTGCCTTGAAGGCAAGATGCAGAAAAAGTTATGCCCCACGGGCAAGAGTTGACACTAGCTTACTCTGTAATAATTTGGTAGATAATCTATAAAACTTACCCTAGAGGAAAGACTTAAGCCCCCAAAAAACAAGTTATAACCTATGGGCAAGAGTTGACTCTAGCTTAGGGTGTAATAACTTGGCAGATGATCTACAGCTCTTGTCCTAGAGGCAAAAAATAATACAACAAATGCATAAGTTATGATCTATGACCAAGCGTTGATACTAGATTAATGTGTCATGATTTGGTACATAATTTATAAGTCTTTCCCAAGAGGCAAGATTTTTAGACCCCAAAGGAACAAGTTATACCCCATAGGCAAGAGTTGACACTAGTTTAGTCTATAATGATTTGGCAGATGATCTATAACTTTTGTTCTAGAGGAAAGACTTAGACATCAAAGGAACAATATGGGCAAGGATCGACACTACCTTAGTCTTTAATGATTTGGTTGATGATCTATAACTTTTGCCCAAGAGGCTATTAACTTAAATGCAAAGATGAGAACGCGTAATCAGTTCAAGGTTTTCTTGAAGGAACTTAAGAATGAAAATTAGATGAATTAGTTGGCCTTTTCGAGTTCCAACTAACAAAGAGCTAAATGTTAACTGTAATTATGTTGTAATGGTGGTTCAACTCACAATTCTTCAAAGAACATTCTTCTCCTACCATACAAAATATGTTTATAGGAATATTACAATCTTACAACCGTGTGAGAATCAATCTTCAAGACCAAAAACTAAGATATTAAAAGTCAAGAACGAAAGCAATAAAGATTAATAATTACCAAAAGAAAAGCATGGGGGAGTATTCACTTGCGAGTAGAAAAAAAGATGATACAAATTAACAAAGCAAGAATCTAACCAAATAAATAAAAGTGGAGAACTAATTAACGAGGAAGAGTAGATGACCCTTATATTACAAGGTCTAAACTGTTTCTTATTTTATGGAATTTAATTGAAGACAAATGTGATTGAAAAGTTCACAATGATCAAAATACTTATGTAGTAGTCGCACATAAGTAATGATGAGACGGCCTCCGCAGGAATAAGTTATACCTCATGGACATGAATTGGCACTGCCACATTGTCTACTAATTTAGAAGATACTCAATAACTCTTGCTTCAGGGGCAAGATTACCACAA
Organism: Capsicum annuum; assembly: GCF_002878395.1. Lineage (NCBI taxonomy): Eukaryota > Viridiplantae > Streptophyta > Magnoliopsida > Solanales > Solanaceae > Capsicum > Capsicum annuum. The sequence goes on along the minus strand of NC_061111.1, from coordinate 226,462,345 downwards.
GGAGAAGCAAAAAATACTCTTTGATTAATAAAACATAAATATATAAGGATACCAACAAATGAATCAGCAGTGATTCTACATTGTATACTTGACGTTATCACATTAAAATAGCTGATTCAATTTAAAGGACTATTTAAACTTTACAAAATCGCATAAAAATAGATAAAAATACTTGATGTGTAGTCATTTTCAATAAAAACAAAAGTAAACTACTGTCCCTTGTGCGTCCTCTTCCTCTTTTTCTTTCCAAATAATCTGCCAACTTTTTCTGTAGTGCTGTCTTTTACACCAGCTTGTAGTTTTCTCTTTTCATAGTCACACAACAAAGCTCCATACCTCATGCGAACATAACCAATGTCAATCTCTTTTGAAATATCTCTACTATGAATGAAATATTTAGCAAAGGCACAAACAAATGCTCTACAATCACTGTTAAACAAAAGAAATATATTACGTGAATATATGAAAAACAACAATAAAAGAAGTGAAATGAAAATTTAAAAATGAATGCAATAAGATACCATTGAGTTTGTTGTGGCATCTCATCAACCATTTTTATCAGCAAAGTGTCATTTTCAGATTTGTCAATGCCTTTCTCTAGATAGAAATTGACCTTTTGCAGAAACTATAGTATCAGTGTTTGGTAAGGTAACATCACTTTTTGAACAACTTTATCACTGCACCTGGTATGGATGGAGTTGTATACTATATACACCAATTATTAAAGTCAAAAACTCTAAAAATCCAGTGTCCAAGTTCAGATTTTTCTTGTGGAACATAAATTGGACATAACACATAGTCAACCTTATTCCAAAGTACGTTTGCATCACAATAGAAGCCTCTAATATACTCCTCAACCTCGTGTTTCTCGGGGATGACAAAAAAATCTATTCCATTTTCACAAAGTTTTGATAAAGAGCATCAATCTTATTTCTAAATACAAAGTTGGTTGTAGTGAACTTCACAACAATATTAGGTTCGTATTTCGCCTTCTTCTTTATATAGTAGAATATTGTATCCAAATGCTGAGACAAAATAAAAAGAACAGTGAATAAGAGTATTACATCACATTCATTACATAAAGAAGTAACCAAAGTAAGATGATCAAACCCCTCAAATAATTAGAACAATTAAACCTTCACAACTTTCATGCACATTGTGCGACAGTTAAAACTGCCACAAGCATCATTCTCAAGATTGAAAAATGTTATCATTTTCAATCAATGCAAATTACAAGGCAAGTAGTAGAAATTTAAAAAAAAAATGCATTGTGATTACATGACCTCATACTGATCTGCGATGTTACATAAATTAACTCAGAATCTTTTATGATGTATTCTATACTTATAGGAACAATATTTTATCCAGAAAGAAATTAGATTATTAGAGTTATGATGGTTTCCTTCATTTCAAATCAAGTTCGGTTCAACTTTATAAAATTCTTGACAAAACAGGTATGCATTTTAGTTGCAGAGGCCTTAAGTGACATTCCTGAGGTAGAACAAGAAGTTGTAGGAGTCACTGATGCTACAATTTATAGAGATGGTGATGTTCTTCAATACTTTTTAGGAGAAATAAAATATGCTTATATATCTGGAGTTGTTGTATTGAACAAATTTAGGTCCACGATTCAGTATGACTATGGAGATGAGCTATGCTTTCCATTTGTGCTAACACACAGAGTAAAATTACAGAAGGTAGAAAGTTGCGACAATTCGCTTAAGGCTTTGATGTTCTTGCAAGAGATTAGGGTTATGAGTATTTTTTCATAAGGGCTTATGAGAATAATTTTGGTACTCGACATTTGTATACAAATGTAGGTTATAAAATAGTTCCAAGTGATGCTCTATGGAAGACAAAGTGGATTGGTTGAAGAAGCGTTCTTATGGTTAAACAAGGCATTGGTATGTTTAAAGTATGGCAAAAGTTAAAACATTGTAAACAACCATTGAAACAACTAAAAGATCAGGGACTTGACAGTATTGGCAATAGAATTAATGTAGCTAGGAAGCAACTGATATTCCTTAGCCATGAATTGGTAAAGGGTTACTGCAATGAATGCTAGGAACCAACAAAATATTCTTAGTTCCAGTTAACTAACATAAAAATTTGAATTGTAAATTTGAACAAAATGCAATTTCAAATTTTGTATGCTATTTAAACAACAAGACATGAAACGAGTAGGTAAAACAAATATTCTGTACTAGTTAAGGAATGGAAGGTTTGCTTACCAGGAGAAATCTTTAAGTATTGGGTTGGGTGCCAAGCGAGCTTCTTACTATCCAATTTCTTCTATTTACACTACTGAGAATTTTGCATTTTCTTGAACAACACTATGATTATCTTTGCCTTATCAACCAAAAGAGAGTTGAAATTTGCTAAGTCAACTCATCATAATTAACTGTGTCTTTGGGTAAAGTTGCTAAGATTTTAAATTGGTACAGAAGCATTACGAGGAACTACAATCCAAGTCGTTTTTCCCCAAGATGATTGACTACATTACATCCGGTCCTGTTGTTTGTATAGTAGAGTTCTTCTGATTTAACTCTCGTTTCTGTTATACACTGAGTCAAATCATCAATATCAGCAATGTGGTACATGAAAGTGATACCCCCGACAATGGAAAGTGTGAAATAGGTAAGGCTTTCCTAGTTTAGCACAGTAGTTGAATAGCATGTCGAAAATCACACCCTGCTTTGTCATGTTCACCTTGGTAGTTAATAAAATCTTTAATTACCAAAAAACAAGACTCACATGAATCCATTTATAGCATTATCATGAGCCTAAATTGACTTTAAACACTTCAAATTAGAAATTCTCCACACTTTCAAACTCTTACCCCAAGAACCAGAAAGAATGTAACCATTACAAACAACTAAACAAGAAATACAGTCAGAATGTTCAACCTACAAGAAGAAAGGGAGGAACAAAACAAAGGACAAGCCAAAAGTACATTAACCGTGAATAATCACATATGATATAAGGAACAATAAGGTTGAATAGAACAGGAAGGAACACATTAAAAATGTAGATTAGGATAGCAAGTGATAATACCGAGTCATTCAAAGGTCGACCGCAAGTTGCAAGGGAATTAAACCACTCATTCGAATCCAAAATAAAATAGCTAAACATTAAACATTCGGACAACACATTTTTTCCTTAAATGTTATTTTTTTGGCACTTAAAATATATGACAAATAAATACAGTCAGAATATATGTGTTACCATAAGTACAAAAATGAGAAAATGAAAAGCCTAAAGATAGTAAACCAACTATTTTAACTTATTCAATCCATACTCGATGAATGCCCAAAAATCAGTGTTCAAACTTGACAGGTTATCAAATGCTTCAATGTCACAGATGAAAGGGTGCATTTGATAAAAAATGGATTGGGATGCACACGAATCAAAATATGTCACATATAGAGATTTGGATAACTGTCCTACAAATTTTTGTCTAACTGATTTTTTAGGAGTGGTATCCTTAACTTCTACTTCTATGGAAGATGGCATGGAATTCAACTCGGAAGCAACATCACTAATGGCTGATTTGCTGCCTTTTTTCCTCCAAATGTATGTTTGTTTTTCCAGTGGAGAGCCTTTACTTTTCAATGGAGAAACACGAGTACTTTCTTGTTCATCATGCTGAAAAAAAAAAGAGAAAGAATTAAAATTGATAGAAAAAACAACCTTAAGGTAATAAGGAAAATAAAAAGATAGATCTTACAGATATCTCAACATTACAAATTGTTGAATCAACATTCACAAACTTCTAAGTTCCATCCACATCAGAAATCATGTCTTCTGTATCAACATTAATACCACCAAGCTCCTATTGAAAAAAACAATCACATTTTAGTGAATTAGTTTAAGCAAAGAAACATGTAAATTGGAATTTAAGACACTTACAGATCTCTCAGATTGAGTATTTTTGACATTAGAAGATGTTGGAAAACTAAAAGTGTCACGACCCAAATGGCCATGAGTGGTACCCACACTAATCTTCATATGGGAGAACTATTTAAACCGAACTATTACCCAATCACTTAGTCAATATAAAGATGATATTATTATAAAATAACATAATAACAATAATCCAGGACTAATCATTAATAATGCAAAAGTCAAAACTACTTAATAAAATCCTCAAGACCTGAAAGTCATCGAACAAGAACTTTTAAACAATGATGATGTCCAAAAGAGATATCCAAAAGTAAAGTAAATAAAGAATGTTTCATTGCCCGAAAGATGGACAAGAACAAATAATATGACTCATGGCAGCCTGGAGATGGAGTACTTACCCTTGGATCAAGATCTGCTATCAAACTCTAGAGGTGAGATCATGTCTGAGCCTCTAGAATACTTTCTACACTCAACAAAAGAAGAGTTCAGGGTAGTATCAGTACAAACTACTATGTACTGGTAGGTATCATAGGCCAACTCAATTAATAGCATGTACACAACATAAATAAAATAATAAATAGATAGGCATCGTCACATAACAAATATTCAATGAATCAACAATACAGCAACAACAGGTCAAAACGTGCTCACAAATAAGCCAAATAACCATTAAGAGTATCAACCATACCATGAACATCCACAAAATCAACACAAATATGTACACACATGCTATGGGACTTATTTTTGCCCAAATAGTCATGACCTGCAGGGAATAATCTACGTTCATGTACCGTACCGGCATGATACCCGATCCAACATAACATATCCATACCAGTGTGGTACCCAATCCAACATATACATATCTGTACAGGCGTGGTACCCGATCCAACATAAACATAACCGTACCGGCGTGGTACCTGATCCAACATAAATATATCCATACAGGCATGGTACCCGATCCAACGTACATATCTGTACCAACATGGAACCCGATCCAACATATACATATCCGTACCGGCGTGGTACCCGATTAAAAATATACATATCCGTACCGGCGTGGTACCCGATCCAACATATACATATCCATACCGATGTGGTACCCAATCCAACAAATACATATCCGTACTGGCGTGGTACCCGATCCAACATGTACATATCCGTACCGGCATGGTACCCGATCCAACATAAACAAGTAATATCAATATCAAATTTACACTACCTCACATCATACAGTACAACGTACCAAGTTTACAAGTACACTTAAAATCATAAGACAATTCCAACAAGTAAATTTTCAATAATCATTTATACACACCTCAACAATCCAAACATCATCAATTTCAAGCACGTCCGAATACCAATCAACAAGTATCCAATTTAGGAGCATATACATAATTAAATCGAGTCTAAACTCTAATTAAACCATAACCTAACTCAACCGAAGAATCTGAATGTCATTAGTCCACAAGTGTCTTGCCCTTCCTCACAAATTCGAGATGTTCAAAATCTATTTAAATATTTAACTCCCATAAAAATATAAACTAGTACATTAAATTTTAACTAAAAGGAGTCATTATTCTGCCCCCAAATCAAGAATTTTTACCCAAAGAATCCTAGACCATAAATCTTAAATGTGGCATTATATCTAATAACTATTCAGTTATTTTTAAACCAAAACTAGAGACAAAATAAGAGAAAACAAGAATAGTAGTTGTCAGTTTCTGGACATTATGCATGATTGGGGACGCCTTTGAAGGAAACTGCACCTAAATTACATGAGAAATATAACATTTGGCAATCTTTACATCATTATTATTCAATGACTAATTATTACATTGTCACAAAATTGTTTATCAACAATTAACTAATCCTTACATAGCCACCAGGTATTATTGAGTAACAATAACCCATCTAAACTTATTTTCTTCACTCCATTGTATCGTACTATATGCATATTCAATTCATCCCTTATACCACCATCATGGACCAATGATTGGTCATCATTATCTCATTATTAGATTGTTCTCTTATTACTTAATAAATTTAATAAGCACAACAAAGGTGCAAACAGCGATTTTGTCACTGCTTAACCTCACTTAATCCCCACCGCCTCTGGTAATTAGTTACGCATATGGAGCAGTAGAAAACAAATTGACATCAATAAGAAGTTACCTAGGTCTTAAAGGGAGAGACCTTCTTCAAAGCTGCAAATTGAAAAACAAGAGCTTCTAACCGTATTATGGTAAACACTAGCCACTTATATTTTTTTTCTTTTATTGACCACAAAATAAATAAATTGGCATTATGACCCATTAAATTACTAATTACACTAATTATTTAAAAATATCCCAAACTTTTAATAAATTCGCAAAATTTATTCAAACCCCCATAGAAAGAAATTAAATATGTAAATTGACTAAAACGTATGTTCCGAAATGATTAAAAATATCAAAATTCTAAATCGAGGTCATCTTGACCAAAGGTTTCTGGTTATCAAACTTCAATTTATTAAACTCAATATTCCAACTAATGACTTCAATAACTTCCGAACACCTCAAGAATTGGTACTACCCATCCCATGAGTCATAATTCACATACACCAATTACGGGGAGAGCTAAAATAGGAAAGATGAGAAAATTTCACAAACGATAGGGAGGGTAGTTACATCAAATACCAATTAACAATCGTTGGTCCTCGAACGGGCAAACAAGCGACAAGAAAGGAAACTAAAGAATTACCTGAATCATCAAAAAGATATGGAAGATTCTTCCATTGGACCATTACAGATGCAATCTCCTTAGTCCTCAATTTACAAATAACCAATTACCTAGCCGAGCCTATGCTACCCCAACCGCCTCAGACTCGAAAGGTTCTATCAGTATACAATAATACAAGGCATATTCTTCACCCATATACATGCAACCGTCCTATACCGGCTAATAAATATAGGTGCATACTGGTGATAGGAGATGCGCATTCAGAAATGAATGTAAAGTACACAATCAATATCATAACTCATCATAACTATCCTCATCAGGACCATCATCATTGTAAACAACCTCCGGCCTTTCTGGATATTAACACACCATCAACAGCATCCTCCGGCCTTATCAGGTATCAACATATTATAAATATATCCTCCAGCCTTGCCGGGTATCAATATCATTACAATAGTCATTACTGAATAACATGCACTAAAATACTCAAAATATAGTCATATCACCATAAAATATCTATCTAGTCAATACTTCCCAACTACTCGTTATTAGCTAACCAACACTTATTATAATAGAATCACTACTTCGCTAGTCATCACATAACCTCTAGTTATTAGCCTAAACATTATACTTCACATAATCCTTATTCACAGGATAGAAACCAACCACTATTTATTTAGCAGCCAACATCTAACACCTAGTCAAGGTTCATCACTAGACCAAAACCGTCATTTATCCACCATTTATTATTATCAACTAATCATCCTATATCCATTAATTATTACTAGACAATACATTACTACGTGTCACCTAACCATCTTTTATTAACTGCATCCATTCATTATCTAACCATCGTTTACCAACTAATCCTTGTTGAACTATTCATTAGTTACCATTTAGCAACTATTCAAAGTTATTAACTAGTCACCTCTTATTACCAATATCTTTTCTTATTTAGCCTCATTAACATACAACTCCTTATTTATTGACTAATCGACATCACGAACTTAGTCATCAATACCAACTAATATTCACCTATGCTAGATCCGACCTCACCATGAGCCATGCATTAACCATCGCTAGCTACCATGTTTCAACTAAGCAAGATTCATTAACTAATACATTAGATTCCTTGCCAGACAAGTGTTATAGTCCACTAATAGACAACTAGTTACCACATAGCTTAACCGTTAATTAGGCAGAACAATCATAAGATCATATTTCAGCTATAATCACATTAATTACCAATATAATACTCATGAATATACCAAATTTGTGCATGCCATCTGATGATAGGCGAAATTACGCGCCTATATCAATATATTTTGCCCATATTTTAGCCTAGTTTCGAGAACTAATTATCTATTTCGTACACTTTTAGTCCTTTTTCCTGTAAATGAGCTAACAAATGTGATTAGGAAAGTTTCAGGTATAAATGATGCAAAATACAGCAATTTATGGCTTACTTGACGCAAAAGAAAGCTCACAAACGAGATGGAAAGGAGCTGGACGCATAAAGGACTAAATCTGCTGCATGGAAAATCTGTCCCGGGCTAAAACAGCATTTCTGAAGACTTTGGGACTTACAGACACAAAGCTGGATTTTTGCCATAATACATTAACCTAGTGCAATTAGGTTATGTGTTTCATCATTCTATTTGGATTATAATTTTGTAACCTTACCCTAGTACAATTGGGTCAAGGATTTCATTAGTATATTAGGATTTGGTTATTTATTTTATTAGTTTAGTAGGAGTAGGATAGGAGTATTATAAATACCCTATCATGTTAGAGATATTAAAGGGGGGAGACATTCTGACAATTCATTCATCTCCTTACAATTAAGACATCTTCCTACAACCCATTCTCAATTCTTCATTCTTCTACTCTTAAATTCCACAACAAGAGAATCGTTACTTGCTACGGAATCACTAAAACCACACGCCAAACACCTACTATTCACGCCATCCACCATGCAAAACGTGATATCCTTCGCATTCATGGGTAACTAAATCTCTTAGTTGGGGTTATGGAAGCCGAATGAGTTACTATCTATAGCTATGAGTTTGTGAGTTCAAGACAAGTATATTGCTTATATCATTATTCTCTTCATCTTAAATCTACATTCTTTGCGGTTCAAACACAAGAACACGCCATTCTAACATCTAACCTGTTCGAGAGAAAGGTTATTTGTCTAGAAAAGAAGACGCATAGACCAACGCCAGTCTAACATCTGACTTGTTCGAGAGAAAAGTTATTTGTCTGGAAAAGAGATAATGTCAAGGTAGTAGGACACCCTTTCCTATTAAAAAGCTAGTGCCGTACCTGGACTAACTTCTTGGAGAATTCGTACCGTTAGTCACGCTTTAAGCTCGAGAGAGTTAAAGTGAAATAGTCCTTGTTTAGGTCGAGAGACGCTTGGATTTACCATCGACTACAATTCTCTATAAGCAATTACATGTCAAGACTCTACACACTCATAGCCAATAGAGACGTATACCTCAGAAGGTGGACATAACCCCAACGCCTCAATTCTCATTGTTTACAACACACGTGACAATCTCTCTTTATTTTGCTATTTTCAGTTCTTACATTCTTGTTTTGGTTACATACTACAATCCCCCCTTTCCTACGAGACTTGCACTAAAAGTCTAGTAATTTCTCTTGCTTGTTGGCCAAGCTATTCTCTGTGGGATCGATACCCAACCCAGGTTGGGTTCTATATTTGCTAACGACCGCTTTACACTCCCACGAGAGCTGTAGATTGAGCGTTATCACCATCACCAGTATCCAATCAATAAAATCGTAAGAAATATATTGCATCTTCCCCCATCCCATACCAGAGAAATATGTATACAAACATATATATATTCATAAATTATAATCATATCCTTTACACTGATAAACACTCCTCAAATATTCAATCATTATCATAACAAGGTCCTTGGCCTATTAATTTATCCGAAATAGGCACAACATTATAATCACGACCTTAAGCCCATATGCATATCCGAAACTCATATCGATAATCATATTTATAAATCATAGCATATCTCTAATCATCTCACATATAGGAGGTATAATATAGATAGATATGTAATCGTCTTTCGGATATATTATATCGATAGGTCATATATCATGACTACGAGAAATATCACATCTCTAGGCCAATTGGCATATCTAAGAGGAAATAACATCTCTATAGGTCAATCATTAAGTCTAGGAGAAAATAGCATCTCTATAGGCCATATAATGTATCTTGGAGGAATATCATCTCTAAATGCTCAATATCCACTTCCACAGGATGTATCATAACTATAACTCAAAAGCCACAATCAGGGAATATCAATACAAGTTACCAAGTTACGAAGTAACCTTATTCTAAGGTTTACTAGCCTCATCTATGTCAAATATCCGCAACAAAGTCCATAAGACTTAACATAAGTTTAGGCCTAAGTGGGCCAGACGATCCCATTTCTAATTCTCAATTTTCACAATTAAGCACACTACACCCCAAACTAGGTTAAGGTATCTAGTTCATCTTCTAGATGTCAAGTAAGTCATATTCAAGCCTAAGATAGCAACTTCAACTAGAAACAAGGGTACTCAAGTCAACTCTACCCAACTTACGAATTTCAAGACTATCAGACTAGCTTAATAAGGCTAAATATACAAATCATGCTTCAAGTACTAAAACCACATCCCAAACAAAGGTTTACATCATAACCACTCTACAACTAATCTAAACTAGAGAGGGGAAGCAATAGGATTCAAAAAAGGTATAAACATGCCATTTTACGGGTCCCAAGCCCGCATCTAAACTCCCAACATCAACAATTGAGGCCAAGTCATCCTAATCATAATCAAACCTAACATCCATATCCACACACAACATATATCACACATCATCTGTGAAGAAAAATAGATAGAAGCCTATAAAAACCCACACTTAAAAAACTTCACATTAAGCTTTTTCTCTTCTAACAAACCCAAAACAATCCGTAAGTGATTCTCATGTTCCTTTTTACTCTTAGAATAAACCAGAATATCATCAATAAAGACAATCACAAAAGAATTCAAGTAGGTCTTAAATATCCCCTTCATCAAACTCATAAAAGCAGTTGGGGATTAGTTAGTCCAGAATACATCACAAGAAACTCATAGTGCCTATACAGGGTTCAAAAAATAGTCTTAGGAATATCGTCAGGCCGAATCTTAATATGATGATACCCAGAGATCAAATCAATCTTAAAAAATACGGATGCACCCTGAAACTGGTCAAATAAATCATCGATATAGGGCAAACGATACTTATTATGGATCATAACTTGTTCAACTGCCTATAGTCTATACATATACGAAGACTACCATCCTTCTTCTTCACAAACAAGACAAGAGCACCCCATGGAGAGGCAGTTGGATTGATAAAACCCGTACTTAGCAAATCCTACAACTAAGCCTGTAGCTCCCTCAACTCAGTCGGAACCATCTTATAGGGAGGAATAGAAATAGGACTAGTACCTGGATCTATATCACTACAAAAATCAATGTCACAACCTGGTGGCATACTAGACAAATCTTCAGAAAAACCTCTTGGAACTCACACACCACAGAAACTGACTCAATAGATGGGACCTCTACGAAAGTGTCCCAAAGATGTTGCCAGGAAGGCCAAAACACCTCTTCCAATTAACCTTCTTGTATGCAGAAAGGAAATAAGTTTTATTAGAGTAGAACTATAATCACCCTCCCATTAAAGTCTATGTATTCCTGGCATAGCCACAATCACTGTCTTAGCATGACTGTCCAGTATAGCATGATAGAGAAACAACCAACTCATACCCAAGATTATATCAAAATCTACTATGTCGAGAATCATAAAATCTGCCCAAGTTTGATACCCTATAAACATAATAGAACAAGAATGATAAATCCTATCAACAATAACAGAATCCCTAATAGGAGTAAACATGTGAATTGGAAAGTCAAGTAAATCACACACAATTTCCAATCCCAACACAAAATTGACAGACACATATGAGAATAAGAACCAAGAGCAAATAATACAGTAGCCATCTAATCACAGACAAGAATAGTACCTGTAATGACAACGTCTGATACCTCTGCCTCGGGCCTGTCTGGAAAACCATAGATATGGGCCCTAGCACTAATTTGAGCATCATTTTTATCAAGTTTATTACCATCCCGATGAGGTTGATTACCACCCCTACCTACCTGATGACCACCACGACCACTCTATAAACAACCTTTGCCATTACCACCACCTTCCCTACCTGCTAGGATAGAGCTCGAGAAGTCTGCTGCTAGCCAAACTAACCATAATGCCTCAAATTAAGAAAAACCTCATAATATGACTCACTCCATCACACCTATCTTCTATAATAAGAATGAAAAAAGTCAGATACCAATTGGATTCACCACATATCAATTAAAATCAAGTAATAGTATGTAAGAAAGAAGAATTTGAATTTTCATAGTACCCTATAGCCTCTCGAAGAAAAGTACAGACATCTCCGTACCGTTTCGCAAGACTCTACTAGATATTTTCTTATACGACAAGATCGATGAACCTAGGGATATAATACCAACTTTGTCATGACCCAAATAGTGATGAGTGGCACCCCCACTAATTTTCCCGTGGGAGAACCATCTAAATCGAACCATTACCTAATCACATAGTCAATATTAAGATGATATTATTATAAAATAACATAATAACAATAATCCAGAACTAATCATTATTAATGCGCAAGTCAAAACTACCTACTAAAATCCCCAAGATCCGAAAGTCATCATACAAGAACTTCTAAACAATGATGATGTCCAAAAGAGATATCCAAAAAATAAAGTAAATAAAGAATGTTTCATTGCCCAAAAGATAGACAAGAATAAATAATATGACCCATGGTAGCCTGGAGATAGAGTGCTCACCCTTGGATCAAGATCTGCTATCAAACTCTAGAGGTGAGGTCATGTTTGAGCCTCTAGAACACTTTCTGCACTCAACAAAAGAAGAGTACATGGTAGTATCAGTACAAACCACTATGTACTGGTAGGTATCATAGGCCAACTTAATGTAATAGCATGTATACAACATAAATCAAATAACAAATAGACAGGCATCATCACATAACAAATATTCAATGAATCAACAATATAGCAACAACAGGTTAAACAGTGCTCATAAATAAGCCAAATAACTATCAAGAGAATCAACCATACCATGAACATCCACAGAACTAACACAAATACGTACACAAATTATATGGAACTTATTTTTGCCCAAATAGTCATGACCTTCAGGGAACAATCTATGTTCATGTACTGTATCGGCATGGTACCCGATCCAATATATACGTATTTGTACCGGTATGGTACCCGATCCAATATATATATATCTGTACTGGCGTGGTACCCAATCCAACATAAACATAACCATAACGATGTGGTACCTGATCCAACATAAACATATCTATAACAGCGTGGTACCCAATCCAACATACATATCTGTATTGGCATGGTACCTAATCTAACATATACATATCCATACTGGCGGGATACCCGATCCAACATATACATATCCGTACCAACATGGTACTCGATCTAACATATACATATCCGTACCAGCGTGGTACCTAATCCAACATATATATATATATATTCGTATCGGCGTGGTACCCGATCCAACATATACATATTCGTACCAGCGTGGTACCCTATCCAACATAAATAAGTAATATCAATATCAAATTTAGACTACCTCACAGCATACAATACGATGTACCAAGTTTACAAGTACACATAAAATCATAAGATAATTCCCATAAGTAAATTTTCAATAATCATTCATACACACCTCAACAATTCAAACATCATCAATTTCAATCACGTTCGAATACCAATCAACAAGTATCCAATTTAGGAGCATACACATAATTAAATCGAGTCTAAACTCCAATTAAATCATACCCTACCTCAACCAAAGAATCTAAATGTCACTAGTCCACAAGTGCCTGACCTTCCTCACAAATTTGAGACGTTCAAAATCTGTATAAATATGTAACTCCCATAAAATATAAACTAGTACGTTAAATTTCAATAAAAAAAAGAGTCATTATTCTACCTCCAAATCAAGAATTCTTACCCAAAGAATCCTAGACCATAAATTTTAAATGTCACATTATATCTAATAATTATTCAGTTATTTTTAAACCAAAACTAGAGACAAAATAAGAGAAAACAAGAATAATAGTTGCCATTTTCTGGACATTATGCGTGATTGGGGACACGTTTCAAGAAAACTAGACCTAAATTACATGAGAAATATAACATTTGGCAATCTTTACATCATTATTATTCAATAATTAATTATTACATTGTCACAAAATTGTTTATCAACAATTAACTAATCCTTACATAGCCACCAGGTATTACTTGAGTAACAATAACCTATTTAAACCTATTTTCTTCATTCCACTGTATCGTACTATATGCATATTCAAGTCATCCCTTATATCACCATCATGGCCTAAGGATTGGTCATCATTGCCTCATTATTAAATTGTTCTCTCATTACTTAATAAATTTTATATGCACAATAAAGGTACAACCAATGATTTGTTACTGCCTAATCTCACTTAGCCCCCACCGCCTCAGGTAATTAGTTACGCATATGGAGCAGTAGAAAACAAATTGACACCAGTAAGAAGTTACTTGAGTCTTAAAGGGAGAGACCTTTTTCAAAGCTATAAATTGAAAAACAAGAGCTTCTAATCGTATTATGGTAAACCCTAGCCACTTACAGATCTCCCAACTTAAGTATTTTTCACATTAGAAGATGTTGCCAAACTAGAAGAGGCTGCAAACACACTAGAAATAATATTATTTATTATTGAATCGACATCGCCACAGTTTTTAGTTCCATCAATATTGTCTCCATCAACTTTAATACCACCAAAGACCTATTGAACAACATAAACAAATTGTGCATCAGTTTAAAGAAATAGACTAGTAGAATAATTATTATTTTTTGTTGGTGATAAAAAATCGTTTGTTGCCGGAAATATGTTGCTCACCTAAATGACTTTGTGAGGAATTCTTGCCTCATCTTCTGAAGGTTTATTAAAAAGTAATTTATTTTGTAGATATATTACTGTGTACAATGGCTCCTATTTATAGCTTTAAATTAAGGAAACATTTATAAATATCACAACCTTTTTCAATTTATGATGATGTTGCAGAATTATGGTTTTCTGTTGGGCAGACTTATCATGACATATGTTTTCAAAATTTGGTTTTCTGTCGGGCAGAATTATGGTCGATTTACCTACAGCGGAGAATAGAAAGAAGATTTTGAGAACTCTTCTAGTAAAGGATAAAGCAGTAGATCTTCAACTCCCATATTTTTTCCCTATGAGGAAGAATAATCAATAAGAAAACAAAAAGCATGAGTAATAAAGCAGACAATCAAAAAAGGTAAAGTTGAAGAAGAATAATTGGGAGCTAGACGCATGTATTACCAAATCTTTCTTCCTAGGAACCTATATCATTGATTTGATCATAATTTCCATTGTAACATCTCAAAATTTTAACCAGGCGTCTAAATAACTAAAAGGAATTTCTGTTTGGGTTTTAGTTTTTTTTCATCTACAACAAATCTCCTTGAATATCTGTTGGAACTCAGCTTTATTACGATCAGCCAAATATTGTCACTAATAACAAAGTAGAATAGCTAATTGCAACTTCTGTGGGTAGAACTACCAACATGAAACATAATTTCAAAATCAAAGATATACTGTATTGTTTATGAAATAGTACAAGGAACCCTACTTTCTTTATAAAGATATTCTATCCAAGAAAGTTTATGTAGCAAAAATTGCAATTTTTGATCCAAGATGGGCAAAGAGTAGCTATGAGATCATGAGGACCAAAATAAAACTAAAGAAAGTACTAAGTGCATCATATGGTCCAATCAAACGAGAGCAGGAATATCTTTGTGATGTGGTTCAGCATCTTTGTGTTTTACAAATACTCAATGGACTGACAATATAAGGACTGGATTACCTAATTCTTTGCCTGTCTCATGTCTTCTATGTTTAGAGGCCTCAAATCAATTACTCTTTCTTCTATGACTTTTTCTTTCTCATCTGAATGACCTTCTGCATTCTTCCCTTCTTTTACTCGCCACTTCTTTTCCTATGAGGAAGAAGAATAAATAAGAGAACAAAAGAACATGCATAAACATGCATAATAAAGCAGACAGTCAAAAAAGGTAAAGTTGAAGAAGAACAATTGGGAGCTAGAAACATGTATTACCAAATATTTCTTCCTAGGAACCTAGGTCATTAATTAGCGCATGTTAGAAGGATCTTTAGCTTGGCTAATATTAGTAGAAGATCCCACGTGCATCTATTTTTTATATGTGCAAAAGAAAACTTTCAAAATGCTCATTCACCTTGATGCAGTAAGATAATATAATATAAGTATGATAGATTCTCCTTGACCAATTTAATGGATGTTGAGAAGACTAATAAGCAAGAAAGCACAAGCAGTATAAGGTCACATATACCAATTGAAGAGTAATCAATTTTCTTCACAAACCTTTGCACACTGTTTAGCATTATATTCAAAACTCCCACAAACAAAACACGGTTTCTTACATCTAGCTGAAGTACAGTTAGCTGCAGTGTGACCCTTTTCACCATAATTATAGCATGTTCCCCAACTCCCACAAGAACATAAAAAGATAAGGCAGGAAACTATTTACTTACAGATCTCTCATTTTCTATAGGTTTGTGAGAAGCATCAGATTGATCATGAACCATTGGATCATGACTTGGTTTAGCTTGTAGATCCGGTTATTTATCTGATTGAATATCCCCATCTGCTTTAAGTTTTCCCAACAATAATCTTTTGATTTAAGATAATTTGGACTTTAAAATTTTGTTCACATCTAGAATCTTTTTAAACTTCTTCGAACGGGTGCTTCGATGTTTCTGCATACAGAATACATGAAAAATTTTAAATAATCTATTTAACAGACAAGTTTGTAAGAGAGATTAGAGGAAAAAAACTGATGCATACATCAAGTTTCTTATTTAACACACTGAATCGCTTGTCTTCACTATCATTATTACTTAGCAGCTCATGCTCCAATGAGAATTCCCCATCCACTCCTTTCTATTAATAAAAAAAAATTAACATAACTAAGTATTACAATAAACATATGCTGATTAAATCCATAAAATAAAAATAAAATAAGTGTAGATACTTACCGAAGACTTTGATTTGTTTGAGTGAAAAAATTTGACCACTATTGTATATTGTGGAGTAGTACATGTCACATAACGCAACATAAGAGGATATTTTTATTTAGAGACTATCTACACATTTTTTCCCTATATTTGGGGAAAATATCTCATGTGCATACCATAAAGGCATATAGAAAACCTACAAGCTGGTATGATGCTCCGACAATGGTTTTTGTTGGTTTCAATGAGCTTTTCAATGAACTTAAAGTTTCATCAAAAGACAATTCACCCCATCCAAACTCTCTACACAAAGTTTCATTCTCTAATATCATAATAAGATTAGCATAAATGACCTTGGCAGGCCTCTCCCCTAACAACACGCATCCTAAAAAATAGATTTCAGCTAGCTTGACAGCGTATAAATTATTTTGGACTTCACTTTTCCTTGTTTTCATTACAATTTTCAAGTCCTTCATTTTTAATTTCTCTGCGCCATCAAAGTAAGTGTTCAACAGACGACTACCACCTCCTTTTTTCCCAACTGATGCTAATACATTACTTGAACTTTTAGTTGACAACCCAGTAACAAGACCAAAATCATCAAGTGTAAACTCAATATAACTTCCCTGGACATAAAATGATATTGAATTCTTCTTATTACATCTTACTTCCGATAAAAATATGCAATGTAAAAGCATACCGGATGGATTTAGATTACCTAATTGCACAAAATTCCCAAAGTCATATTTCTCTAACAATGACAACTAATTGTCATCCAAAAAGCTTGTTATAGTTGTGTGGTAATTTGAATCTCCTCTCTAACGGGGGTCTGATTTAAACCAATCATTAGGATCAATAAAGTACTCAACACGATTTGTCTTACTAGACATGCTTTACAAAATCTGTAGAGTTACAAAGGTAAAAAAAATTTTCAAAATAAAAATTAACAACAAAACAAGAATCAAGCTGTAAAATAAAATTTATCGAATAAAAAAATTAACCCAATGGCTACAGAAAATACCCAAAACTCAACTCTCACAAACAAACCTAAACAACCAAGTGACTGGACAAAAATGAGTTCACTGAGTACAGAAACCTCCAAAAACCCAAATCTCACCACCAAAAACACATTTTTATCAAGCTGATTTAGATTTTTAAAAAATAGAGTTTATAAATTGATCCATGCATTATAGAATGTGATTAAGAGAAGAGAAGAGTGATTTCCAGCTAAAAAAAATTGCTATGTAACAAATAGTTCAAATGCATTCTATGAGATTAAGAAAAAATTATAGAGAATTACCTGTGCAAAGGAAGAAATTGCAAAGAGATGAGGGACAAAATCAAAAACCCAAAACGTAAATGTGATTTCACCAAAGAGAAGGAGAGAAATCCGAAGCTCCAAGTTTTGCAATGAAATTTTTTGTAGCTTGGAGATGAAATTTGTTGTAGCTTTGAGATGAAATTTGTCCTACCTTGAGCTTTGTGCAGTGGGAAAATGTATTTTTAACTTTATTTTTTGGTACAAAATGTACTATATTAATCCGAACTTTGATATGAAATTTGGTGTAGCTTTGAGATGAAATTTGTCCTACCTTGAGATTTGTGAAGAGTGTAAATATATTTTTAACTTTTTTCGGGTAGAAAAATGTATTTTAAACTTAAAGTTGGTGCAAATAAATTATGTCATTTAAAAAATAATTAATTTTTAATAAAATAATATATCTCAAATTATGTCTCATGGGCAAACGTTAACACTATTAATCTGTATTAAATTAGCTAATGTTTTGCAACTTTTGCCTTAGAGGCAAATTTAGACCCAACAAAATAAGTTACGCCACGCGGGTAAGAGTAGGCATTATTAGTTTGTATCAACATAATTATACAATTCTAACTTACGATGTCTAGTTTTACAATGTCTAACACAGAGTCCACCCAGATAAAAGTTATGTCCCACGGACAAAAGTTGACGTTTTCTTAGTTTGTAATGATTTGATAGATGATCTATAACTCTTGCCCTAGGGGCAATACTTTTAAATCACAAAAGAACAAGTTGTGCCCTATAGCAAGAGTTGACTTTGCCTTAGTCTGTAATGATTTGACTGATGATCTATAACTCTTAACTTAGAGACAAAACTATAAACAAGTCCATAAGAAAGAGTTGGCACTACTTTAGTCGTTATGATTTAGTAAATGATCTATAACTCTTGCCAAGAGGCAAGACTTTTAGATCACAAAAGAACAAGTTATGCCCCATGGGTAAGATTTCACACTAGCATAGTCTGTACTGATTTGGCAGATGATCTATAACTCTTGACCTAGAGACAAAACATTAGCCCGAAGACTTCAAAAGAACAAGTAATTCCTCATGGACAAGATTTTACACCAGTCACACTATGTGTAACTTATGGGGTATGTAGTAACTATTGTCATAGAGGCAAAACATAGTCGAATGACTTTTAAAAAAATAGTGTATTTCACAAAGTTTAACTAATTGATTATTATACAATTCTCAGCTTAGACGCATAATGTGCAGTAATTGTTGTCTTACATACAAAACACAACACAAGGCTTATAAAAACTAACAAATACTTAATGGGCAATAATTATGCTATTTCAAAAAATCTAACTTATGGAGTATTATATAACTATTGCCTGGAGGAAAATGTAGCTCAAATTTTTAAAAAAATTAACGTATGCCTTATGGGCAATAATTTACATAATTTTACAATGTCTAACTTATGAGATACACTATGAATCTTGTAGAGAAGACTTAGCCAATGAGTTTTAAAAGAACAAGTTGAGACCCATAGACATAACATGTAGTAACAGTTGTCTTATAAACAAATAGGTCAAGGACTATAAAAAATTAACGAATATTTCAAGGCAACAATTATACTATTCACAAAGTCTAACTAATTGAATATTATGTAGTTCTTTCCTTAGAGGAAAAATGTATCTTAGAAATTTTTCAAAAAATTAATGTATGTGAAACAATTTACACCATTTCACTGTGTCTAACTTATGAGATACTCTAACATAAGTTGATAACTCAAAAAAAAGAATATATCATGACCTTTATATAACTTGTCTTGACAAAAATAAACTCACAAGTAAAAAAGATCAAGATCGAAATTTGATATCAAAAAGTCGAAAGAGCAAGTATTAAACAAATAAGAAAAATAAAACAAGAAAAAATAATGCAACAATTTACAAAAGGATAAGCAAAAATCGTGGCAAATTAGTTGAAAGTAAAAACTGTCAATTACAACTTGAGTGACCATCTTTAAACATCATAAAGAAACAAAATATAAACTTAAATCCTCTTAAGAATTTTTCACGTCTTCAGCAGTACAAAATTCATCTTTTATAGAAATATGATCAAAAACATCGGGTGGCATTGAAGTTATTTGAGTAAAACTAAGACCATAATATTCATCTGATACTTTGCATCATTTTTTTTTTCTAGAAAGAAAGTCATCAATATTTTCAGGAGCTATTGAAAGATCAATTTCTCCGTTTTAAAGCTTGGCACAAATCTGTGAACTGATTTCAAACTTGACTTCATCTTCTAGAATAGGAACATTTTTCTGCTGCATTTCATCTACCCTCTTGAAAATTGCAATGACAACTCCTCGTCTGTCACGTCATTTATTTAATCTCTAAATAAGCTCCATAATAGAATCACACTCAGACTCTAGAGACTATAAAAAAAATTAATAATGTCAACAACACAATCAACACAATTATTAATGTAATGATGTTGTTTCTATTGAATAATAAATCTAATGTGAAATTTACCGTAATACAGCTCATAACCCCATCTAAATAATTATCAAGATGAGTCTTCGTAGAAGAGGTAACTCTCTGCATGAAAATTGCAAAAGAAAAAGAAAGACTACTAAAGTAAGTTAGAAACTCAACATTGAATTATGATTTGAACATTAAAATAATAAAGCTATATTGAATTTTAAAGAAAAAGAGAGTGACACAAAGTCCATCCAGATAAAAGTTATGTTCCATGGGCGAGATTTGACACTAGAATAGTCTATAATGATTTAGTAAATGATCTATAAATCTTGCCCAACCGGTAAGACTTTTAGATCACAAAGGAACAAGTTGTGCCTCATGGGCAAAAATTGACACTAACATAGTCTGTACTAATTTGGTAGATGATCTATAACTCTTGCCCTAGAGGCAAGACTTAGACAACAAAGAAACAAGGTCATGAGCAAAAGTTGACACTGCCTTAGTCTTTATTGATTTAGTAAATGACCTATAACTCTTGCCCAAGAGGCTAGACTTTTAGATCACAAAAGAAAAAGTTGTTCCTCGCGGGCAAGAGTTTATATTGCCTTAGTCTGCACTAATTTGGTAGTTGATCTATAACTCTTGTCCTAGAGGCAATACTTAGACAACAAAGAAACAAGTCCATGGGCAAAAGTTGACACTGCCTTGGTCTTTATTGATTTAGTAAATGATCTATAACTCTTGTCCAAGAGGCATGACTTTTAGATCACAAAGGAACAAGTTGTGCCCTATGGGCAAGAGTTGACATTGCCTTAGACTGTACTGAGTTGGCAGATGATCTATAACTTTTGCCCTAAAGGCAAGACTTAGACAACAAAGAAATAAGTTCATGGACAAGAGTTGACACTGTCTTAGTCTTTAATGATTTGGTAGATAATCTATAATTTTTTTTCAGGAGGCAAGACTTTTAGATTACAAAAGAATATGTTGTACCCATGGGCAAGATTTGACACTAGTGTAGTCTGTAATGATTTATAAGATGATTGAGAACTCTTGCCCTAGAGGCAAGATTTTTAGCCCCCAAAAGAACAACTTTTGCATAATGGGCAAGAGTTGATACTAGCTTAGTCTGTAATAACTTAACAAACTATGAAAAATTTAAGACTTGGAGATTACTATTTCAAGCTTGATAAAGAATGATAATATTTTGAAAACTTGATTATATCATGTATGACTTTTTTATATATAGATTTACATGATTTACTATAATTAAGACACAAGTTATGTACAATCTCTAAATTTTGAAGATTGTTTTCTTTATGTTGATCTATAAATCTTGGGATTGGCAAGGCTAAAACGATATCAAACATTCATAATATAAAAACAAGAGAATGACAAAGTTGACTGACAAGTTTAGCATCATTCCTAACTCAAAGTTCTCTAACGAGATTCCTACCTTGGTAAAATTTACCTCCCCTACAACTTAAAATCTTGTCTAGAAAGGTCTTTGATCAGACAAGGAATAGCCTTACCAGTTATTGATAAGAAACATTCAAAATGTTGTAATGATCACCTTATCATTTTTAAACTGAGTACCTTTAGAACAAAACAGAGTATTTCAGAGGAGAACAAAGCTAGACCCACTTTGAACAAATCATAAACTTCAAAGATTGATAACATAATTGCTTACATGAGCATACCAAAAAGGTAAATGCAAATTTAAGCATGTATTATGATACATTGTACATACACATTTGACCACAGAAAATGTACTTGACTACGTTTTATAGGCATATCTCAGCAAAATTACTTCTTAGAATTAGGAAAATATTGTAAATTTACCCATAAGTTTTTAATATCCAAACATAAAGTATGATTTCAAACATTTCTCTAGCCAAGCTAGAATCTTATAGAGATGATTTTTGACCAAAATAAAAAAGAACAAAATAAATAAAGTAACACACTAACACCTTTGACAGCAAAGTATCTGGGACACAATAAACACATGCACGAAACATGCAAACAAGCTGTCATTGAACTAATGCAGACACTTCGAAGCTGATGTGGAAAATAGTCCTAATCGTACCTCATTACGAGCTAATTCTCAAGTCATTCCAGTTTACAAAATTAGAACAAAGTGATTTCATTAAAGTGTTTAAACAAATTTAAGAGAAAATCTCAATTATTGGCATATTTGACTTTAACATTCATCATTTGTACATAATATTACTAAGGTAGTAGATGATCTATAAATCTTGACATAGACGCAAAGACTTAGCCCCTATGGAAACAAGTTATGCCTTATGGGCAAGTATTGATCTTGCCATATTGTCTATTAATTAAATATTTGCTCAATAACTCTTACCCTAGAGGCAAGATTTATTCCACAAAGAAACAACTAGCCCCTATGGATAAGAGTCGACACTATCTTGTTCTGTAAAAATTTGATAGATGCTCTATAATTCTTGCCCTAGAGGCAAGAATTAGCTCTCAATAAACATATTTAAAGGAAGAGAGGGTGACAGAGAATTCTTCATCTGTAAAATATATAAAAAGTGAAGTTGCATTTTTTGTAGTATACTAATAGACATTGATGTAAAATACATGTAAATAATAAAGTGAATTTAGTAGAAACTTACATCAACAATGATGTTAATTAAGTTTGAAGGTAAAGGTCCTAAAGAATTGGAAGCAACATCCACTAAGAGACGCTCTATTTCTTCATCAGAAGTAACACATGACTACAAAAGAAAAAGCATAGAACAATTTTTGATTTTTAAACATAAATGTATACAAACAAGAACACACTGGACATTTACAAACAACAAGAACACTATTATTTTTTCAATAAAAAAAACTGATTGTACAAATCATTTTTATATTATGCTATGCAGGTTAGAGATTCTCCCATTTTCAAATCAAACAATGACTTTAATTCAAAGTTAATTACAAACCCTAATACTCCTATTTAAGTACCCCTCAGTTTAAAAAATAATGACCTACTTTCCTTTTAATCCATTTTAAAAAGAATGACCCCTTTCATTTTTTGGCAATACTTTAATTTCAACTTTGCACATGACATGTTTAGGACCACAAGATTAAAGGACATTTTGGTACATTTGACATAACTTTAATTTAAGGTCACAAGATTCATAAGTCTTTTTTATTTTCTTAAACTTGTGCCTAGTCAAAGTAGGTCATTTTTTTTAAACGGAGGGAGTAAAATTTATTAAAAATATACAAAACCCACAAATTATAACATCTTGAAGATGAAAAATTAGCGCAAGCTTGTCCATCTTTTTTTGTATATCGCGATTTAGATGATTTAAAAGAGATAGCAACAAAAAAAAAAGAATTACGATGAAGAGAAAAAGCATCAACGAGAAAGAGTAGGGCGTTGGAGAGGAGAGATGCGTTCAGGGGCATTAGAGAGAATAAAGATGAGTTCAGGGGTAAAATAGTCCTTTTGATATGGCACTAAAGCAATGACGGCTATTTACCTAAGGGTTTTTTATTTAGTGTTAAATATACAAAGCCACCAAAATTTGGGGTCAACAAATGTAATTTCAACAATTTAAAATTAATCAATATTGCTTAAATCAAAACTAAATATTGGATCCATTGAAATAAATTTGACCAACTCCATTAAAATAAAAATTAAACACATTAATTGAGTAGGTGTGGATCAGAATTTATTTTAATGAATTTTATTTTTAATTTAGAGTTTAAATAATATTGATCGATTTGAATTTGGTGATGTGTACCTTTAATAAGAGCCTACGTGGTAAAAATGATTTTGCAAAATCATCTTTAAAAATTAAAATACGAATGAATCTTTTCTAGAAAGACAGTGAAATAAACGGGCCAAATTTTTAATGAATGACATAAATAAGTCATTTTTAATAATTCGATAATATATTTGATCCTTTCAACATATAAATTTAAGTATTAGATGTATTATATAATTATTTAATGATAACAATAATATTGAAAGAGAGTAACAAAATTCTCTTAATTTTATAAATTTAATAAGTAGTAAATGGAAATTATTCATTTTAGTAACGGGTCATATAAAATGAAAGGGGAAAAGTAGCTAAAAATCTATTTTTGAAATATAGTGTTAGTAAAAGTTTATAGATGGATAGAAATCCAAAAATAATCTTGGCCTTAAAACTTAATAGGAACACGGCAAAAGTCAAATTTCCTATTGAGATTTGAGCATCAGTGGAGGCATATTCTCTGGAGCAGAGCCACTCTCCACTCGACCTCTCTCTCTAATTTACCTTTTCCCCATTCCTAAGTCGTCTCAATTTTGGGTAAGAGTCTTTTTACTTTTTAGACTAGCAACTTTTTCTTTTGTATATCCATTCAAACTGTTTCTTTGATTCTTTTTAATTTATGAAGAATATAAACACTTTCAGATGGTTTGTACTCTCCTCGTCCCAATTTATGTAACATCTTTTCAATTTTGAAACTCAAGCAAATCTATATTTAATTCTATGTTATTATATCTCTTTTAAATGTATTGAATTGGCAATTAGTATGATATTGGGCCTGTTTGGATAGGCTGAAAAAAAGGGCTTTTGAAAGTTCTTTAAAAGCGCTTTTGAAAGTGCTGAACTTATTATTAAAAATAAGCAGTTATGTGTTTGGATAAAAGTACTGAAACTTGAAAAAAAGTAAAGTTATTGATGTGGTTGGTAAACAAGTGATTTTAAACACTTTGTTTGGTCAAAATGTCTGAAATACCCTTAAAGCTGTTAGCAGTATATAGAGTTGATTATTATTAATTTTTATTTTTAAAATGATTCAAATTAAAATTAATATATATGTATATATATATATTAAAAATATTTTCATGAATGACTATTAATTTGTGTGCTAAAAAATCTTTTTTTTTTGTTAGAAGAGTAAACATTAATCAAAATATATATGTTACTAATCATTATAACTATATTAATAGATAAATAGTTGGTCACAAATGATACTATTTGTTTGATAAAAGACTCTTAATTAAAAAATATATTACTTGTTGATTGAGTAATGATTATCACTAAAACATTGGTGAATACGAATATTGTATCGTGAAATATAGATGGATCATTCACTAATCGTCCATGAAGTTGTATATCTTCAATAAGTATTCTCCATATATTTTGGTTGGTGAATTATTTTTTTAATTAAAGAAATTCATATGTTGTACAGTAATAATTGTCCAAATTTAAAAGAATATATTAAAGAAGGAGAATAATATATGAAATTCATATTTCATAAATTAGAAGTTTCATACAAAAGAAGTACTAATATAGCTAGAGTTAAGTTTGCCATAAATACAAAAAGTGAAAATATTCAATTAATACAAGCATTAAAAGCTATTTGGGGGCTACACAAGGGTAATTTTGGAATAAGGAAGAATTTTGAGGGACAAAAATGTCTTTTAATTGGTCAAACTACTATGGCTTAAAAGCCAAAAAAAAAAAATAAGTTGGGAATTGGAGCTTTTAGTTTTTGGCTTATAAAAAGCAAATTTTGGCTTTTTTTAAGCAATTTTGAAACTTGCCAAACACTCCTAAAAGTAAAAGGTGGCTTTTAAGCCATTTTGACCAACTTATAATCTTATCCAAACACCCTCATTGTATATTTATGTAGCTTCCAAATCTTTAAGTTATATTTATAAACTACTTGACTTCTAGGAAGCAAAAAGTATCACGTAAACTTGGACGGAGGCAATGCAGTATCAACTTTCATTTTATGTTACTGTACTGAGACACGAAACAATTTTCTTATTCAGTACTGCAACTTAAATAAGTACATGTCCGTAGTTCGTAATTTCCTTTTTTTAATACCCATTTTATGAGTAGTGGTTGATGTATTCCCTTGAATGGGTGTATTGCTAGGATAGTAGTATGCAACACTTATTTTGCCATCTTTTTGATTATTTAATATTGAATAAAAGAATGGATTGAGTGTATGTTTGGTATGAAGGAAGAAAATGTTTTCTAGAATATAAGTGAGTTTCTTAGTAGTAGTACTGATTTTTGATAACCGTCATGCTTAGGTCAACTTTCGTGCATCTCGACTAAATTTACGAGATACTATCTCGTAACTCTATCCATCAAGAGAAGAATCACCTAGTGTTTTTTAATCTCTATTGCGATTTGAAAATGAGATTTGAAGTTATCAATCCACTTTATTGACCACTAAGACACACCCTTAGGTGCAAGTGATTTTCTTACTTATTTTCTTGTAGTTGGCATGTAAGCATAAAATATTATCTTAAATGCATTTGTATATAATCTAAAAAAAATACTATGAGAGGTGGGGGTGGAGGGGTAGTGGTGTGTGTTGGTAGGGATGGGGCTAAAGAAGGGACGTGTTGGAGGGTGAGGAGGAGATAATCAATATGGAATGCCACTTGTAGAACTTTTCAATAGTGCAGTTATTTTCCTTGTTTTTAAATATTTTGTTTTCTTGGAGAAAATATTTTTCAAAGATTTTGACTAACCAAACTTGAGAAAACTGAAAAACATTCACACACACGGAGAGATATGAAATTCAAGACCAAAATGGTCATGCGTAAAGATTGCCTAAAAGGAGGAGGCGGCATTTAATTGGGTGACAAAATGTTGTGTTTAACATCCTTTGATTTTTTTATAACTGAGTGTCTGGTCCAACTTATGGCGTCAACTGTTCCACCAGGTACCTACTATCTCCACTAACACAAGTACCAAATAACTCTACCCACCGAGGCCTAGGCGAATAGGAGAATGTTTTCTGCCTTTTGCTTGAATTTGAACTTGAGACCTCGTGGTTCTCATATCTCCATCAACTTTTTTGGCTAATTGATCACACCCGTGGATGCGCCTTGATATTTAATCTTGAGATTCTTGTGCATTTGTTTTATTCCTGTTTTCCAGGCTAAGGAAACATAAATCTGTATTTGCAGAGGTGTACCTCTAAATAAAGTGATGTCTTCTTTAATCAGTCAAATGGTTCTTCCATCAAGTAATGGTTACAAGGCATGGGAAGATCCTTATTTTTTTAAGTGGAGGAAAAGAGATTCTCATGTCCCACTCCATTGCCATGAGTCAGTTGAAGGTAATGCTCGATTGCATCTATATAATGCTACTAGCAATGATCATGCTAAGCGTTTGTCTTGTTAGAGTTCTCCTCTTATGCCTATCAATAGTTTGGCTTACAGATATGAGTCGGACTGAAGTTTACAATGTTATTCTTACAAAAGTTGTATTTTTCATTCTTATTTTCTCGGTACCTGTATTTTTTTTTTATGCAGTTTACTCTTCTATTATTGTGAAGTTATATGTTAATTAGAGAGAAGTAGGAAACCAATCAGCACTAAGATAGTGCTGTACTATATACAGTGAACAGGATTGACCGACAAAAGGCAAAAACCTCCCTACCTATCCTTGGAGGAAATCCATGAATTCTGAAACAGATTGGGCCTCATTTACAGTTTCCTGTTTACACCAAAAATAAAGCAAAATATATACAGTTAATTTTATCTTCTCAACTGAATTGACTTTGTCTTCAATAAAATTCAAATTTCTCCCATTCCAAACTGTCCACCATATTCAAGCAGGGATGACATTTCATATTTTGGTTAATGCCCTGGTTAATGCCTCTTGTATTACAGCATCTGAGTAGGTCCTGTGCAGTTTTAGGAATTACCCAACAGAAGACCAGGATGTTTATAAAAACAACAACAACAACAACAAACCCAGTGTATTCCCACCTGGTGGGGTCTGGGGGGGTAGGATGTACGCAGTCCATACCTCTACCTCTGAAGAAGTAGAAAGGCTGTTTCCGATAGACCCCCGGCTCAAGACACGCGGTACCACACAAACACATAGTAAAGCACAGCACAAGGTTACAAGATTACATAACATAAATACGGCACCCATAAGTAATCTAAAACAAAGGAAAACACACAGATCCATAATAAAACATGGGACACGGGC
This sequence comes from Capsicum annuum, assembly GCF_002878395.1. Taxonomy (NCBI): domain Eukaryota; kingdom Viridiplantae; phylum Streptophyta; class Magnoliopsida; order Solanales; family Solanaceae; genus Capsicum; species Capsicum annuum. The sequence continues at coordinate 226,433,727 of NC_061111.1, read as the reverse complement.
TCCTAACATGCATAAACCCCCACCAAGTAGTTCCCTACACTAGCGACTCAGGCTGGCCCTAGTCCTCTGCCCTGATTCGCGTCCTCCAGACCTTCCTATCTAGGGTCATGTCCTCGGTGAGCTGTAACTGCTCCATGTCTCGCCTAATCACCTCACCCCAGTACTTCTTCGGCCTACCCCTACCCCGCTTAAACCCATCCAACGCTAGCCTCTCACACCTACGGACCGGGGCATCCATGCCCCTCCTCTTCACGTGTCCGAACCATCTCAATCGGGCTTCCCGCATCTTGCACTCCACTGGTGTCACACCAACCTTCTCCCGGATGTTCTCATTCCGAACTCTATCCCCTCTAGTCAGCCCACACATCCAGCGCAACATCCGCATTTCTGCCACCCTCATCTTTTGGATGTGGGAGTTCTTCACTGGCCAACACTCCGCTCCATACAACATGGCTGGACGGACTATCGTCCTGTAGAATTTGCCTTTAAGCTTAGGCGGCACCTTCTTATCACACAGCACCCCCGACGCGAGCTTCCACTTCATCCATCCCGCCCCAATACGGTGCGAGACATCCTCATCAATCTCACCGTTACTCTGGATCACGGACCCGAGATACTTGAAACTCTCCCTCTTACCTACCTCCTGTGATTCCAGCTTCACTACTACTTCGTTCTCCCTCCTCATGTCATTAAACTTGCATTCCACATACTCTGTCTTGCTTCTGCTCACCCTGAACCCTTTATACTCAAGGGTTTGCCTCCACACCTCTAATTTGTCGCTCACACCCTCTCGGGTCTCAGCTATCAGAACTACATCGTCTGCAAAAAGCATACACCACGGCACCTCCCCTTGAATACGCCGCGTCAACACATCCATTACTACTGCAAACAAAAAGGGACTAAGAGTAGATCCCTGATGCAACCCTGTCCGGACCGTGAAATGTTCTGAGTCTCCTCCCGCCGTCCTCACCTTAGTTTTCGCTCCATCATACATATCCTTGATTGCTCTGATATATGCCAGCGGTACTCCCCTCACCTCCAAGCATCTCCAAAGCACCTCCCTAGGGACTTTATCGTAGGCCTTCTCCAGGTCGATAAACACCATGTGCAGGTCCTTCTTCCTCTCCCTATACTGTTCCACCAACCTCCGTACCAGGTGAATTGCCTCCGTCGTCGAGCGGCCAGGCATAAATCCAAACTGGTTTTCTGAAATAGACACTATCCGTCTCAGCCTCACCTCGACCACTCTCTCCCAGATTTTCATAGAGTGACTCAATAACTTAATACCCCTATAGTTGTTGCAACTCTGGATGTCCCCCTTATTCTTATAGAGAGGTATCATGGTGCTCCACCTCCAAGCCTCGGGCATCTTTGCCGTCTTGAAGATTTCATTAAACAATCCCGTCAACCACCTCAGACCAGCCTCTCCAACGAACTTCCAAAACTCGGCCGGTATCTCATCCGGCCCCGTCGCCCTACCCCTTCGCATTCTGCGAACAGCCTGTCTAACCTCTTCTACCTTAAAACGTCTACAATAGCTAAAATCCCGACACTCCTCTGAGTGCTCCAGTTCCCCTAACACAATAGCTCTATCCCCTTCGTCATTCAAGAGCTTATGAAAGTACGACTGCCATCTATTCTTAATGTGGCCGTCTTCCACCAACACTCTACCGTCCTCCCCCTTAATGCACCTCACCTGATCGAGGTCACGACCCTTCCTCTCCCTAGCCTTAGCGAGTCTAAACAACTTTTTCTCCCCTCCCTTCCCCTGTAACCCTGCATACAGGCTCTCAAAGGCGGCCGTCTTAGCTGCCGTGACTGCTGACTTAGCCTCCTTCCTCGCTAGCTTGTACTCTTTCCTGTTTACCCGTTTCTCCTCTTCGTCCTTACTCTCCACCAACTTGGCATACGCCCCTTTCTTGGTCCCTACTTTCTTCTCCACCTCTTCATTCCACCACCAATCCCCCTGATGGTGCCCGGCCCGGCCCCTAGAAACCCCCAACACCTCACTCGCATTCTCCCTGATGCACCTAGCCGCCCTATCCCACATACTATCCACGTCTCCCCTACACTCCCACACCCCCATTCCTGCCAACTTCTCCCCTATCTCCCACGCCTTCACTGGCGTCAAGCCGCCCCACTTAATTCTAGGTCTACACTCCCTACTTCTCCTCTTTCTATTCTTCTTTATACCCAAATCCATAACCAAGAGCCTATGTTGGGTCGAAAGGTTCTCACTCGGGATGACCTTACAATCCTTACACCACGCCCTATCCCTTTTTCTAAGCAACACAAAGTCAATCTGGGTCCTGGCTACCGCGCTCCGAAAGGTGATCAGGTGCTCGTCCTTCTTCGGGAAGCCCGAGTTCACCACCACCAGCCCAAAGGACCTCGCAAACTCCAGTAGGGTAGCCCCCTCCTCATTTCTCTCCCCAAAACCAAAACCACCATGCACATCACCAAAGCCTCCCGGTAGCGCCCCGATGTGCCCGTTGAAATCTCCTGCTACAACAATCTTCTCCGAGCTTGGCACGCCTCTCACCACCTCCTCCAAGGCCTCCCAAAACCGCATCTTCTCCTCCCCCTCCGATCCCACTTGCGGTGCATAGGCACTACACACGTTCAGGGTAAACCCCCGAATGACCAACTTAATAGTCATCAACCTATCATTGATCCTCTTCACCTCTACTACCTGACCTCTAAGCTCTTCATCCACTAAGATGCCAACTCCATTCCGACGCCTCTCGCTCCCAGAGTACCACAGCTTGTAACCATCCACATCCCTAGCCTTAGACCCTACCCACTTGGTCTCCTGAACACACGCAATATTGATCCTTCTCTTCCTAAGGGTCTTCACAAGCTCTATGGACTTGCCATGCAGGGTCCCTATATTCCAAGACCCAACCCTCAGCCTACCTTCACTACCCGCACGCCCTCCACTACTTCCCCCGCGGCCAAACCTTGGCCTCCCTCCCACTCCCGCCCTTTCCTCATCCCCCGTCCCCACCACTGCCCCCTCCCCAACCCCTTCGGACATGACCCTATCCACCCATTACTGCCCACAGCCACAACTAGGCGAAAGTATAAGAGAATATAAAGATAATATAAAGATATAAAGACATAAACGATGGTAATAGTAAAGCAGCAGCAATTAATACAAGGCTCACACCAAAAAGCTGCCAAAATATGAAATATTACACGAAAAAGCAAAAAAGTAGACTGATGCTTTATGGGTTTTCGTCACTCAAGAAACATGTGCTGCTAGCCTCTTTTCTGAAGATCCTCATGTGTTAGGCATGTTTCCTTATCCATCAACCAAGAAAAACAAGCTATCTCATATGGAACCTTTTTCCCTCCATAGTGTTTTCCAAATCATACGTTAGTTTGGTTTTCTGTTATTGATAGAAAACGGGAAGCACGATTTTACCCGAAGCATCCTTATTGTCTCCATTCCAAATAAGATTAATCTAAATACGTTTGTTGTAGATTTAAGAAACTTCTCTTCCCAAAACTCACTTATTATATTCAATTTGTTTTATGAATACCCATGTTAACCCATTGGCTCATAAGATCCCTTGACATTATTTTTCGTCCTAAATTTTCCCCCCACAGTGGCTTGGGGGGAGACTTTTAATTTAAAACGGAAAAGGTCCAAATTTGCCCGTGAACTATGTGAAATGGTCTAGCTTTGCTCCCATTAATTGTTGGGGTCAAATGAGCCCCTGCTGTTAGCGGAAGAGCTCAAATACTAATTGGTCTAATTAGAAAAAAAAAGTCTAATTAGTCTAATCTTGATGTTTAGCAATTGCTACTTGGCATCATTTCAATCCCACATTTAATGTAGTATTTCTTTCTCTTCGCCTCCCTTTTTCTCTTCTACCACCATCCACACTTCTTCCACTTCTGTTTTGCCACTATTCTGCTACTACGTCCACCACCACATCTACCTCATCCCTTTCTTCCAAAATAACCAAATACCTTACCTACAACAACATACCGAGTATACTCCTACATAGTGGGGTATGAGGAGGGTAGACTGGACACAGTCCATACCACTACCTCAGAGACGAGGAAGAGAAGCTGTTTCTGATAGACCCCCGGCTCGAGAAAAAAATAGTCTAGAAAAAAGACATAATATAAGAACAAGAAGTAATAGGTAGTAACAAAACAACAAATATTAACTAAACAAAACTCCTACAAAATAATACAACAATCGATCTACCCGAAACAAGCATTTCCAAAATTTCGAGACATTGCAAGCGTAGCACTACGATTACTAGCATGGATAACAAAACAACACACTCTCACTTATGCTTACTAGCATGGACACATTCCTTCCTACTAACCTTCTACCCTAATTCGTGTCCTCCACCTCTTCCTATTTAGGGTCATGTCCTAGGTAAGCGGTAACTTCTCTATGTCATGTCTAATCACCTCCTTCCAATATTTTTCGGTCTACCTCTACTTCGTCTGAATCCATCCATAGCCAACCTCGCACGCCTTTGTACAGGGGGCATCCGTGCATCTCCTTATCATATGTTTGAACTATCTCAACCTCACTTCCCACATCTTGTCTTCCACTTAATTCACTTCTACCTTGTCTCGGATAACCTTGTTTTTGATCCTATCTCTCCTAGTAAACCTACACATCTATCGCAACATCCTCATCTTCGCCACCTTCATCTTTTGGATGTGAGATTTCTTGACTGGCCAACACCTCCGCCCCATACATCATAGTTGATCTAATCGTCACTCTGTAGGACTTGCCTTTAAGTGCAGGAGGCATCTCCTCATCACACAAGACTCCGGATGTGAGCCTCCATTTCATCCACCTTGCGCGAATACGGTGAGTGACATCTTCGTCAATCTCACCATTTTACCTAGATCATAGATCCAAGATACTTGAAACTATCTTCTCTTTGGAATGGCCCGAGTATCAGGCTTCGCTACCCCGTCAGCCTCATGTGTCGCCTCATTGAACTTGCACTCCAAATATTCTGTCTTGGTCCTGCTCAACCTTAACTCTTTAGACTCTAGGTCTTTCTCTAAACCTCTAACTTAGCATTCACTCCTCCGCAAGTCTCGTCAATCAAAACTACGTCATCTACAAATAACATACACCATGGCATACATTGTATGGTATTACACCATATACCATACCTAAACTTTTATTATAGCCACATTGTGCAAAAAATGAGATACTGTTTTGTATATGCCATTGGGTGATAAGTGGTTGGGAATGTGATTTGGTTTGGGGTTGGGGTGGTTGTGGGGGTAGGAAAGGGTGTCAATTTGTTTTCAGATTAGGGATCTACCATCTTGGCTTTGCATTGATGAGAGTTGTAATCCTAGTCTTCCTTGAAGCGATTTAGATTTTCCCCCTTAATTGCTTTTTTGGTGTGTTTTTATTTTTTTTTTGGTATCGAGAAGAAAGGGTGTATGAAGGAGGAGATTACTGTCGATAATATTCTCTGGCTGGCCAAGAATTCTCCGGTGAGCTTCAATGCTAAAAATTGAGATTAGAAAATAATTAGTCTAACAATTTTGGCCGTTAGCAAATAAGGGCATATTTGAGCTCTTCTTATAAGGAAAGGGGCTCATTTAACCCAATTATTAATGGAGGGAAAATTGATACCATTTTGCATAGCTTATGGGCAAATTTGTACTTTTTCCCTTTAAATTAAAAGCCTCAGCTGCTATGGAAGATCATTAGAGGCAGGGGCAAATAGAGGTGAAAGTAACTTTGAGGGATTTTATGAACCATTAAGTTACCGGAGGGTATCCATAAGACAAATTGAAAACGATAGGGCCATTTTTGTATTTTTTCCCCACACTAATGATGAATTGGAGCTACTTGACTTCAAATTTTGAATATTCTTTTCCTTACGTTGGTGATGGACGTGTTGACACGGAGTATTCAAGGCGAGGTGCCTTGGTGTAAGTTATTTGTAGATGATGTAGTGCTGATTGATGAGACGAGGGGGGTGTGAATGACAAATTGGAGGTTTGGAGGCAAACCCTTGAGTCTAAGGGGTTTAGGTTGAGTAGGTCCAAGACGAAGTTTTTGGAATGCAAGTTTAGTGACTCGAGATAGGAGGACGAAGTGATGGTGAGGTTGGACACCCAGGATGTTTGCAAGAGGGATAGTTTTAAGTATCTTGGGTCTATGATCCAGGGGAATGGTGAGATTGATGAGGATGTTTCTAAACGTATTGGAGCAGGTTGGATGAAGTGGAGGTTCGTCTCGGGAGTGTTGTGCGATAAGAAGGTGCCCCTTAAGCTTAAAGGAAAATTCTATAGAGTGACAGTTCGTCCGGCCATGTTGTATGGAGCGGAGTGTTGGCCAATTAAGCACGTTCACATCCAAAAATTGAAGGTGGAGGAAATGAGAATGTTGCGTTGGATGTGTGAGCTTACTAAATGGGACAGAGTTAGGAATGAGATTATCCGGGAGAAGGTGGGAGTGGCTTCGGTGGAGGACAAGATGTGGGAAGGAAGACTCAGATGGTTTGAGCATGTGATGAGGAGGGGTACGGATGCCTCGATTCGTAGGTGTGAGAGGCTAGTATTGGATGGTTTCAGGAGGAGTAGAGTAGGCTGAAGAAATACTGGAGGGAGGTGATTAGACATGACATGGAGCAGTTTCAGCTTACTGAGGACATGACCCTAGATAGGAAGGTGTGGAGGTCGAGGATAAGGGTAGAAGGCTAGTTTTAGTGTGTGGGTTGTAGCAAGCAGTCAGGAGAGTTCTTGTGTAGCCGGGTTAGTAATCATAGGACAGTGTACATAGATGTCTTTGGCATGTGAGTGTATATTACTACTAGGTGGGTGTCCTATTTCTTATTTCTTAGTTCTTATTTTTCTTATTCCGTGTTGCTCTTATTTCCCGTATTTCATGTCTCTGATTTTTATTTTATTATTTCTTATTCTTTATTTCGGTTATGTCATCCATCCCCTTGTTTACTATCCTTTATCTTGAGCCGAGGGTTTATCGGAAACAACCTCTCTATTTCTTCGGAGGTAGTGGTATGGACTGCGTACATCTTACCCTCCCCAGACCCCACGTTGTGGGAATACACTGGGTTTGTTGTTGTTGTTGTTGATACATGTTGCTGCACTTTCTCCCTATGATGTAATGCTAATCTAAAAGTATATAGTAGCGTTACTATGATTATCTTAATTAATTTCTATCCCTTTTTAATTTTGTTTGATTAAAAATACATGAATTCATACTTTTTTCAATTTAAGTCATGTGGTGTTCGTGGCGGAGGAGGTTTAGACTCCCCTACCATGACACTATTCATTCATAACAAAGACGGTAAGTCATGACAAGAACCATAAATCGATATAACTATGAGACTAAGTTAAGAAAAATATTAAACTTATTTCTGTTGTTATTTCTTTCTGTCTCGTTTATATAGCAGCGTTACAATCATTATTTTAATTAATCTATATCCTTTTTAGAACATGTAATATGTATACCATAGTTTGTAAGTTGAGTCACTTGGCATAACTAAGTAAGGTGGGTTTGTAAATACAGGGGTGTGAGCTTTTGCCCTTGGTCACTTTTGATTGTCTGAAACTGTATTACTCTCCATTGAATTGATTCAAGCTGTATTGATAGCTTAAATGGTCATTTCTGACCCTCTTGGAATAAGGTTGTTTGGTTGAATGGCGAGTTTGCTTGCTGCAACCTGCTTATACTCACATAATCCATGAGTAACAGATAAGTAGTCTTTCACTTGAAGCCATGAAGATCAATTCGAAGCTGCACATCCAAAGCTTTGTCATTTGTCAAGAACTGTTGTAGCAATTAATTGATTAGAGTGAAAGATCACACATGTTATACTTACCTAAGCTATCAGGGTCTTTGGTTCTTCCTGACTCCTTGCACTTTGCCAAGTCTTATGTTTCTCCATCTTCATTGTATTTGTAGAAATATTCTGCTCTTGATGATATTCTTCAGAAGATTGTGCAGTCATAGTGCTTACAACACCGTTTCCTTTTTATTATCAAGTAGGACTCTACTGCAACCCTGGGTCCATTGTTAGGAAACTAGATTAAGACTGATAATGACGTTGGCTCGCAGCAGTTTGGTAGTTGACAAAATTTAAACACCTTAAGTTTTGTCTCATCTTTTGACTGGATAGACTTGCTTGTCACCCTTGGGTGCTCCCTGAATTATTTGTTTCTGATGCTCCTACTACGTAACTTTTAATGGCACTCTGGTGCTATTCAGGATCTCTGAGATACTGGAAAGAGCGCAACAAAGTGGATCTATTGATATCAGAATCAGCAGTTTGGGATGATAGTGCTGTTTCTAGAGCTCTTGATTGTGCTGCTTTTTGGGTTAAGGATTTACCTTTCGTTAAATCTTTGTCTGGCATATGGAAATTCTGGCTGGCTCCTGGTCCTTGCAACGTTCCATTGAATTTCTATGATAGCTCATTTCAAGATTCTTCATGGGAAACAATACCAGGTATTATAGAGCTCTCTACTTGCTTTTATAATAAAGAGGTACCCGGCTCAGCTCATAGTCCTTCTCTGTCTGGTCTCTCTTGAATGGTTGAATTTTTTGAGCACTTTTTTTCTTCTTCTTATAACTGTGGTGTCCGGGCCAGCTTTCGCACACTTATTTCTCCATTACTACTAGTACCTTTATTGGTTGCGGACAGACCTCTATATGTCTTCCTTTATTAGGATTTCTTTCACAATAGTAGATATATTATATTTTGGAGATCTAAATTCTTGGATAATGTACTGGAAATGTCTAAGGTTTTTATCACCTTGTTTCAAGTAAAACAAGTACTCACTGTTGTTTCTGATATACTGTTGGATTTTCTGGAAGAAAATGATAGTAGAGTTGCAGATGTACTTTTACTGTTTTATGGATTATGCGGCTTCCTGTAGCTTCGGTTTTGCTCTGCTCTTCTCTGTTCTCTTCATATGCAGTCCTCCTAACTATCGAGGTTACACAAAATTAAAAGCACAAAACAAAAACTATGCAGCAAATTGGGGTCGGGTATATCTACACACACATATATGGTCAGATGATAAAACTGTAAAAGTCATTTATCCTTGCAAGACCCATTTAGTGAAATAGTATGACAAATAACCAAAAGCCTCTCAACAAAATCTGTATGAAGCATCTTTAAAGTTGATCGATGTACGCATTTTTCTTTTAACACTTCCATTCTATTATAGTTACCACATCTAGGGTAGTGACTCTGCATATGGTGACAAGTTTTTTTGTTAGAAGGGATTGGCCAAACACAAAAAATAAGCTGCAAATGTCTGACTTGACAGCTAACATTTTGTGTTGCTTGTTGAAATGTGTATCACCAAGAAATGATTTGAATAATATTGCCTGCTTATGTGTGGAGTTGATAGGGTTTTTGGTCTCCTTGACCTTGCACCGACCTACTTTGATACCATCGTGCTTGCTTTTGAGTGGATATGGATCTACTTACTTTGGTGGCTGATATTATCTAGATGCTTGTTGGAAAATGTGAGAATGAATTTGCATGGCTTAAGCTTGCTTAACCTATTAATGCCTGAAAATTCCTTTCCCCTTTTTGAGTCATTTTTTGTTGGGTGATAAGAAAATTTGTGACCTGCTTGATTTGATGACACATAAAATTTGTCAAAACTGAGACTTTACTATTGAAAGATCCTGCCTCTGTGATAATGTTCTCTAGACTGTATTGTATGATTTGGACTTTTGTTAGTTTTGTGCAGACATGAAACATCAAAGTGACAATCGAATGGACTGAAGTACAACCAAAACTGACAGAACTTTAAAGCAATTGACAGCAGTGGAAGAGGATCCTTATAATAGATCTAATGTTGACACATGTACCAAATAGCCAGGGACACGAGAAGTGAAGAAAAAGATGCTTAATCTAACACGACAGAGGAAGTAAGGACATAAACTAAGTGTTTATTAAGAATAATGTTCAACAAGCATTGACAAGTGGAGTGACAATGGATTGGAGAGGTTATTCAGTCAATTGTTCAACTCGAACCACTAAAATAAAAAAAGGGCAGCCCGGTGCACTAAAGCTACCGCTATGCGCGATGTCCGGGGAAGGGCCCCACCACAAGGGTGTATTGTACGTAGCCTTATCTTGCAATTCTGTCAGAGGCTGTTTCCAAGGCTTGAACCCGTGACCTCCTGGTCACATGGCAGCAACTTTACCAGTTACTCCGAGGCTCCCCTTCAACTCGAACCACGAGAATAATAATTTGAATTTCCATACATCTGAGCTTGATAGAACTTTGGTTATACTTGAAGAATTACGTTGGTAGAGGTAAAAAATGCCATAAAATGTCAGCATTAGAATAGATTGAGGTCCAGATGTTATCCCATAGAGGTACAGAAGTGTCTTGGAGAGGTTGGAGTAGGAAAGCTTACCAAGCTATTCATTGTTATACTAAGAAGTGGTAGGATGCCTGATGAAGGGAACAAGAGCACCCTGATTCCAATTTATAAGAACAAAGGAGGTATCTGAAATTTTGGGAATCATCGTGACAATTAACTTATGAGTCATATGATGGAACTCTGGGAAAGAATGATCAAGCTTTAGACATAGGGACACTACAAGAGTGATTGAAAATCAGTTTGGGCTTATGTTCGGTTGATCTATAATGGAGGCTATATTCTTGCTAGAAGATTAATGAAAATTTATTTTGAGAGAAAGAAATATTCATATATAGTGTTCATTAATCTGGCAAAAGCATATAATAGCTTTAGAATCCTAGAAAATATTTTCTTAAGCTTCGAGTCGATTCTACGCTCTACATCGCTCAAGTTGACTATTTTATATGATAGGAGTGATAAATTCGCGGTTTTATGTTTTAGAACAATGAGGATATGTTTGGTGGCTGATTGGAACCAAATGGAACTGTTTTGTAGTTAAATAGGAAGCTCGAGATAAGAGGAGTAGGAAAACAACAAAAAGAACGGCAAATTTTAATAAGCGAAACATTTCCAAACTCCAAAAGAGCATAACTCAATGTAAATCGAATTTGGCAATGGTTCTGAATAAAAGTGTATCCCTTGAACTCTTGTTTTCAACACTTCAAACCAATTGTTGTTTGGGATTTTCTATTAAAAGTTATGACCATTTTACTGAATTGTACGATTGTACAAAAGCTAGTACGATCACCCCAAGTAGAAAGGAAGAGGCAGTAGCCTTCTGATTGTGTTATGTGATTACCCCACCTAGGAATCCACATTCTGACTATTTAAAGACCCTCATAGATGGGATTTAACCTTTTTCCTTCATTTTTGCCTCTTTCACAGAAGTTCTATTAGGGTTTTGTTACCCAAGAATCTTCGTCAACTCTAAGGTAAGCTCGCTTTAGCTATTTATTTTATTCCAACATCCTAAAGCTAATCCGAACACCAAAAATCATAATTTTTTGTTTAGATTCTTCAACGTCCCTACCAAATCGCTAAAAGTACCAACTTTGGGTCCTCGCCGCCGAGAGGTAAAATTGGATTTTATTCTCAAATTGTATTGTAAGATTATAAATGGCATAAAGAGCATATGGTGGATAAAGTGGGAATGGTACGGGTAAATAATTTGGATTGGGACCACGACCCAATACCCAAAGGCTATAATTGGAAGGACTAATTCCCGCCTGACATGTTTAAGTTATAATTGATGTATATTGACATGCATCCAAGGGTGTGACCTTCCATGAAGCTAGGTTGAGCACCATGAGCTCCCAGGTTCAATTCCCAACAGAGACAAACATTAGCTGATTTTTTTCCATCTGTTCTAGCCTTGGTGGACAGAGTTTACCTGGTACCTGTTGTTGGTGGGAGGTAGCAGGTATCTCGTGGAATTAGTCGAGGTGCATGCAAGCTGGCCCGGACGCCACAATTATTAAAAACAAAATTGATGTATATTGACATCATTGACTTTTGGGAGTTGATATTATCCTAGGTTATGGTAAGTGGAGACATAACCTTCCTCGCAAACAGTTATAAGATCAACGATGTGATATGAGAGGGAATGTTGGGTTGCTAAAATTCCAATCCATCCCCAAGATGAGTGTCGCAGAGATCTAGATCCAAAATGGGTGTCTGGTCATACAAAATTAGAAAAGAATAAAAATGATCACGTCTGCCAGAAGGTGCAAGTAGCACACCTGGAGGATAAATTAGATAGTTTGGTCATGTCATGCGTTGACCTCTAGAAGACTGGTCCTTAGGTGTGAAATCATGGTGAGTGAAAGTGGCAATGTAGACCTTAAATTACAAGGGAGTTGTTTTGAAAGACCTACAACTCTGAAAATTCATGTAAAGTTAGCAAAAGGTAAGACACAATGAATGAAAAGGATCTATATAGTAGTTATTATGCAGAATTAGACCTATATAGCACAATTAGTTAAGAGTATGGTTTAGTCATGTTAGTACGTTTCTTTAGTTCCTATTTTTAGAGGAGTCTTACAGTCTTATACTTCTATTTTGAGATTTTTATGCCGTAGGAAACCTATAGAACTCCTGATACTTTTTTTTGTATAGTTTGCCTTAGCTGAATTTAGATGGAGAAGTATTTTGGAATTCTTAAATGTAGGGGGTTAATAAAAGTTAAATATTGAACTTTTGAAGGAGGGTGGAGAACTAGAGACATGCTTTGCCTTTTGGGTATGGTCCGTTGATGAATATTTTGAAGGAATGGGATGTGTTTGGGAAAACATCTCATTTAAGGTCTAAGACGGGGCCAGGGTTAATTTATGGGAAATAGATAGCTCAGGGATTTCAAATTGAAAGATGATTTTTAGAGCATGTAGCTAATTTATTGCTAGAGAGAGATAACAATTCAACAAATTAGGGGGATACAAGGTGGAAAGACTTCTTGGGACTTAACAATTCACAAATTTTTTAAAAATATCTTTGGAAAGTATTTTCTCCCTCACAAAGGGACAATCAATCTCAATGTGCTTAGTCCTCTCATGAAATACTAGATTTGATGCGATATAAAGCTGCTTGGTTATCACACACAAGTTTCATTTGATTGATTTCTCCAAATTTTAGCTCTCTCAACAACTGTTTAATCAAAACTAGCTCACAAGTGGTTACCGTGATTGCTCGATATTCTGTTTCTGCACTAGATCGAGTAACCACACTTTGTTTTTCATTTTTCTAGGACACCAAATTATCTTCTTACCAAAACACAATATTTGGATGTAGAACGTCCATCACAAGGTGATCCTGCCCTATCACCGTTTGTATCCCAATGCCTATTCCAGGGAGAATCCACAAACTAACTTACAACATTCTCATGATAGGAAATGTCAGGTTTGGTCAGTGTGAGATAATTTAACTTACCAACTAGATTGAGTGGCTCCTCCTGTCCTGGCAAGAGTTTAGTATTTGGAACCATAGGAGTGTCAATGGGTTTATATCCCATTATTCTTGTCTCTTCGAGAATATCTAAGGCATACTTGTGTTGCGAAATAAGAGTACTTGATCTGGACTGATAAACTTCAATACCTAGAAAATACTTTAGTCTGCCGAGGTCTTTAGTTTGAAAATGTTGAAGAGGTATTGCTTTAAATTAATGATACGATGATCACTGCCTGTAATACGACATCATCTAACCACCAAATAAATACATAGATTTAGAGCAGAATGTCGATAAAACACAGTGACCTGCATCACTACGAATCATGTCAAACTCTTGAATTATTGTGTTGAACTTTTGAAACCAGGCTCGAAGAGATTGCTTAAGACCATAGAGTGACTGATGCAATCGACACACCAAGCTAGACCCAGCAACAAAACCAGGTGGTTGCTCTGTTTAAACTTCCTCACCATGGAGAAAAGCATTCTTTATATCCAACTGATAAAGAGGCCAGTGTAGAACAACAACCATGAATAGAAAAAGACAAACAAATGCTATTTTAGCCATGGTAGAGAAAGTATCACTATAATCAAGCCCAAATATCTATGTGTACCCTTGGCAACTAGGTGAGCCTTAAGCCGATCAATTTGGCCGCTCGGACCAACTTTCATTGCATAAACCGAACGACAACCAACGATTGATTTACCTAAAGGGCGAGGAACAAACTCCCAAGTACCACTCACTTGTAAAGTAGATATCTCGTTAATCATAGCCTGTTGCCATCCTGTGATGAGAAAGTGCTTCTTTTGTGGACTTATGCCTCATTTGTTTGCACTTAATGGAGGTCTGAATCTAAATGGTTTAAACTTCAGACCATTAAGTGCATTTGTTTTTTATTAAGATTTTAGCTTTTAATAGGTCTGAATAGGTCTTAATCATTCTAATCTAGAACCAAGTCTTAATAGGTCTGAAGAGATATTCTGGTGTTAGATAATATGCACCACTCTATTCATAATCAGCAGTCACCACCACTAACCACCTTTGCCACCGCCACCATTGTCAACCACCACCACCAACCACCTCCATCATCACAACCACCATCGACAACAAATATCGCTACCAATCACTATTGTCAACCGTTACCACACCTACTACCTCTATTATTCTAATTACATTCACCATCACTGCCATCAACAGCACCACCATCATCAACAACTACCGGTCAATCCCTGCTACCGACTAACTCATCTATCACAACTAACACCACCACTAACTACCACTAATACATCACAACCTCCGTACATTCTTTGGCCACCATCACCATTGTCACTAATAACGGCCCTCTACCACCACTTCAACCACTACCATGGCTACAATTTATCTCTACTAACAACCAGCTCCACCATCACAACAAACAACATCTCCAACTAGCACCAATACATCGTCAACCATTATGCATTCATGTTTCAGCCAACACAATCAACATCTCAAACTACTAACATCAAGCAACGTCACATCACAACCACCACCACCATCATAACAATCACTACAATACCAACTATCACAACTATCACCACCAACATTATTAATCACTAACACCAATCATTATCACCGCAACCACCATTATAAACCATCCCCACTATTACTAACAAACATAAATATTTTTTCTCAATCAGATAATAATTTTGTTGTTTTAAATTACATGCTTTTCTAATATATAATTAATTTTTTATTTAAATTGTATTTTTTATTTTATTATATATATAAATAAAAAAATTTTGCACATTCAGATGTTGAAAAACAAACAATCTTAATCAATTAGTTTTCAGATCTAAAGACAACATCTTAATCATTCAGATGTGCATTCAGATTCAGACGTTTGAATCTTAATAAAAACAAATGCAGCCTTAAGGATGAAGACAAAGGACAAAAATGATGAAATAGCATAATGGGGTGATGATAGATGATTATAACTTACTATTCGAAGTGCAATTGGTTGTTTAAGAGGAGACAAGTCTGTTGTAGGTCCAGGGTCAGGTGTAGGACGAGAATCATCTGAGCCTAATGTTGTACGTGGATGTCGCTATGAATGGAGTTGTAGAAGGTGTTGTAGATTCCTCAAAAGTCAGTGCAGGTAAGACTGATGGCACCATGGATGGAGATGTAAAAGTAACGATAAGGTCCTCAAAAGTTGATATAGGTAAGACGTCAGATATGTTGATCAAGATCAGAAGAAGATGTAAAGAAAGGTCGAGACTCAAAAAATGTGACATCAGCTGACCTAAGGTGCCGATGAAGATCAGGAAGGTAGCAACGGTATGCTTTTTGTACTTGATAATAACCACGAAAGACAGATTTGAGAAACATGTACTACCAAAGATATGAGGGGAAGGAAGTATAAAGGTGACTGACCTCAATACTGAATAAGGAATTTGATTTTGAATGGAAGATGAGGGCATCCGATTAATTAAATAGCAAGATGAGAGACTGCATTGCTACAAAAATGCAGGGGAACACTTGGTTGAATGAGAAGAGTGTGAGCAGTCTCGATAAATAATTTCTTGATGAGTCATTAATTGTTGAAATTGAGAGGACATATTCTAAGGCGTTATCACTATGAAAGGTAAGCATATAGACGCCAAATTGATTTTGTATTTCAATACAATAACTCTTGAATATAGAAAACAATACAGAGCGATCTTTAGTTAAGAAAATCCAAGTACATCTTGAAAAATTATCAATGAAGTTAACAAAATAACGAAACCCTAAGGTTGAACTGACTTTATTAGGACCTTAAATATTAGAGTGATCTAAGGAACAAATAGTCAATGCACGACTCTTAGTACTACATTGAAAGGTTGTTCGAGTGTGTTTCCCAAGTTGACACGACTCACAATCTAATGTAGACAGACTGGACAAACTAGGCACCATCTTTTGTAGCTTGAACAAACTAGGATGTCCCAAACGTTTGTGAATTGCTTTCGGAGAATCTGTAATTGGACATGCTATGGAGTAATTAGAAGAGGTAAGGTAGTAGGGATCTTGTGATTCATATCCTACAACAATTGTTTTTTTAGGGCACGAGTCAAACGATTGACTGATACAAGATTAAAAGGACAATTAGAGACATAAAGATTACATTATAAAGCGACAGAGGATATGGGATTAGCTTGTTTAACTCTAAAGTGACAACCAGAAGAGACGGTAAATAAATAATATCTGATAGAAGTGATTTATCACCAGAAATTAGAAGCACCGGAGTCTACAGAGTCTACAACGCATGGTCCAAAGGTAGAAGACTGTGCAATTGAGGCTACTGGTAGGGATCTCTGCTTGCTCAATACTGAAGATAATCATTATATTCCTTCTTCAGATAAATACACCCATTGATTACCTGGGGTGTTAGACTGAGCAACATGGGTATTTTAGGTAGTCGGCATGCAATGAATAACATATTTTACGAGTATGTCCAAGAGTATTACAATAATTACACTCAGGTCTAGAATAACATAAGTCACGAGTGTGTCCAAGCCTTTTACAATAACTACACCTAGGTCGAGATTTTCCAAACAACCTCTCTCTCGTTGATTATTCATGGTCTGTGACGTTTGATTTTCTAATCTCCCCATTAAGGGTTCAGACATAATCACAGGACTAAACCGACAAAAAAATTTAGAAATATGTTGTCGAAATCTGAAAAAAAGTTTTTAGTCGCCGGGATATTAGATCTAATTGTCGAATATTGGTCAGAATCAAAAAGTAACTATATGTGAAACCTCAGTATGAAGAGGCGATCTTATTGGAAAAAAAAGCTTGCCGAAGTGGTCGGAAAATGTTGCACGCACCGGCACGTGGTGACGCAGATCTGATTCTTCCGGCGGTGCGTGACAATGCATGAATGACCAGAACCCCGACGAGCTTACTGGGGTTTGCCCGCTTGTGTGTTTCGTACCTTGTGGTGGTGTTGATTTTCTCACAACACTTACAAAACAGACGAGGACACAAATCAGCCTTGACAGTCACCGGAAATTGACGCACGATAACCTGTCTTACTGAGTTTCTTCCCTTTAAGTTTCTTGCCAATGCTCTGATACCATGTGAGAAAATAAAAGAATATTATTGAATTGATGAATCTACATTATTTCACTGAGACCCTATTTATAGACACTACATTTCAATCCTTTTTCAAGTAGGATTCTATTCCTACTCGTACTCCAACAATCTGCAAATACGTAAATCTGTCAAGGCGCTTCATCATAAAACTATTTTTTTTTTCAAGTTGTTTATTTAAATTTCTGTCTTGCTCATTTATGATATACATTCATGTTTATGGTGGAAACGACCTACTGGTAGACTGTAGGCTTATCTGTCCTAAGCAGGTCATTCTTTTCCTTCTGACCTTTTTTAATCAGTTTCTCTTTCTGACTTTTGTGTTCTTCTAATCAATACAGTTCCTTCGAATTGGCAGATGCATGGATTCGACCGGCCTATTTACACAAATACGATATATCCATTTGCTTTCAATCCACCTAAAGTTCCAGATGATAATCCTACTGGCTGCTACAGAACTCTTTTCGTCCTTCCTGAAGAGTGGGAAGGTGAGGTTTTACGTTTTTCCATTTTGTGTCACAGTTAATTTGCTGTTTGGTTCCTATTCCATACTGGCATACTCATCTCTCTTATATATTCACCTATTGTATACCACATATAATATATATTTGAGGGAGGTACTTATTTGTTGCTTTATTATCAGACTATTTGTAAGTTACCCTTGTTAAAAAAAATATCAGACTATTTGGCAAAATCTATCTCCTATTCTTTTTTAAAAAGGTATGATTTTATTAAAGAATTAATCAACACTGGGTTATAACATATACGGATGTAGTGGAATGACCCAAAAAAGATCCCGCATTATCTATCATTGGAGGATTATGTGAATTCTGAAATAGATTCCGTCTTATCTGCAGTTTCCGGTTTGCACTGAAAAGAAAGCAAAACTATACAGTTATTTTAATCTTCTGAACTAAGTTGGCTTTGCCTTCAAAACAGTTCAAATTTCTGTCTTTCCAGACCATCCACCAGATACAAGCAGGGATGGTATTCCATAACCCGTGTTAAGTCATTTTTTATTCCAGCATTTGAGTAAGTCCGGTGCAGATTTAGGCATTACCCAACTGAATCCCGGGATGTTAAAAAGGAAAGGAGCTAAAGCTGAGACAAGATAATGCATAATAAATGACTGATACTTCCTGAGTTTTTTTTTTTCACACAGGAAACTTCTACTGGACAACTTCTAGTTTTTTTTTTTTGGAATGAGAATCATTAGACATGCTTTCTTAGCCTCTAACCAAGAAAAACAATCCACCTTATATGGAACCTTGTCTTCCATAATTGTTTACAAGGCCATAATTTAGCTTGATTCCTACTGATAGAAACTTGCAACATGATCTAATGGTGAAGCATCTTTTACTGTCTCCTTTTCAAATTATTTTGAAGAAATAAACAGATGGGTGGTCAGATGGGATAGGATACTTGGATTTTGTGTAGGAGCTCTATGGGTGGGTGGGAGGAAAAAGGTGTAGTCGACAGTTGGAGGTGGTTTGATGCTAACACTGTGATGTTGAGTTAGCAATGCTAGTCTCACTCATGATATTGTCTTACCCCACGACGAAGGAATAACAAGACAAGAATAAACCAAATTGAGAATGAACATACAACAACATACCCAGTATATTCCCACAAAGTGTGGTCTGGGAAAGGTAAGCGTACGCAGTTCATACCGCTACCTTAGAGTGGAGGTAGAGAAGTTGTTTCCAATAGATCCCCGGCTCAAGACAAAAACAATCATAAAAGACATTGTATAGGAATAATAAGTATTAACACAACAAATAATAATAGAAACCTAACCCTCAAGGGTTGGCCTGGTGGTAATTGGCTTTAGCCTGGAGGTTAAGGTCTCAAGTTCGATTCCCATTGGGTGCAAACAATTTCTGAGGGCCATCGGACTGGGTGAAACCCTGAATTAACCGTGGTGCACTTGCGGGAAACTCCTTGCCGAGGGCCTGTGCACCCCCGGGATTAGTCGGGACTCGAAGAGTACTCGGACACCCGGTGCAAGTCAAAAAAAAAAATAATAACAGAAACCAGTCTGCCACAAAGTAATACTCTAAACCGATCTATCCGAAACAACAAACATTAGCAAAACTCTACAAACACGACACTACAAACATAACACTATTACTACTAGCTTTGATCACTAGCACAGATACCAAAACAAAGCACTCCGACCTACCAGAACAAGGACACATGCCTTTGGACTTATCTTCTACCCTAATTTGCATCCCCCACACCTTCCTATCTAGGGTTATGTCCTCCGTAAACTGTAGTTGCTCCGTGTCATGTTTAATCACCTCCCTCTAATATTTCTTCGGTTTACCTCTACCTTTACCTCATGAAGCTATCCATATCCAACCTCTCATAGCTCCGTTCTGGGACATTAGTGCACAGCCTCATCACATGCCCGAATTATTTCAATCTTGCTTCCCGCATCTTGACATCCACCAAAACCACTCCCACCTTATCTCGAATAACCTCATTTCTAATCCTATCTCTCCTGGTAAATCCACACATCCATCTTATTAGCCTCATCTCCGCCACCTTTATCTTTTGGATGTGAGAGTTTATAACTGGCCAACACTCCGTCGTGTACAACATAGCAGGTCTAACCGCCACTTAGTAAAACTTACCTTTAAGTTTAGGAGGCATTTTCTTATCACACAAGAATCTGGATGCGAGCCTCCATTTCATCCACCCTGCACCAATACAGTGAGTAAAATCTTCTTCAATCTCTATATTTCCCTGGATTATACACCCATAATACTTGCAACTATCCCCTTTTCGGATAGCCTATGTATCAAGCCTCGCTTCCACGTCAATCTCGTGCATCACCTCACTGAACTTGCACTCCAAATTGAGAATGAATATTCCCTCTTCAATCACATTCCCTACTTTCAGTGATGAAATTGGGTTATTTTCCAATCTTGCGTTGCATTTTGAAAAAGAACTGCGTTTTGACAGGTCGCAGGATATTTTTACATTTTGAAGCGGTTGATTCAGCTTTCTATGCTTGGGTGAATGGAGTTCCTGTCGGATATAGGTTTGTGTTGCATTTTGATATCTTTATGCTCTTTTTCTCTTTTCTGATTGAGTTCTTTATTAAGATACCTATTTTAGGTTCTCTTATTTTCGTAGTAGTCTTGCTTTTGAACATTATTATCGTATGTGTCGGTACATTGAGGTGAGTCATGTACTATATTTGTGTAACTTTTTTGGTTTGTAAGTTGTGTTACTCTTAGGAGATATTTTACTAAATTTTTGAAGTCAAATGATCAACTTGCAGGTATTTTCGTGGTACTTGGTCCTCATATTAGTTACATCTGTAACAAGCTCGTTATATATGATTTATATTCACCAGCTTGAGAGGGAGTGCTAGAATAGGAATAGGAACAAAATTTGTATATCGTGTCTTACATGGAAAAGGATTATATTGTACTGACTCTATATAGGTCTTATCGGAGGCAGCCTCTCTACGTCTTCTGGTGTAGAGGTATGGACTGCGTATATTTTATACTCCCCGGACCCCACTATGTGGGAATACATTGGGTTTGTTGTTGTTGTTTTATATAGGGCTTGGTGTAATGATATAGTTTACGCATCTTAATAATGTTTTTCTCAGCCTTTTCACATATTGGGAAGGAGGAACTTAAAACTAAGGAATGGGAATGTCCCCGGATTAGTGAACCACTCTAGAGTGCTTCAAAGTGTTTAAACCCAAATAAGTAAATACTGAATTAATTTCTTAAATAATTGGTCTAGGTTGCCCTATTCCGTTTCCAGCTCATTGTCATTTCTTAAGTCAAATATAGTCCAAAAAGATCAACTAATAGCTTGTTTGGCCAAGCTTCTATAATCAACTTATATTGAAAAGTGGTTATTTCAAAAGTGCTTTTCAAAAAAGCACTTTTTTGTAAGAAGCAATTTGAGTTTGACCATTAAATTTAAAAAGCACTTTTGTGCAGCAATTATAATGTGTGGCCA
Organism: Capsicum annuum; assembly: GCF_002878395.1. Lineage (NCBI taxonomy): Eukaryota > Viridiplantae > Streptophyta > Magnoliopsida > Solanales > Solanaceae > Capsicum > Capsicum annuum. The sequence continues at coordinate 226,412,272 of NC_061111.1, read as the reverse complement.
AACTTTTTAAAAGTGTTTTTAAGTGTATTTTCATAAGTGCTTTTCGAATAAGTGTTTTTAGGAAGAAGCTATTTTTTAGCTTATGAAAAACAACTAATGCTATTTCCTAGAGAACTTATTTTCTCTCAAAAGCTTGGCCAAACACCTCACTTTTTAAAAATAAGCATATTTTAGAAAAATAAGCACTTTTGAAAAAAAAAACTTGGCCAAACAGGTTATAAGTAGAGCCTATACTAAATTAGTAGTGTCATATAGGGAAAGTAATGAAATACCCAACAAGAATTGTGTGTATCTATCACATTCAGTACATAGTCACGTTCAAGGGTTCAGCTCATCCTAAAATCCTAAGCATAAAGACTACTCATGGAATTAAGAAATTCAAGCACCGGTAACATATACCCCATGAATGGCATTGAAGTAAGAGAGCATATTGCAAACTAAGGCAACTTCTTCAATCTTCACTCTCAACTACGATCTTCTTATACAAATCATCAAATTTTTATTTTGTAGAAAATACCATTTTTTCATGAACAACATCACTGCCCTTGCCAACTCGAACATTTTTATTCTTCATGCGACGCATAACCCTCCGCTCTAGTATCACTTCAAATTTATTCGGACTCATCTTCAAGTGTTTTGTCTTTTGATGCCCCTCGCTATTATTTGTCATGTCACACCTACATGGCAGCGACTTGAAGTTTTTATCTTCCTATTACATGGCCCCACACTGCTCTTCTAATGCAATGTGTTAGGGTTGCTGTGTACTTTGTGGAGTTTTGCCTACTTCTAATGGTGTTTCAATTTCTTTCACTGCGTCCCTTCAATACTATCGAAGGTAGCTAGCCGCTCTCGACTTTGCTATGCCTAAAATTGTTCTTCTTTAGCCGTCCTTCTATTGTAAGCTCCTTCCTCTATTAGAATTCCATATTCAGAAGAATTGGAAAGTTGAACACATATTTTCTCCCAGATCAGGAATCATAGGAAATAGAAAAAAGGCATCGTTTCCACCTCAAACTATACAAGAAAAGTCGAAGTTACACCTAAACTATACTAGTAACCTATTAAACACCTAAACTATAAAAAAGTGGAACATCTGACGTGGAAAAAAGATAATTAAATAAATTAAAAAAGGTGCATCTACATTAAAAATTAATGCAAAAAAAAAAAATAACAAAACTCCAACCCCCAAACCATTATCTTCTTCATCACCCCCCACCCCCAAACTCCAACCCCACCCCAACCAACATATCTTCTTCATCACCCCCACCCCCAAACTCCAACCCCACCGAATCAATGTCAATTTCACTAATTTCGAAATCTCGAAACAAAATTTGAATTACTAATTTCGAACTAAGCTTAAACGAGCTTGCTGAAATTCAAATTGAATTTGTTGTTTTCACTTCGCCGGTGTTACGGCGAACTCAAACGATGACGAATATCCCCATATCCACTAATCCCAAAGATGAAGCACCAAATTATCCCCACATAATCACCATTGAATCTTCCCTTTCCAACCCCAATAAGGGTGCTAGTACCACCATCACCACTACCCCTTCTTTCTCATCGTTCCCAACAAACACATCACCACAAAACTTAGAAATCCAATTCCAAATATCCAATCAAAAATCACAAAACTCAGATAGGTTTTCTCTAATTACTCAACAAATTGATCATAATTTCAAGCAAAACTAACAAAATTCAGTTACCCAACAATTTGATTACAATTTCATTCAAAAATCACAAAATCCAGATGAATTTTCTTTATTTGGTGATCCGGAGGTAAAATTGAGGAGAAAATGATAAAAATTGGTTGATGAAAGAGGGATTGACTTTGAAAACTTTCAGTTCCAAGTTGCAACACCCGATCGATCCCAAAGCTGTACACAAACTCTACTCTCCACCGCATACAAAAAAAGGTAACGAATAGAGAAGAAAGACGGGTGAGAAGCCTAGTATAGTACTAGTCCAAAGAAGAGAAGAAAGAGGAAAACAAATACAAGGGACATCAGTGAATAAAAATGGCAGTGAATGATGAAGAAGAAGAAAGAATAATAGCAGATGACAAAAATAAAAATAATAAGGGGATTTTGATATTTTTATTATTTTTTTCGTATTATGCTGACGTGGCAGCGCGTGTAAAACACCGCACCATATGCAAGTGGTATAATGCTTTACAAGGTGTAGAAAGTTCCACTTTTTTATAGTTTCGGTGTGTAATAGGTCACTAGTATAGTTTAGGTGTGGCTTCGATTTTTCTTGCATAGTTTGGGGTGGAAACGATGCCTCTTTCCCAGGAAATAGATAAATATGATTTTAAAAGAACCATAAAAATCCCACCTTTCAATTTTAAAAGCGTCCAGGCTTATTTTCTATTCTAATGTACAGTAACAACATACCCAGTAAAATCCCACAAGTGAGGTCTGTGGAGGGTAAAGGGCATGCAGGCCTTACCATAACCTCGGGGAGGTAGAGAGGCTCTTTTTCGAAAGACTCTCAGCTCAAGTGTAGCAAATCCATGTACAAAGAAGAGGAACAGTGAAGAAACTATAGCAACTAACAAGAGAACAGTGCAAAATCTACCAAAAAACAATAATCAACCACAAAATAGTGCAATAGTCGAAACACAATAAACAACAACTATGATAGATATCATAAGTAAGGATTAGCTCCATCTTAACATCTACGGCTAAACCCTAAGCTACCATACTACAACTAATGCACAACAATACTCCTACTCTACTCTAAGTTGTGTTGACTTTTCACTTTTGATGCTGCACTTGTGTGGGATTCTCCAAAAAAAAAAATACTAGCTTTGGCGAATCCGACACGCAACCGTTGACATTTTTAAAGAGTTCGAGCAACAGACTCTACCAGCCTTCTAATATAATACGCATCCTCCACATCCTTTTATCTAAGGTCATGCCCTCGATAACCAGAATATGTGTCATGTCCTATCTAATCACCTCTCCTCAATACTTAATCGGCCTACCTCTACTCATTGTACCCACTATATCCAACCTCTCGCACCTTACTACGGTGTCTGCATCTCGTCCCGCCACATGTCTAAACTATCTTAATCTCGTTTCTCATCTTGTCCACTATGGAGGCCACTCCCACCTTATTTAGAATAACCTCATTCCTGGTCCTATCACACCTAGTAAGCCCACAAGTCTACCTCATCATCCTTATATCTCAAACATGTATCTTCTGAACATGTGAGTTTTTGTTGGCCAACACTCCGTCTCATACAATGGCGGTCTACTACCACTATGTAAAACTTGCCTTTAAGTTTCGGTGGTATCTTTTTATCACACAAGACTCCGGAGGCAAGCCTCCATTTCATTCATGTCGCACCAATCCGATGTGTGACATCATCGTCAATGTCTATATTACCCTAGATAATAGTGCTAAGATACTTGGTACCGTCGCTCTTAGGGATAGTTTGTGTGCCCAGTCGCGCTTCCACACTTGCCTCATGCAACCTCTCACTGAATTTGCACCCTAGATGCTCAATTTTGGTCTGCTTAACTTAAATCCTTTTGCTTCCAGAGTTTGTCACCATGCCTTTAACCTATCATTCACTCCATTACGCCTCTCATCAATTAGTATTATGTCATTTGCAAATAACATACACCAAGGCACTTCATCTTGTATGCACTGCGTCAATACATCCATCACCACTAGTGCAAAGAGGAATGGATTAGGAGCTGATCCCTGGTGCAACCCCATTTCCACATGGAAATGCTCTGAGTCTCCTTTTATTATTCTAACCCGCATTTTAGCTCCATCATACATGTCTTTTATCGCCTTAATGTAAGCCATCGATACACCTCTAACCTCTAGGCATCTCCAAAGGACTTCTCTCGAAGCTTTGCGTAGGCCTTCTCAAGGTCAACAACAGCAACATACCTAGTGTATTTTAACAAAGTAGGGTCTGAAGAGGGTAAAGTGTACGTAGTCCATACCACTACCTCAGATAAAGTAGAGAGGTTGTTTCGGATGGCCCCCAACTTAGGATAAATAATAGTATACAAAGCAAAAAGCATAAAAACAAACAACAAAATGGGATAACATACCACTAGGTAATAAAAGAAACAAGACGCCCACAGAATGATACTATAAACTAAACAAAACGCCCACAGAATGAAACTATAAACTATCTATTCGAAAATCACAAACATCACGAACAAAAAAATACAAGACACATGCATAACACTATGAGTATAGGTACATCTACAAACAAAGCACTCCTCTCTACTAGTAAGGATGCATTCTTATCCACTAACCCTCTACCCTAATCCGCGTCCTCCACACCTTCCTATTAAAGTTCATGTCCTTCGTAAGCTGTAACCAGTGTTCTGGAATGTGAGCGCATCATCGCATTATGCGGTGATGCGATGCGAGGCTTTCCCGCTGCGAATAACAGATGCGAGGCTATTTAACAAATGCGGGCGCATAACCTCGTGATGTGAGATGCGAGTCGATGCACTCGCATCATGTTGATTTATTTGTAAGGCCATTTTAAATTAAAAATAAAAAAGTCGGGCCAATTTTAAAGTTAAAAAAGAGTCTGATCACTATTGCCTTCACTTCTGCGAAATTTTAGGGTTAGCTCTGAAGAGAGTCGTGACTGCACTGTTGCAACCTCTTTTCTTCTTCATTGATATTTTATGGTGATTTTTCTTTCTTCTTTCGTCTTTGTTTTGCTGCTCATTGCTGTGACTTCACTATTTTTCTTTTTTTACTTTTGTTGTTCACGGCTGCGATCAATTACTGTTTTGCTCTATTTTCTTTCTCTGTTTTTCTTTTTCTCTGTTTTCCATTTCTTCAATTCTGCTCCTCACTCTTTTTTTCCTTATGGTTTCGGCGAACAAACCTGTGATTTTGGCGTTTCACTTAAACTTTTGCTTATATATATCGTCTTTATTGTTGTTTATATAACTGTTGTGGTCTTTTCAGTTATGACTTACTGTGTAGATGCTACTTGGTATTTTTTCTTTTAAATTGCACTTTAGTTTAATGATGTGGTCGCATTGCTTCACTCATCGCATAATGCGTGATGCGGAGCCTTGTTTTTTTTTCCACATCATGCTTCCCTAAACACTGGTTGTAACTGTTCCATGTTATGTTTAATCACTTTCCTCCAATATTTCTTTGGCCTACCTCTACCTCGTCTAAAACCATCCATAGCCAGCCTCTCACACCTTTGTACTGGGACATCCTTGCATCTCTTCATCACATGCCTGAACCATCTCAACCTCATTTTCCGCATCCTGTATTCCACTGAAGCCATTCCCACCTTTCGAATAATCTCATTTCTAACCTATCCCTCCTAGTAAGTCCACACATTCATCTCAACATCCTCAACTTTTGGATGTGGGAGTTCTTAACTGGTTAACACTCTGCTTCATACAACATAGCCGGTCGGACTACCACTTTGTAGAACTCTCCTTTAAGCTTTGGAGGTACTTTTTTATCACACAAGACTCCCAAAGTGAGTCTCTATTTCAACCACTTTGCAACAATATGGTGCATGACTTCCTCATCAATCTCTCTATTCCCCAATCATAGATCCAAGATACTTGAAACTTTCTCTCTTCTGAATGGCCTGAGAATCCAGCTCTACTACCACTTCCACCTCATGCGTCAACTCACTAAATTTGCACTTCAAGTACTTCGTCTCCTCAAGGTCAATGAACGAATGTCTATTTCCGCTTCTTTTTTTCTCAGTATTTTTCCATCAGTCTAGTCTCCTCACCAGATGGATGGATGGCTTCCACAGTAGATCGCCTCGGCATTAATCCAAACTGGTTCACAGAAATGGACACACCCTTCCTCACCCTCATCTCCACCACTCGCTCCCTGACTTTCGTAGTGTGACTTAACAGCTTGATACCACTATTAATTGTTGCAATTTTGGATGGCGCCCTTGTTCTTGTGCAATGGGACCATTGCATTCCACCTCCATTCTCCAGACATCTTAGCCGTCTTAAAAATGACACTAAACAATCCAGTCGACCACTCCATACCTACCGTACTTGAGCTCTTTCGAAACTCCACTGAAATCTCATCAGGTCCGGTCACTCTTCCCTTTTCCCCTTCCCCTGCTCATTTTACTAATAGTGGACGTCACTTCCTCAACCCTAATGCATCTATAATATCCGAAATTCCTATCTCTCATAGAGTGCTCCCAATCCCTAGCACAATAGCTCTATTACCTACTCCGTTCAATAGTTTGTGAAAGTAGCTTGCCATTTTTTCTTGATGCACTTCACTTGATCCAGGTCTCGGGCATTCTTCTCCGTCATCTTTGCAAGCCCGTAAAGTTTTTCATCTCCGCCTTTGTCCCCTGGTCGTCTTAGCTTTTGTGACCGCTAACTTAGCCGTTGTCCTTGCCACCTTATAAATCTCCTTATCGTCTGCCTCTCTTCCTTGTCCCTGCATTACATCCATTTAGCATAGGGTGCCTTCTTAGCTTCCACTTTGCATTCAACTTCTCCAATCCACCACCAATCCCCTCGACAACCACCTACATTGCCCCTTGACACCCCAAGCACCTCTCTAGCTGTCTCTCTTATGCTTATAGCTGTCTTCTGCCACATACTAAAAATTCTTTTTTTATTTTCGGAGGTGTATTGCTTGGCATGTCCTGTTTCATATTAACCAGTAGATCTCTCAATTATCGAGAGTATGCATTGTTAAATATGATATCATTACTAGATAATTTAGATATGAGAATATCTCTATATTTATTAAATAGTGAAGATGTGGAAATATCTTCAAATCTCCCACATTAGGCACTTAGAATATTGTGTAATATTCTTATTAGTTTTCTTCCTTATTTACATTCTCTGTAACACTATTTAACCTCACTAGCTTGAGGGAATAATTAAGACAAATTCTCAAATTCTCTTCTCTTCTCTTCTCCCTTTAATTTCTCATGGTATCGGAGACCTCCTTTCTTTAAATTTTCTTCTATTTCTCAAAACAAATTCTGCAAAGCAGAATTGCAGAAATAGATTCTGCAAAGCTGAATCATAGAACAAAAAAAACTACAAAACAGAGTTGCAGAAACAGTAACAGAATCACAGAAATAAAAAAAAAACTCCGCCAGTTTTTTGTTAAAGCTGGTTTCTACATCTTTTTTGGTAAGTCATGATTCATGCCTCCATACGATAATGACCACCATAGATACACAACAAATGTGGCTCATAACGGAAACGATATTTTGCCTGCACCTGATTTTAGGGATGGATCATCTATATCTATCACTATAACTGCAGCAGACTATATTGACTACTTACAGTACAAAGCATCAAGGCAACAATCATCAACTTCATCAGCTGCTTGCACAATGCAACCTGGTAACTCCTTTGCTTATGTCACAGTCTTCATCTCAGGAGCAATGAATTCTTGATTCTGGTGCTTTGGACCATATTTCTGGTAACAAAAATACTTTCTTCTCTTACTACCCCCTTCCATTCTCTCTATACCATGACCTTGGCTAATGGATCAAAAACTATAGTAAAGGGATAGGTATAACTCACCCTTTGCCTTCCATATCTTTAAAATCAGTTCTTTTTGCACCTGAATGTCTGTATAATCTTATTTTCATTAGCAAATTAACCAAAAATCAGAAATGTGCTGTAACCTTCCTTGACTTTATTCTTCTGCAGGACCGAGACCGAAATATGGGACATAACTAGAAAAGGACATGGGTCATAGGGATTGTGCTTGCTATCCACCCCTCAACCACATGCTACTTTCACTTCAACCACTTCCTCTGAATTGCTCCATAATCAACTAGGTCATTCGAGTTTCATGAAACTACAAAATATGGTTCCCAAGTTATCTAGTCTATCTTTGTTAGAATGTGAATCGTGTCAACTTGAAAAACACACTCGTTCCTCTTTCCCAAAGCACGTCAATAATAGGGCCACCTATATGTTTGAAATTGTTCATTCTGATATATGGGGTCAAGTTGTGTCGGCTCTTCCTTAGGTTTTCATTATTTTGCGACTTTGGGCGTGGTTATTCTTAATATAAAATGGGTCTGAGTTATTCTCCATCTTTCAGAAATTGTGTGCTGAAATTCGCAATCAATTTGGTATTGCCATTAAGAAGTTAATCAATGTCCCGAGAGAGATTATGCAATTATGCCACCCCCAGCTTGACCTCCTTTTCTTAAGGTCTATTCTCGATGACCCTAGCCTCCTCTCGAGCCTTCTAATCCATTTAGTATTTCCAACTCTGATACAGGTACATAAAACATTCTTGGTGACTCATTACCTGCTCTAACAATGTCTCCTGCTCCAGTCGAGCACTCATTAAGTGATCTTCCCATTACTCTTCGCAAAGGTACTAGAACTACTACCAATCAAGCTCCTATTTATACTTATTTAAAGTATCGGTTGTCACCTTCATATTATGCCTTAATTACTAGCTTATCCACTGTCAAAGTTCCCCTAAGACTGTGGCAGAAGCATTGATTCATCCGGGTTGTCTTCAAGCTATGATTGAAGAAATGACTGCTTTGCATGATAATGGTATTTGGGAGCTTGTTCCTTTATCGAAAGGCAAAACCATGGTTGGTTGTCGTTGGGTATTCACAGTTAAAGTAGGTTCAGATGGAGCTATTGATCGTATCAAAGCTAGACTGGTTGCTAAGGGATATCGTTAGATTTATGGCATTGACTATGGAGATACTTTTTCACCGGTTGCCAAGATGGCGTTAGTTCGTCTTCTCATACCTATGGCAGCAATGAAACATTGACCCCTTTTCCAGTTAGACATAACGAGAACTTGCTAAAGAGGTTTATATGGAGCAACCACCAAGATTTGTTGCTAAGGCGGAGTCTGGACTAGTATGTAGACTTTGTCGATCTCTTTATGGTCTCGAGCAATCTCCTAAAGCATGGTTTGGTTGTTTTCGAGTTGTTGTCCAAGAGTTTGGAATGATTCGAACAGAAGTTGATCACTTTGTTTTTTATAGGCATTCATCTCATGGCAAACGTATCTTTTTAATTGTCTATGTTGTTGATATTGTTATCACAGGTGATGATTATGAAGGTGTTTCTCAACTCAAACAACACCTCTCAAGTCACTTTCAGACTAAGGATTTGCGTAAGCTGAAATACTTTCTAGGCATTGAAGTGGCACAGTCTGGTGATGGTATTGCTATTACGCAAAGAAAATATTCCTTAGACATTTTAGAAGACGCATTGCAAACATGTGGACACTCCGATAGATCCAAATAGTAAACCTATTCCAGGACAGGGGGAGCCTCTAAAGGATCCTAGTAGATATCGGAGACTTGTTGGCAAACTCAACTACCTTACGATCACACGACCAAACATCTCATTTGCTATTAGTGTAGTTAGCCAGTTTTTGCAATCACCTTGTGATAGTCACAGTCACTGGAATGCGGTGATTCACATTTTGTGACATATCAAAAGCTCTACCGGACAAGGTTTATTGTATGAAGACAAGGGACACACCGACATTGTTGGGATTCTGATGATGCAGATGGGACTGGGTCTCCTTCTGATAGTCGGTCCACTTCAGGTTATTGTGTTCTAATGGGGGGTAATCTAATATGCTGGAAAAGTTAAAAAGCAAGATGTTGTGGCTAGATTAAGTGTAGAGACGAAGTATTGATCTATGACATTGGCTACGTGTGAGCTTATAAGGTTGAGACAACTTCTCCAGGAATTGAGGAATTAAAGAGGGGGAGGAGTTGAACTGATGAAATTGATTTGTGATAACCAAGCTGCACTGCACATCGCTTCTAATGCCGTATTTCATGAAAGAACGAAGCACATTGAGATAGATTGTCACTTTATTTGAGAGAAGATTGAGTTGGGATATATCTTCACAAGTTTTGTCAACTCGAAAGATCAGTTGGCGGATATTTTCACAAAATCACTCCGAAGATCCAGCGTTGACTATATTTGTGGCACGCTAGGAGCATATGACTTGTACAATCTAGCTTGAGAGGGAGTGTTAAATATGATATCATTACTAGATAATTTAGATATGAGTATTTCTATATTTAAATAGTGTAGATTTGGGAATGTACTCAAATCCCCACAATTAGGCACTTAGAATATTGTGTAATATTCTTATTAGTTTTCTTCCTTATTTACATTCTCTGTAACACTTTTTAATCCCACTAGCTTGAGGGAATAATCAAGGCACAAATTTTCAGATTCTCTTCTCTTCTCTCTCTAATTTCTCATGCATAAAGGGTTCTAAGTTGTTGAACTGTTGTTAAGCACAAATTATGCAGTTATTAAATGCTGGTTGTTCAAAGCAAGAGAATTGGTGCAGTTTTATGTTAAGATGTTTTTGATTTCTTCTATATATTTAGTTTAAGATCTTTCAACATTGGAGAAGTGTTGGGTGTTTCGAGAAGTCGGGCAGGTCGCTTAAGGGGGGACTGGTGGAATGAAGAAGTGAAGAAGACAGTGGAGATTAAGAAGGGGAATGATGAAGAGAAACGGGTGAATAGGGAGGCTTACAAGGTAGCTAAGAGGAAGGCTAAGTTAGCAGTTACGGCTGCTAAATCAGCAGCGTTCGAGAGCTTGTATGCGGGGTTAGAGGAGAAAGGAGGAGAAAAAAGGTTGTTTAGGCTTGCAAAGGCTAGGGAGCGGAAGGGGCGTGACCTTGATCAAGTGAAGTGCATTAAGGGGGAGGATGGTAGTGTTCTAGGAGAGGATATTCACATTAAGAAGAGATGACATGAGTACTTTCATAGACTTTTGAAGGAGGAGGGAGACAGATTCTTTGAGTTAGGGGAGCTGGAGCACTCAGAGGAGATGGATATGTTGATTCCTCTATATAAAAACAAGGGTGACATTCAGAGTTGCAACAACTATAGGAGTATTAAGCTATTGAGTCACACTATGAAGATTTAGGAGAGAGTGGTTGAGTGGAGATTGAGGAGGGTCGTGTCTGTTGTTGAGTGGAGATTGAGGAGGGTCGTGTCTGTTTCAAGAATCAGTTTGAATTTATGTCTGGTCGCTCGACAACGGAGGCAATCCACATAGTGTGGAGATTGGTGGAGCAGTATAGAGAAAGGAAGAGGGACTTACACTTGGTGTTCATCGACCTGGAAAAGGCGTATGATAAAGTCCCGAGGGAGGTTCTTTGGAGGTGCTTGAGGTGAGAGTACTTACACTTGGTGTTCATCGACTTGAAAAAGGCGTATGATAAAGTCCCGAGAGAGGTTCTTTGGAGGTGCTTGAGGTGAGAGGGGTCTCGGTGGCGTACATCAGAGCTATTAAGGACATGTATGATGGAGGGAAGACCAGGGTGAGGACGGCGGGGGAGACTCATAGCATTTTTCGGTCGAGACAGGGTTGCATCAGGGATTGATTCTTAGTCCGTTCCTATTTGCGTTGGTGATGGACGTGTTTACGCGGAGTATTCAAGGCGAGGTGCCTTGGTGTATGCTATTTGCTGATGATGTAGTACTGATTGATGAGACGTGGAGGGGCGTGAATGACAAATTGGAGGTTTGGAGGCAAACTGTTGAATCTAAGGGGTTCAGGTTGAGTAGGTCCAAGACAGAGACAGAGTATTTGGAATGCAAGTTTAGCGATTCGAGGCAGGAGGACGATGTGGTGGTGAGGTTGGACTCCAGGATGTTTGTAAGAGGGATAATTTTAAGTATCTTGGGTCTATGATCCAGGGGAATGGTGACATTGATGAGGATGCCACTAATCGTATTGGAGCACGTTGGATGAAGTGGAGGCTCCTCGGGAGTGTTGTGTGATAATAAGGTACCCCTTAAGCTTAAAGGCAAATTGTATAGAGTGGCTGTTCGTCCGGCCATGCTGTATGGAGCGGAGTGTTGGCCAGTCAAGCACTCCCACATCCAAAAGTTGAGGGTGGCGGAAATGAGGATGTTGCGTTGGATATGTGGGCTTACTAGAGGGGACGGGGTTAGGAATGAGATTATCCGAGAGAAGATGGGAGTGGTTTCGGTGGAGGACAAGATGCGGGAAGGAAGACTGAGATGGTTCGGGCATGTGATGAGGAGGGACGCAGGTGCCCTAGTTCGTAGGTGTGAGCTAGCGTTGGATGGCTTCAGGAGGAGTAGAGGTAGGTCGAAGAAATACTGGAGGGAGGTGATCAGACATGACTTGGAGCAGCTGCAGCTTACTGAGGATATGGCCCTAGATAGGAAGGTGTAGAGGTTGCGGATAAGGGTAGAAGGCTAGCGGGCTAGTACTATTAGGACTGTGCGCATAGGTGCCTATGGTTTGTGAGTGTTTGTTACTTCTACGCGGCAGTCCCATTCATAATTTCTCCGTTCCTTTTTTTCTTATTGCGTGTTGCATTATATCTAGTATTGCGTATTTCTCTGATTTATGTTTTATTATTCCTTACGCCTTATCTTTGTTATTTCTGTGTCTGTTATTTCTATTTCTGTTATGTCATCCACCCCATGCCTACTATTTTGTATCTTGAGCCGAGGGTCTATTGGAAACAGCCTCTATACTTCTTCGGAGGTAGCGGTATGGACTGCGTACATCTTACCCCCCAGACCCCACTTTGTGGGAATACAATGGGTCCGTTGTTGTTGTTGTATCTTTCAACATTCTTTCGAATTTTTTCATTATCAAGAATCTTAATATTAGGTTATATTCCGTATTTATTAATAACTGTTGTTTCAATATAGTCGCCTAAACTCCAATAAGGATCCCTCTTTTTATTTTTTTACATCCAAATCAAAACAAGTTTTCCATTTCTATTGTTTTCCTGTATCTAAATAGCTTCAGTCTACCCGAAAAGGACCTTACAATCTTGTTGTAATTGTACTTTTCTCTTCTCATCTCCAAAAATGGCAACACCATATCTTCAGGTGACTGTATTGACTACTCTTCTGGCTCTTTTTCAAGCAAAACATAATCCTAAGTTTTTCTCTTCTTCTCGACTATATGAGGTTCAGGCATTGAGTCTCTCTTCTGAATTAAACTTCCACTTATCAGTGTCTGGTATTAAGTCTCTCTGGTGAACATTGAATTTCTGGCACTGCTCCAATGTGGTTGTGAAGTTCGTGTATTAAGTTGTTTCATTGATTATTGAATTTCCTGTCATGTTTAGGCAACTTTCTTGGTTATTCTTTAGCTGCCAATTTAAACCATGTTATAGATTTGCGTCATTTTACCTATTGTGGATTAAGTTTTCGACAATAACTTTTTCCCGCATACTTGACTTTCCAGTTTCAGTTTACAAGCGCAAGTACAGTTATATGTTAGTTGTTCTAGCCACATCCAATGTGTAGCTCTATAGTAGATAATTTTCTTCTTCACATAATTAGGAATTCCCACCATTTGTGTAATTTTCCTTGTTTCTAGTGTCGTAAACTCCTTTTTAGGGAGAGTTGTATTTTGTTACAATCAAATCAAGATCATTCTAGTTTATTTTCCTATATTTTCATTGCTGGATGACCCTTGTGTATTAAACACTTAAGTCAGTGAGTTACATCTATAACAGCATATATGATGAGTAGTCCTCATAATGAGTTCAGTAGAATATTTTCTAGGATTCTAGCAAGAATAAGACAGGATAATCCAACATGCGGATGGACATTGACATTGTGTATCAGAATCTTTAATTAGCTTGTGTAGAATGAAAAATTGGATTAGACCATTTCTCCAAATTAGCTGTAGAAAAGGATCAAAGCTATAAAGATCTTCAAACCTGAGGTTGCGGCATTGTATCTTGTCACTTCCTTATTTCCAGTTAGTGTTGTCACTCATATTTTTCATAATATTGTTAAATGGCCCTTCTGCAATTATGTGGAAAGCTGTTGCAAGTTTTTAATAAGCCCAGGAGTTCTTCACCTCGTATTTGTATTCTTGTTGATAATTCACTCTCTCGGATTTGGACTCCTAACATATTCCATTACATGGATAATTTCTGAGATTCTTCATTATGCTTTCAATACTTACTTTTTTGACAACCTTGGTGTCCGCGTCAGCTACTTTTATATATCTCAACTCCTCCATTTCTCAGCTTATGGTGATTTTTTTTTTTTTTTGTTCGATTTCAAACAAATATGGTATACCAGTTATGAATGTTTTCTCATGCTGGACTGAGAGGCATGAATATTAAATACAGATGAAAGTCTCAGTTACGTGGATCTTTGTAATGGATGATTGATCTAATTTTTATTGAATGGTTCAGTCAGGATAGCAGACTCCCTGCTGAATTTGAGATCACAGATTTTTGCCATCCATGTGGGTCAAAAGAAGGAAACTGTCTGGCCGTTCAAGTGATGAGATGGAGTGATGGTTCCTATCTTGAAGATCAGGATCATTGGTGGTTATCAGGGATACACCGCGATGTGCTTCTTCTAGCAAAGCCTAAGGTGTGAACTTTTCCTTTCAAATGAGTTCCGTATTTCCTTTTTCTCTGGAACTATATTTGGAATCTGGCGATGAAAAGAACACTACCTCGCAAGGTATTTCATTGTCTATCCACTTTTTTACTCAATATTAACAATAGAAGTACAGAAAAAACTATTGTACCCCCTTTTGCTAAAGATTTACCTCCCATCCCCTGCCTCTAACTACTCTTTCCTTATCTTACTTGCCTTCTGTATGATCACTTTCTCTGTGTTCACCAGTGTTACTTTGAGTGCACCTTAACAACTCAAGGGGCAGGGGGAGGGAGGTTGAACTGGTTCATACCTAATTCTCTCTCCTATTAAAATTTTCCCAACACTACTATAAAACCTAGTTGTTATGAGTATTTAGTTTGATAACTAATAACAGTAAAGTGCGAAATAGCAAGAAAGATTTAACGTGGTAAAACACCTAGCTAAAAGGTGCAAAAACCACTTCCTGCCCTATTAGGATTTAACTCCAAACACCACTAACAAATTGATCTAGAAAATCCAATCACAAAACCTTGCAATCTAAGACTTAACTCTTAGAGTTGACATCAATGGTCACCCAATTGCTATGCTCCCCTCAAATCACCGTGACTTGAAACAACAACAAAACGTTTCTTCGCAACAAACAAACAACGACCTATCAAAGTTTTTAAATTAGAATTCAAAATTCTAATACAATTGAACTAGGATCGGACTCGACGTATAGAAACATTAAGGAACGGAATCTTCTGCCTGGCTCTTCACTCTTAGATGATCAGTCTCCATACTTTCAAGAATACTCTGTTGTTGTACCTCTCAATTTGTGTAACTGAATGATTTCTTGCACGGTAATAAGCATTAAGGACCTGGTTGTGATGGAAGGATTTTGTTAATGTCCAAAGTTTATTACATGAACAATTATGGAGATATACACATTTTCCCATATATATTTTCCTAACTAATCTCGACACAATGACTCAACACAGGCTCAGCTTGCAACACATAAGCATTAAGGACCTGGTTCTTAGCACAATTCCTTCACAAAGTACATCGGGTTTGTTAATCATCAAAAGATATCAATACTCAACAATCAACTTCCCTTTTCCCTCTTTCTTTTTCTTCTCCATCAAGGAGAAGGGGATAAGGCGTTGTGTAAAGACTGTAAAGTCATCCCGAGTGAGAATCTTTCGACTCAACATAGGCTCTTGGTTATGGATTTGGGTATAAAGAAGAATAGAAAGCGGAGGAGTAAGGAGAGTAGACCGAGAATTAAGTGGGGCGGCTTGACGCCAGTGAATGCGTGGGAGATAGGGGAGAGGTTGGCGGGAATGGGGGTGTGGGAGTGTAGGGGGGACGTGGATAGTATGTGGGACAGGGCGGAAACGTGCATCAGGGAGAATGCAAGGGAGGTGTTGGGTGTTTCTAGGGGCCGGGCCGGACATCATCGGGGGGATTGGTGGTGGAATGAAGAGGTGGGGAAGAAAGTGCAGACCAAGAAAGAGGCGTATGCTAAGTTGGTGGAAAGTAAGGACGAAGAAGAGAAGCGGGTAAACAGGAAAGAGTACAAGCTAGCGAGGAAGGAGGCGAAGTCAGCGGTCACGGCAGCTAAGACGGCCGCTTTTGAGAGCTTGTATGCAGGGTTACAGGGGAAAGGAGGGGAGAAAAAGTTGTTTCGACTCGCTAAGGCTAGGGAGAGGAAGGGTCGTGACCTCGATCAGGTGAGGTGCATTAAGGGGGAGGACGGTAGAGTGTTGGTGGAGGACGGTCACATAAAGAAGAGATGGCAGTCGTACTTTCATACGCTCTTGAATGACGAGGGGGACAGAGCTATTGTGTTAGGGGAACTGGAGCACTCAGGGGAGTGTCGGGATTTTAGCTATTGTAGACATTTTAAGGTAGACGAGGTTAGACAGGCAGTCCGCAGGATGCGAAGGGGTAGGGCGACGGGGCCGGATGAGATACCGGTGGAATTTTGGAAGTTCGTTGGAGAGGCTGGTGTAAGGTGGTTGACTGCATTGTTCAATGAAATTTTCAGGACGGCAAAGATGCCCGAGGCGTGGAGGTGGAGTACCATGATCCCCCTCTATAAGAATAAGGGGGACATTCAGTGTTGCAATAACTATAGGGGGATTAAGTTACTGAGTCACTCTATGAAGATATGGGAGGGAGTGGTCGAGGTGAGGCTGAGACGGATAGTGTCTATTTCGGAAAACCAGTTCGGATTTATGCCCGGCCGCTCGACGACGGAGGCAATCCACCTGGTACGGAGGTTGGTGGAGCAGTATAGGGAGAGGAAGAAGGATCTGCACATGGTGTTCATCGACCTGGAAAAGGCGTACGACAAAGTCCCCAGGGAAGTGCTTTGGAGATGCTTGGAGGTGAGTGGAGTACCGCAGGCATATATACGAGTAATTAAGGATATGTATGAGGGAGCGAAAACCCAGGTGAGGACGGCGGGAGGAGACTCAGAGCATTTCACTGTCCTGACAGGATTGCATCAGGGATCTACTCTTAGTCCCTTTTTGTTTGCGTTAGTAATGGATGTGTTGACGCGGCGTATCCAAGGGGAGGTGCCGTGGTGTATGCTTTTTGCAGACGATGTAGTCCTGATAGATGAGACTCGACGGGGTGTGAATGACAAATTAGAGTTGTGGAGGCAAACTCTGGAGTCTAAAGGGTTCAGGGTGAGCAGAACCAAGACAGAGTATGTGGAATGTAAGTTTAATGACGTGAGGCGGGAGAATGAGGTAGTAGTGAGGCTAGAATCACAGGAGGTAGGGAAGAGGGATAAGTTCAAGTATCTCGGGTCCGTGATCCAGAGTAACGGTGAGATTGACGAGGATGTCTCGCACCGTATTGGGGTGGGATGGATGAAGTGGAAACTCGCATCGGGGGTGCTGTGTGATAAGAAGGTGCCGCCCAAGCTTAAAGGCAAATTCTATAGGGTGGTAGTCCGTCCGGCCTTGCTGTATGGAGCGGAGTGTTGGCCAGTTAAGAACTCCCACATCCAAAAAATGAAGGTGGCAGAAATGCGGATGTTGCGCTGGATGTGTGGACTGACCCGAGGGGATAGATTTCGGAATGAGACTATCCGGGAGAAGGTTGGTGTGACTTCAGTGGAGTGTAAGATGCGGGAAGCACGATTGAGATGGTTCGGACACGTGAAGAGGAGGGGCATGGATGCCCCGGTCCGTAGGTGTGAGAGGCTAGCGTTGGATGGTTTTAGACGGGGTAGAGGTAGACCGAAGAAGTACTGGGGTGAGGTGATTAGGCGGGACATGGAACAGTTACAGCTCACCGAGGACATGACCCTAGATAGGAAGGGCTGGAAGATGCGAATTACGGCAGAGGATTAGGGCCAGTTCGGGTCGCTAGTGTAGGGAATTACTTGGTGGGGGTGTATTCCTGTTATGATTCTGTATTCAGTGTTTCGTGTTCCGTGTTCCGTGTTCCGTGTTCCATGTTTATTACGAATCTGTGTGCTTTCCTCTGCTTTATTATTCCTGCATTCCTGCTTTACTCTGTTTTATATTCCCTATGGGTGCCGTATCTATGTTATGTCATCTGCTGCTGTGCTGTACTATGTGTTTGTGTGATATCTCGTGACTTGAGCCGGGGGTCTTTCGGAAACAGCCTTTCTACTTCATCAGAGGTAGAGGTATGGACTGCGTACATCTTACCCCCCCCCAGACCCTACTAAGTGGGAATACACTGGGTTTGTTGTTGTTGTTGTTGTTGCAAGGAGAAGGGAAAAAGTTCTCCTTATAAAAATAGGCAAAACGCTAATGCTAATAAAGTTCCTGAAAAAGCAGTTGTTTCAGTTCAGATTATCTAGTATCTTAACTTTTTAGAACGTCACTTCTTATTTATACCCCCAAAAAGGTACTTCCATCGTTTCAATTTATTTGGAGAAGTTTGAATAAGCATGGAGTTTAAGAAAGAACAGCAAAACTTCTTGAATTTGTGGTACTTAAACATTACATAAACATTTGTGGCTATTAAAGCTTCTCATTAAGAGTAAAATGAAAAGTGTAAGTTAAATTGTTTCCAAATCTAAGAAGTTACCAGTCTTGTGAACAAATTTTAAAAAAAAATATATATTTTAAAACCTCCACTGGAACGGAGGGACTTGCAGTAGAAATAACAAGAGTAGAACTTTGTAGAAATGACTGTTTGTCAGACATCTAAACAATGAATGACGAAATGAATTTGAACAAATGTAAGCAGGTCAGTGATCTGATGTTAGTCTTGGTAGTGGAATTTGGATCACATTTGAAACCATCTCATCCAATGCGGTGGACACCAATAATCGAGATATGAGTCCTTTGATCTAGACCACGTAATTAGCACCTTTTAAAGGAAGGTAAAATAAGTGGTTATCAATAAATTTCAAAACTTCTCCATTACCCTACACGCCACCCTTTCCTCTGAGAATCTTATTGTATTCAAAATCTCTCCCTTACACCTAGGGGATATCCGACTCTGCCATGAAGATAGCCATCTCCTCCCAGAAGCTCGCCTTAGATCCCTCCAATATCGGCCTATACAGTCCTCCAATACCCCTTATAACTCCATTCCCTTGATTTTTATTTCCAGCCGCAATCTTTAACTTTCTTTTTCTTACTTCCACTACCTCCACCATCCTCGTTAAAACTTTTCCTAGCTTATTAAGGGTAATATCTGGTTACCCGCTAATGATTAGGGGACGAGTTGGTTTATTTTTAAACTCAAACCGTTAGATCAAATTAAGTAGTTAACATGATTTCCTTATTGTTTAAAAAGTTACTGGTTTCAGAAAAAAGATTTCCTTATTGTTTAACTATCAACTGATTACTTCTTTCGGGTTCAATTCATGTCATTAGGGATTGTTCCAATTGAAAGCTCATTAATGAAAATTTATAAAGCAGAAGGTTATTAAACAAATAGCCAATAACCAAGATCAATCAGACGAGAACACGTATATTAATTAATAACCAATAGATCCATCAAACTCTAGATAGGGAATTTAGTCGCAACCTTTTTCAAAAGAACACATCAAGTCCAAAATATTCCATACTATGCATACAGGAAGAATTCAAGAGAAAATATGTAGAAAAACTCGACTTGGATCTTGATCTGTCACCTAGTGTATAAATTTTCTCTCTTCAAACCTTGATTTCCTTGCCAAAAGCTAGCCAAATCTGCATAAGATTGCATATTTATACGATTGGGGTTGGTCATATGAATTTTCCAACATTACCTTTAATAAGCAAATGGATGCTAGGCTTAACTCAATCCCAAAAGCTAGCTCATGAAAGGAAGATTGCTCAAGACTATATAAGGAGACTCAAGGATCCTTTATCCTACTAATGTAGGACTCTAAGCACCCCTGCCAACATGCCTATGAATGGACATCTTGAGCATGGCCCAACATTAAAAACAATGATTTGGGATGGGTCTGGCGTTCCTACTATGATACAAAACTAGATCTTGGGCCTAACACAACCCTAAAAGGTCGAAGGTAACATTTCTCCGTGAGGTAGAGGAAGCGCTAGAAACTATCATATGAGACAGTTTTTGTCTTGCAACGAAGGAACATCATAGGTTCAGCGCATGGGAGAAGATGATCTATTTGTTGAACACACATTGACCTTGACTGAGATCCTATAAGCAATTGGTGAATTATGTGCAAGAAAACATGGGGTATGGAAAGAAATTTGTTGCATATTATTTGGCTTATTAGAAAAGATTCTTTTGTGTCTCTAGTCTTTACTTGATGACTTTTAGCTGTGACTTCGGCTGTAGCAAGAATATCCTTCCATGAATTAATTTCCCTTTTTAATGCTGCACAATTAAATAGGTGAATATGCAATAACTTCTACTTTTTGTTTTTTTAAGAAAGCAAAAGTTATGGGAGATTTAAATTATTTATCGTAAGAATTTTCTGGGTAGTTTCTTGAACTTATAAACATGTAAAGACTTTACTTTACAGAAAATGGATTTTATCAGGAGAACATCCATATAAAAATCAATATTGGTTTTCGGACAAGGGAGTAGGATTCTATAATTGAGATGCTCTAATGGCTATAGCATGTTGCTTTTCTTAAAGTGTAATACCAGAAGTGTCAGGATTGACTTCGTCCACCTTGAATCAAGTGTCGGAAGGTTTTGCTATCTCTATCTGGTGTGATGACGCAGTTCTTTTTTATTGCACTCTGAGTTCCAGGTCTATTGTAGTACTTTTTGCTTGAGAACCAGTCATAGTCTTTTAAACCTTATTTATCTGTCGACATATGGCAGTTCTCACCCTTTTTCATTACACTCTGGGCAAGTCTATACTCCATACGATTCTTGGAAGTCTGATTTATTATGACTTTATGCAGTGTTTTGGTTGAGAACGGCTTATTTTCTTTTTACCCTTCTTTATGTCACTGTGACCGACTTACTACTCTTACTGTTGTCATCACTGATTATTAACCCACTTTGCTGATGCAGACGTTTATCGCTGACTATTTCTTCAGAACAAACATGGTGGAAGATTTTTCTTATGCAGACATAGAGGTAATCATAAGTGGGAATGGCTTTCTTAGATTCCCTTTGCTTTTTCGCTATCCTACTTGTGCAGTATACCTTAAAAAATGTATACAATTCTTCCTCTGCACCAAATTATGGAAAAATTTTCTGGAATTTACTAGCCATCATCACCCTACTAAATGTGGAGAAGGCAGAGAGCCGATGGGCTATTGAGAATGGCTAGAGTTCTTGAATTTTGCTAATAAATGTAAAGCCTCTGGTAATAGAACCTTTGGTTTGTACTTTGTTCTTTCGAAACCTAGAAATACCCAAAGATCAGTGGTGCAAGGTTTAAAACTCAGTGGATCATGGGCCTCAATTCTACCCTTCTCCACTTAAATACTAGGGTTTTTTTCTGCGATAAGATTCATATCCATGACATTCGCCTAATTCACATATCACAAGCTGCGCTTCTACCACTAGACCAAAGCCCTGTGGCCTTTACTGTGTTACTTTTAGTGTTGTTTTTGTCTGCCGATATATCTTGTCAATCTTTATTTGCACCTCAGGTTAAGAATTTCCTTAATGTTTCACCAACTTTGGTTGGCTCTCATTTCCTGGTTGATTCTTTTATATGGGCATTAAGACTTTTTTTTGACTTCAAAGAAGAATGTCAGTTGGTCCATATAGGAAATTATAAAGATTAACCTTTGCTATGTCCTATGTCCATTTGCATCAGACAGCAGACAACCAACTTCCATCTAATAGTTTCCCTCTGTATTGTTTCCTCATTTTGTTTGAACTATACAAAGTATGAGATAAAGTCTTGTGCTTCTCTTTTATTATCTTAACCTCTTTCCATTTACTTTCATTTCTTTCCGTGCTAATTTTGTTTTCCCTTGCTTTTTGGGGGAGGCAGAGATAAGCAAAAGTTTCACCGTTTTGGTTGGCATTGTTTGTTTCTTATTTTGTTGGCTGCTGACAAAAAAAGTAGCTAAATTATCTTGATTATGTTGGTGTCCTGTCAGTCAACAGAGTTGTGTCCAAATGTGGACATGTGTAGAGATCAGATTGCTATAGTTACAACTAGTCTGCAACCCCAAGCTAGTCGGTTTCAACTATATGAATTATCACTGTCCATATAGCTTCATTTAAGCTTATTATAGTCCAATATAATACAAAATACGAATAAACATCAAATAGAAAATACTAGAAGTTTTTAATTTTTCTGCTATTTGAGTTCCCATATCGCGCGGGATGGGAACCTTGATCATCTTGTATGGTCTTTGACAATTTTTACCTCATTAGTTAGCTTTTGGGGTTGAGTTAGGCCCAATGTCCATTACTTTACAACTCTAATGGTACTTGGAAACTTGTTCCTTTACCTTCGGGTAAATCTACTGGCAGTTGTCTTTGAGTATATATGGTAAAGTTTGGCCTGATGGCAAATTGACTATAGTGATACCTTCTCTCCTATGTCTAAGATTGCTTCAGTCTGTCTCTTTTTTATGTTGTACATTGCTGGACTCTTTACGAGTTGGATATTAAAAATGTCTATATTCATTGGGACCTCGACGGATTTTGTTGCTCAGTAGGAGTCTGGTCACATGGTGTTCAGGGAACGATAAAAACTTTTTGGCTTGAAGCAGTCTCTTCATGCATGGTTCGGTAAATTCAGCACGTGTCATTCGGGACTTTGATACAAGTCGTAGTGAAGATCATGATGTGTTTTATGGTCACTCTTCTCCAGATTTATGCATGTATTAAGTGTTTTATGTTGTTGATATAGTTATCTCTGGTAATGGTAAAGAAAAAATTATCGAATTAAAGCATCACCTCTTTCAGCACTTCCAGACTACGTATCTTGTCGATTGATGTACTTCTTGGACTCTGAGGTTGCTCAGTCCAAATTAGAAATTGCTATTTCACTGAGGAAGTATGCTCTTGATGTTTGTTACCATTGAGAGCTTCTAATAAAGATCTTGCAATGTGGAATCCGGTGGTTGAGAGAGTTGAGAAGCGATTAGCAGGTTGGCAAAAGAGGTGCCTGTCGAAAGGGGGAAAGAGAGTTTTGATCAAGAGCACCCTTTCTAGTATTCTTACATATTTCATGACACCTTTGCAGGCCTTGGGAAAAATGATTAAAACATTGGAAAGACTAGTAAATTTCTTATGGGGCTCAGCGGAAGGTGTTAAAAAGTTTCATCTTGTGAATTGGAGAGTTGTCACATCTCCAAAGGAAGGGGAGGGCTTGGAGTGAAAGATCTCTAGGTGTACAAGAAAGCTTTGCTAGGAAAGTAGATTTAGGATGGAGGAAAATGCTTTTTGGAGGGGAATGGTAGTGGATAATTATGGTATAATGGATTGTGGATAGAGAATTAGAAACATTGTAACTCCATTCGGATATGGTATGTGGAGGGGTATCATGAAGCGAGGGGAAACGTTTTATCAACATATCTCATTTAAGGTTACGGATGGAAGTAGAATTAGTTTTTGGGCACATAAGTGGTGTAGGGAGGTTGAGTTGAAGGAAGCTTTTCGTAGTTTATACTGCATTCCTTCAAGAGAGATGATAGGCCAACAAATTTGTAGGTCTCATGATGGTGAAAGAACCTTCATGATTGGGAGATGGAAGTATTTCAGTCTGTTAGAGCTTTTGTGTGGGCTAGACATATCGAACAACTTGTTAGATTCATGGAGGTGGCAGGAGAGTGGTGACGGCTTATTTATTATTAGCTCTTTTTATAAGAGGTTGCTGGTGAGAGTGGAAGGTACCTTTCTTTATGAATCCATTTGGATCCCTAGAGCACCAAGAAAGGTTAGTTTCTTTGTATGGTTGGCGGCAAGGGGTGTGATATTAATAATGGAGAATCTGAGAAAGTAGAAAATCACTCATGGCAGTTGGTGCTTCATGTGTAAAAGTACCGGCGAAAGTGTAGATCATATTCTTCTGCGCTGTAAGGTAGCTAGTCCGTTATGGAGGGTGGCCCAAGCTAGTGTATTTTTGAAGAATCCAATACGGGTGCGGCATTGAAAGTGAAGAGTCCACGCAACTTGGTTGAGAACTTTATTTTGGTGTAGGTTCTTTAATTTTTGGCATATGTATATGGGCTTTCCCCCCCAAATGTTAATAAAATTGTTTACCTTATCAAAACAAAAAGGGAAAGTGGAAGGCCTCGTAATACTCTGATGGAACCTAATGTTATGCTTCTATCAGGTCAAAAGGAGCGTTAGTGATACTAGAAGATATAGGATGTTGGTAGGCAAGTTAAATTACCTCACCGTGACTCGACTTGATATTTTGTTAACGATTAGTATTGTAAGTCAGTTCTTGTATTCTCCTTATGACAACCAATGAAATATAATTATTCATATCCTTTAATATATAAAATTTTCTTTAGCGAAAGAATTACTTTATAAAAACCGAGGACATGAATAAATTGTTGGTTATACAGATGCAGATTGTGCAGGATCACGCTCTAACATGCGATCTAATGGATATTGTGTTATGTAGTTGTGTGGTTGAGTATAAGAGAAAAATATCAACCTACGGCAGGTCTTCGAGATCCTTTCGATGACCTATGTTGAAGGGATATCTATCTAGTCGATCGATTGCGTAAAGCTTCATCGAGATTTAATCCAAACCGCGATGGTATTTTCTTGTTCCTGCATGGGTCTGTTTCATCTTTTAAATGGGCTTACTTTAGATAAATGCTCTGTAATCATGCCTGTTTTCAAGCTAACTAAATGCCTATCTGCTGCTAGTTCTGTTCCACCTTCTAAATAGAAAGGAAGAGGTCTGTCACCAACAGGAATCCCTCTATTTCGGATCCAGTTCCTCCACCAATGCGAACTTGAACTTATATGGACCAAGTAACTACCAAAAGAATTGACATTTGGAGACATTCATAAAATGGAACTTATATGATAGTGAAGCTGCATTCACATTGTATCTAATCCAGTGTTTCACGAGAAAACCAAATACATAGAAATTGATTGTCATTTTGTCAGTGAAAATATAGTCTAAGGAGACATTGTCTCAACTTTTGTGTGGTCAAATGATCAGCTAGAATGCATTCACCAAGTCTCTTGCTGGTCAAGATATATATGTAGCAAACTTGATACTTATGATTTGCATGCACCAACTTTGAGTGGGAGTTAGGAATCTCATAAATTTTCTAGCATTAGTGTAAAAATAGTAGATAGCTTGATTTTCCCCTTGTAATTGTATACTATCATGTATTGATTTCCTTTCCTTTCCAGGACATGCAACTTAGTTATTTAAATTCCAATAACTTTAGGGAATATCTTCCTTCTCTCTTTCACACATGGTATGTCAGAAATATAGGAGAAAAATATTATTGGATTGTTGTAACTACATTATTACAATGAGACCCTATTTTTAGACACTACATTTCAATCCTCTTCCAAGTAGGACACTACATTACAATCCTTTTCCAAGTAGGATTCTATATACAATTCCTATTCCTACTCATATTCTAACACTCCCCCTCAAACTTAGGTCATATGCACCATGCTTGTGATGGATGTAATTGATACGAGGATTAGTGAGGGACTTAGTAAAGATATCTGCAAGAAAACTAATAAAGACTGCTCGGGACATCTGGGTGATCACTATTAAAAAGGAACAAACTGAAAAAGTGGTTGAAAAAGTAGTAAACATCACTTAGAAGTTGATTTGTTGCTGGAAAATTGTCGAAAACTGGTGTAAAAGTATATAGGTCATCTCTAAATCAAGAGATAAAGGTCATCTTGAACAAGAAAGTCACTGAACTACTCACTGAAATACTGGTCGGAACATGCTCACGTGCCGGATTATTAGATTTGACGGCAAAGAAGTGGTCAAAATCTGGGAAAACTTATCTGAGTAGGGTCGAAATGATGATACGATCCTACTGTATGTAAAAGAGAAATTATATGGGTAAGGTCGGAATGATGTCACGACCTGCTGGAAAAGAAAAATTGTTGAACTTTCCAAATTACGCTCGAGGAGACTATTTCAAACACGACCCCATGCAAATTAGATTTGCAGAGTCACCGGAAAGAGGCACAGAACTACGCAAATCAGATCTGAGGAGGAACCGGAAAAACACACAATAGTATGCAACTCAAATATGAGAAAGTAGTCCCAAACGATGCACGGTACTACGCAAATTAAATATGAGAAGTCGTCTAGATAGATGCACGGTGCTTACACAAATCAAATATGAAATAGTCCCCGAAAATATGCACGATCATACGCAAATCAGGTATGAGAAAATAGTCATCGGAAAGGTGCACGGTGCTACGCAAATTAGATATTAGAAGCCACCGGAAAAAAGCACGGTGGTCCAACTTTTGCTAACATAATCATTGGCCAGACAAGCAGCTTATATGGTTATAGCCACCCGCCGGTAGCAAAAGCTCTTTGATTTCCTATCAAGATTGTAGAGGCTCTGATACCATAAGAGAAATGTGAGAAAAAAATTATTGAATTGTTGTAACTACATTATTACAATGAGACCCTATTTATGGAGACTATATTCCAATCCTTTTCGAAGTAGGACACTACATTACAATTCTTTTTCAAGTAGGACTATATACTATTCTTATTCCTTCTCATATTCTAACTGTATTATTAGACAGAGGTCGTGGGTTCTAGAATCACCACATCCATTATCAAAAAGTAATTTACATGTTCAGGTTATGAAATAGAATCAGGTCTACGCGTGAAGGAACGGATTGAGACATAATATATTAAGTAATAAAAAGTGTGCTCTCTACTAGCTTAAGATTTTACAATTACATGGTTACACAATTCAATTATGTGGAACTTTCATCTTTTATGGTCTCGGACAATGCTCACCTCTTGAGCTAGCTTTTTGGATTAAGTTGGGCCCAATGTCCATCTCCTTTAATTTATCAGAGATTCATCCCAATTCCCATGTTTATCTGATGTTGGGCCCTCAACTTTATATCTAGTTCTTGACGTGTCTGGGAGGGATTGAGTTCTCACATCAGGTGGGATGTGGAAGTTCGTGATCTCGTTATATGTTGTTGGTCAATCGTCCTCTCATGAAGCTAGTTTTTATGGTTGATTTTAGGGTTAATCCGGCTTCTAAAGCTATTTTTACATGCCCTCTTGACCTTTTCCCTGCTAATTCCGGAGCCAGTCTCAATCAACTGGCCCCCGACTCTCCTAACCCTGATGGATCTCCAAATGGAAATAGAAAAATGTATTATGTCCTTCAGCGAGTCAAATATCTGGCAAGAGGTCCCTGTTGAGCGATTGACATCGAATAAGAGTGCACATGAGAAGAGTGATCAAATTATATTATAATATGGGTCCCTGGGCTTCTCTGCCTCCCCCAACCCCCGAAAAGAGAGAGAGAGAGACTGCATTTCTTCCACCTTCCCTGTATGAGTAGTGAAGAAGTATAGATAGAGATTCTAGGCCCAATGTCCATTTCCTTTCACCACTAACATATAAATCTATCTGATTATTCACGAATTTGAAATTCTTGTCAGGCTTGCAACCCATATTTTGTTTTAATTTCCCATTTCCTTTCATCGTATTATTCAGAGGTACTTTGACTGACATGGATTGAAATACTGTGAGGGAGAAATATTTGAACAGATTGCTTTATTTTATTTTGTTCTTGTTTTAAACTTTAATGAAGTAAGAAATGTTTGAGTAGATTTTGTATTGAGCTAGGTGGAGAACTTTAGAGAAGAGAGGTTACTAATGTGAAAATACAATAGTTGAAAGAATGGCCCTTCTGGTCAATAAGTATAAAGTCACAACAGCGTATACTGGTTTGATCGTTACGGGTAGAAAGTTTCGTGACTTCAGGCAATCGGTCAATCAGGATGGCTTAGTATTTTTAGCATGTTATTTTTATGGAAAGGAGGGATTTTTAAAGCTCATGACATAATCTTGCTGATTTTACCTTATTCTGTCTATAATGCAGGTGGAAGTGAAAATTGATAACTCATTCGAGAATAATGATATTGCTGACTTCAATATTGAAGCTTCACTCTATGACAGTGGAAATTGGCTTAGCTGCTCTGATCATATTGACTTGCTTTCTGCTAACATTGTTCATCTGGAGTTAGTTCTGTCTTGTGATCCTTGTCTGGGATTTAAAGGCTACATGCTTGTGGGGAAGGTGCAAGCACCTAAACTTTGGTCTGCAGAACAAGTAAGTGATTTTTCTTAGCTTTATAACAACAACAAGAACAACATACCCAGTGTAGTCGCACAAAGTGGTGTCTGAGTTGGGTAGAGTCTACGCAGACCTTATCCCTACCTCAGAGGTAGAGACACTAATCAATATGGTCACAAAAGTTTTGGAGATCTAAACCATGATAATGTTTTATAATTCTCTTATCCTTGTTCCATTATTCATATAAGGCATATTCTTTGCTTTTCTTTTTTTTCCTTTTTTTTTGGTCTAAACTCAAATATTGCATCTCATTAGATGCCACACTCAAAACTCATTCGATGTAGGATTTGGGTTTAGAACTGATACTATGTTCCGTTACATTAGTAGCACTAGTACAATGTTAATCATTCATTATAATCTGGTAGTCTGCTTCTCCTGCACTCCCTTGCAGGGAAGGTTAGGGTGCAAGGAATATTTCTGCTCTATTGAGCTGGGAAATCTTGTATTCTTTATCATGAAAATCGACTTCTACATTTTGAATGAACCTGACATGTATTGAATTCCTAAGCTTTATCTAAGATTTGCATGAGTTTACTTCCAGTTATAACTAGGAAAAGATGCAAGACTTTTGATTCCCGTGTATAAACTTCACTCTTGACTTTTTTATGTCCCTTTAGCAAAATGGGGTTTGAGTACACCAGGGTACTGAGTATATCTCCATCTCCATGATTTTATCAAACTCACATTTGAGAGATTAAACATTGTATTGGGAAGTCAGCTTTGTAGTGTTGCTTAGGCAGGATGGGATTTGCCATTTAATTGCAGAAATTGACCGATGGTTTTCTCTGACCTCAAATTGATGTAATTTACTTTAATGCTCTCACTTCAACTTTGAAGAAATTCCTTGTCCATCTGTTTCTTCTGTTAACAGCCAAATCTCTACACTCTTGTTATCACCCTTAAAGATGCATCAGGGAACTTGGTTGACTGTGAATCATGCCAAGTTGGTATGAGAAAAATATCAAAAGCCGCAAAACAGCTGCTAGTAAATGGGCGTCCAGTAGTAATTAGAGGGGTGAATAGGCATGAGCACCATCCACGTCTTGGAAAGACAAACTTGGAGTCCTGCATGGTCAAGGTTGGTAATTCCTTTTTCTTTTTTCTTTTTGTTTAAAAATGTGATGAATTTCTCTTCACTAAAAATTGCAAGCATGCTTATAAATTTTCATTGTACAATCTTCTTATTTTCTGTTGAAGACAAATCATATATCCTGTTCCTTCTTGTAGGATTTGGTTTTGATGAAACAAAACAATATTAATGCTGTCAGGAACAGCCATTATCCTCAGCATCAGCGCTGGTATGAGTTGTGTGATCTGTTTGGCATGTACATGATCGATGAGGCCAATATCGAGACACATGGTTTTTTTGATTATCCAAATTATAAGCATCCTACACAGGAATCTTGTTGGGCTGCTTCCATGATGGATCGTGTGGTCAGCATGGTTGAAAGGGACAAAAATCATGCCTGTATTATAATATGGTCCATAGGGAATGAGGCAAGCTATGGACCAAATCATGCAGCACTCTCTGGTATATACTTTTTTGTTATTTTTACTTTACATTTTCTGTTTTATTTACTCTTTGTTCTACAATAAGTCCTAAGCCTTACAAGGGATGTAAGGACACTTCCTCATGGGTAAATACATGTGGCCACAACTTCAAAAACAGATGCTACTCACTCTTCAGTTTTCCCCATTTGAGCTATAAGTCTCTTACCGGTAGTGGAACAGTAGTTTAGCCACAAAGCCATCCCTGAAGGGACCTCCTTCAATATGCTTTAGCACAAAGCCAACCCTGAAGGAACCACCTTTAATATACTTCCCTAACATTGCTACGGATTGTTTTATATGTTGCTTAAATTCATAACTGCTAGGTATATTTGATTATAGTTTATAGATCCGAACACATCTGAATGGCTAAAGTGCTTGTAAGTACCCTATAGATAGCCAAGTTAATGGGGGATGCTTCATTGAAGAAAGTAAAATCAAGGAGCAGAGACTAAATGCAGAGTATACTTGATCATCCTGCATGTGATATTTGTGATCCTCTTGATGGTCAAAAAATATTAGATACATCATACTTCTTTCGTGATGTGTCAAGTTCAGAAAAGGCTGGCTTTTAGATCCATCCATGCAAGCTTTGCAACTAACACCCCTCCTTAGTCGATCATGTTCACCAACCAAGTTAGACTCTTTTCAGGTTGGGTCCGGGAAAAAGATGCATCAAGACTGGTGCACTATGAAGGTGGTGGATCAAGGACATCTTCAACAGATATTGTATGTCCCATGTATGCACGTGTTTCCAAAATAATTGAAATAGCAAAAGATCCGACTGAACAGAGGCCTTTGATATTATGCGAGTAAGATCTTCATTATTCACGTCTTTTTCTTGGTCAATTTGACTGCTCACAATTTTCAATGCGATGACTTTATGTTGCAAATTTTTGTGTAAAACTGCTCAGATATTCACATGCCATGGGAAACAGCAACGGTAATCTCCATAAATACTGGGAAGCAATAGATAGTATCTTTGGCCTGCAAGGAGGCTTTATATGGGATTGGGCTGATCAGGTTTGTTCATCATTTAGGATTGGTCCTGTAATTATGGAATTGTTTTAGTAAGAGGAGTTAATTTAGTCACTAAAATAAATCGCTTTGCAGTTTTTTCCCTTCCAACATACTTCATAGTTAGTTAGTTTCAGAAAGTGTTATCATGAATCTGTTTCTATGGCTTCAAGCTGTTGTCTGAGTTAAAAAGCATATGTATGTTTATTGACGTAAGACATTTTAAAGATGCAAACCCCATGTTGGATAGATTGTAAATCAAATGCTAGGAGTAATGCCTGCTCTATTTGGATGGAATGGAACTTGGTGGCAGTCTCTAGTCTATCTGCATATTGCAAAAATTAGAATTGGTTCATTTAGGGGTCGTTTGGTAGAGATTAAAAAGAATAATGCATGCATTATTTTTGTATATTACTAATACATTGTTTGGTACACTTTTTCATCCTTTGTATTACTAATGCTTTGCATTAGTTATACACTCTATTTGGTAGTAAGGAATGTATTTACTATACATTGAAATCTATGGTATTATTAATGCAATGGATTTTAATGCATGCATTAGTATGGTTAAGTCACAATTATTTCTCAAAATCTTTTCTATTAGAAATTTTGGTGTATTTTTATAAAAAAAATATTTTTTATTAGAAATTTTGCTTTTCATGTTATTTCTAGTACACCAAACCAAATACTGCATTAGAAAAATGCATGCATAACAAATACAAGCATTACTAATACACCGTATTTTGCACTATTCTTATACACTATCAAATGACTCCTTAATACTTAAATCCTGTTTAGAAGGCACAATCTTTCTGATTTTGGATCTAACATTTGGTGTTGCAAGTGTAAATTTTGATGTGAAATGCATGGTTGTTGCTATTTTTAACATTGGCACATGGAGAACCAAGCTAAAACCATTTGTCGCATAATTGTTGTGTGATATTCTGAAGCCTGCACAGTTACAAAAAGCTTCAACTCCCACATGGAAAGTAGTAGGCATAGAGATGTTATATCTTTCTGTTTATATCTTTCTGTTATTTTGGTTGTGCTTCCTTTTTTACTGAATGTTATCATGGTTGGCACTTTTTATAGGGGTTACTGAAGGAAGTACGTGGAAAAATGCGCTGGGCATATGGAGGTGATTTTGGGGACACTCCTAATGATTTAAACTTCTGCCTAAATGGTGTCGTATGGCCTGATCGAAGTCCTCATCCTGCATTACATGGTGAGTAGACAGCTATCTTGTTCAATAATTTGTTTTCCCCTTTGTCGTATAAAAAGCTTTCAAGACTAATAGATAATAAGTCCTGTCAACTAACCTTTTCTCAAAAAGTGTAGGTTGTGGAAGCATGGGACATTAAGCAATGCTGAATAAGTAATTTTTTGTTTTAATTGTTTGGGTACTTTTGGGCTTAAAATTTTTAGTTTTCACTCATAACTTATCTTTCATTTGATTGAAATTGCTTTCAGTGACTAGAATTTTGGCAAATATGTCCCAACATGTTGACAGTCTTGTAAGTTTTCCTGTTGTCTCTGGAAATTTATGGGGGAGGGGGAAGGAGGGAACAATTGACTAGTATGCACAAAGCATGTACATGCCTGAGCATGTTATTTGCGTTGGACCTGGTAACCTGTAGTATTGGGGAGAGGTGATTAGACAACACATGGCGCAGTTTCAGTTTATCGAGGACATGACCGTAGATAGGAGGGTGTGGAGATCATGGATTGGGATAGAAGGGTAGTAGGTAGCAATTTGTCTTGCGGTCCGTTTATATTAGTACTCGTAGTGTTGCTCCGGTAGTTTCTTGTCCTTTTTTGTTACTATCTGTTGCTTTCTTGTACCTCGACTATTGTATTGTTTTGTTGTTCAACCTGTTGTTTCTTGTACTTCTGTTACTTCTATATCTAGACTGCTTTGGATTGTTTTTCCTTGAGCCGAGGTCTATCGCAAACCACCTCTCTACCTTTGAGGTAAGGGTAAGGTTGATAACAGTGTACCCTCCCCAGAACCCCCTTTGTGGGACTATACTGGGTATGTTGTTGTTGCTGGTGCTCTAAACTCGAACATGTCTGACTATTTAAAACTTTTTTTGCCAGAGGTTAAGTTTCTTTACCAGCCAATCAAGGTCTCATTTAAAGAAGGAATTATTAAGGTACTCTTACCATACCACTTAATTTTCTGTTCACTTACATCAATATCTAAATAACAATTAGGCTTTTCTGTTCAGATAACAAACATGCACTTCTTTGATACTACCCAAGCTTTGGAGTTCAACTGGGTGCTTCATGGCGATGGGTATGAACTTGGGTCTGGAATCCTCCCTCTACTTGTCATAGAACCCCAGAGAAGCCATGAAACAAAATGGGAATCTGGCCCGTGGCTTTCTGCATGGACTTCATCTAGTGCATCAGAAATTTATTTAACAATTACAGCGAAGCTTTTGCACTCTACTCGATGGGCTGATTGTGGTCACCTCATTTCATCCACACAAGTTCCGTTGCCTAACAGACGTGAAGTTGTCCCTCATGTACAGCGCTCTTACTTTACATTTCTTATCAAGTCTGGTAGTTGTGTTTTCAGACATCACTGACTATTTTACGAACTGTTATTGTCTTAGATCATTAAAAGCACCGATGCCACTTTACTTTGTGAAGTTTTTGATGACATAATAAAGGTTGGCCTGAAGGACTTGTGGGAGCTGAAATTTAACAAACAAACTGGTGGTATAGAGGGCTGGAAGGTAAATACTGTATGCTTCAATAAGTTGAGCGTGGTACAATATCAGATGAAGCTCTATTATTTTGTATATTGTATAGAAAATGTACCCCGAGTCTTAACTCCCAAAGGCTGGGTCATGAGGTAAGGGCTGCATGTGGTATATATGAAACTAACGCATTCCCTCATCCATTCTGGGCAACTTAATAGTTATGATGATTGATGTGGCAAATGATAAAGATGGGTTATTTCTTAACTTTATTTTCTGTTCCACTCAAATGATTGCAGGTTAGTGGAGTTCCAATAATGAATAAAGGCATCTTTCCTTGCTTTTGGAGAGCACCAACTGATAATGACAAAGGGGGAGGGCCACAGAGTTACTTATCTAGGTGGAAGGCTGCTAATCTTGACAAGCTAAAACTTGTGAACAAAAGCTGCTCTGTTGAAAGTATGAACGCTCACGAAGTGCAAATATCAGCCACTTATCATGGCGTAGCAAATGCAGAGGAGAAAACTCCCTCAAATGCAGAAACTTCTAGCGTTCTCTTTAAGGTTGATTTGACACTTTTCATATATGGTTCAGGAGATGTTGTGCTTGAGTGCAATGTAAACCCATGTCCTGATCTTCCACCTTTGCCACGTGTTGGGGTTGCATTTCAATTGGATTCAGCTGTAGACCAGGTTAAATGGTACGGAAGGGGGCCATTTGAATGTTATCCAGACCGGAAATCTGCTGCTCATTTAAGCATTTATGAGCTATCCGTAGGCGAAATGTATGTGCCATATGTTGTTCCGGGGGAATGCTCAGGCAGAGCAGATGTTAGATGGGTGACATTTGAAAATAAAGATGGAGTGGGACTTTATGCTTCCACTTATGGAGGCTCTCCACCAATGCAAATGAATGCAAGCTACTACAGCACCACTGAGCTCGAGAGAACTACACACAACGAGGATCTTAGGAAAAGTGAAAACATCGAGGTACTTCATTCCTTGACTGATGCACATGTTGCATTTCATTTTTCACTTGTATGTGCAATCAAATATTGAAAAATAATCCAAAGGATTTTTTGTAAAATGAAAAACCATCTTGAATCGCAGCAAGTGGAATCTTGAAATCATGTACTAATAGCATTGACATGATTTTCTGCATTGCAGGTGCATCTGGACCATAAGCACATGGGTTTGGGTGGAGACGATAGCTGGTCCCCTACAGTTCATAATGAATACCTTGTTCCTGCCGTGCCATGCTCTTTCTCCATTAGGTTTTTCCCCAAAACTGCAGCAACCACCGGATCTGATATCTACAAGTCCCAATTCTCTGACAAGTGATTATTGATTACTTCTCTACTTGTCTACGTGTGGGATTCTTCAAATTTGCAACTTTGATTAAACTAAATCAAATGATTCAAGTGAAAAGCACTTTTAGAGTGCAGATCCTTTTACTTGAAGTGCATAATTGTTTCATATAAATCAACTCTTGTTTTCTCAAGTAAACTACTTTTTACTTCTTCAATTGGTAGTGTATTTAAGTACGTCACAGATTGTTGAGCATTGTGCTTCACAGATTTACAAACTGTAGCAAATGTTACAACTCTGTTTTTAATTTTTTTTTTTTGTGTGTTCATAGCCAGTTAAGGATTTTCAACATTAAAATCACCATTGTTACAACTTACAAGCTTAAAAAGGTGGATCTTGAATTCTGAATAATGAGTTTAAATCAAGTGGTGTTGCTGGAAAAGCTTAAAGTCATTGGCATGAATTAGATGGGTGGTTCAAATTTCAAAAAAAAAAAAAAAAAAAAAACTGCTTCATGCCTGAACATATAGAAAAGCTAAAATCATTGGGATGAATAAGATGGGTAGTTCAAATTTCTAAAAAAGAATTGCTTCAAGCCCGAACACAGAGATCTTATTCCTTGCAAACTTGAGACATTGTAGTAAGATTGGCCTTGACTAAAGTTTCAAGCAAAAATGTAAGTTAGGTCATGGCAAGCCAAATTTTATGAGAAACATTGTTAGTAGTTTGATTTAGCAAACCCAAACTCATAACTGAATATTTACAATTTTAATCTCGTATGTCTGAAGTTGATTTCAGAGTGATTAAACTCGCGAATTTGTATACACTACAGATGACTTAATGGTAATCCCAAAATCAGAGCTGTCTGAGCACTTGCCTTGGTGGCTGATACGATTCTGATCAGCGTCAAATCTCTTGAGCATGTCATTTGAGGCCAATTCATGAAGAGCCAAACCATGGTCAACTTGAGGGCACGAAAACGAGCTTGGAAGAACATTTTTGAGCCCACATTAGAGCAATTTCATGTATGATTAATTGCTTGGGAGGAAAAGGAGGAGTAAATGGCATTCTGTCAAGGGTTGACGACTAGGTTGACAAGTTATCAACCTAGTGACGACTAAGTTGACAACATAGTCGACAAGCTATCAACTTGTTGACGACTTGGAGATGGAGGAATTGCATTCTGTTAAGGGTGACGACTTGTCACTTGATTGACGACTAAAGTGACAACTAGTGACGAAGTTGTCGCTGAAAATCACCCCTGAGGTTATCTTTGTAATTTGCTCATGGGTCACTTTTGGGCTTTGTAATAGACTATAAATAGATAGCTTTGGGTCTTTTCTTCATTAGCTTATTTTTTATTATGATGATGAACTCATGAAAACTCCATTGCGAGTGTTGAGTGCTTAAAAAAGCCAATGTTGAACCTTGTTTTGAAACGGTGGTTGTAAGGAAGATTCAATCCCCTTTGCAGTTAATGTAAGAGTTAGGTGCTAGTTGGTAATTCTTTAAGGAAGGTCTTAGGGTTTGAAACACCGTTTTGGTTGCCTTTTTGTTATCTTCGTGTGTCTATCTTTCTATCATTGATACTATCCTTCTATCTTTCATTTTCTGCATTCAGATTCAAGTTCTCGTGGCTTGAATCGTATCATTTGGTATCAGAGTCGAGCTTAAGATCGTTCTCACGATTCTAGTCTTGGGTTTGTTATCTTGAAAATCACAAAAAAATGTCCAAAACCGTTTTTAGTGTTTTCCCACTTTTGAGTTTTTGATGTTTGGGTCATTTTGAGTTCTAATGCTAGATTCTTGTTCCCTAGTACTAATAGAGTCAAAATTCAAGAGTTGAGCTTATTCCAATGATATTTGAGTCATCTACCATTGTTGGAGCTTGAGTTTCGAATTTCATCGAATTCCGGGTTTATTTGCATAAGGGTCAATTTTGAATGTTCTTGGTGTTCTTCATGTTCTTCAAATATTGTTGAAGAAGAACATTCAAAAGTGTATGTTTGATCTAAAAGGAAGTGAGAGAAAGGTGTTGTACTTGTTTATTCCAAAAGAATATTCCAAATCTTCCAAGGAAAGAAAGGATCAAAGTGGTATCAAGAAGGAATATTTCAAAAGAAGAGAACAAAAGAGAGTACAAAGGGAGGGTGGGGGGCCACAAGGAATTCAAGGCTATCAAGAGTTGGATATCCATTGTTGAAGAATTCAAAGCCTTGAATAATCTCCAAGGAAGCTATCAAGATCATCCAAAGAAGGAGAAAACATTGGACGACCCTTTACACCTCTTCCTTTACATGTTAAAGACATAGATCCACACTGGTTAAGGGTGACAACTTACTGACTAGTCGTCAACCTAGTCGTCAACTAGGTGACGAGATGTCAACCTAGTCGTCAACTAGGTGACAAGATGTCACCCTAGTCATCAGCTAAAGACAACCCCAAACCCCTATATTGCTTAAAGTTGACGACAAAATTATCAAGTTGTCAACTAAGTGACGACTACCAACCTAGTCGTCAACTTTGTGTCAACTTGGACAAAATTTTAGTAAGCTCATTTTTAGATTTTTAGTCTCTTTTCCTTGATTCTTAGACTTCCTTTCTTGATTCTAAATGCTAATTAACAACTAGTATTCAACCTACTTAGTTGTGAATTAGTTTTTGAATCCATTTTCTTTCTTTGTCCTATTTCTTTTTTTGTGTTTTTTTAGTTTTTAATTCATTGTAATTTTTTTATTCAAGTCTGTAAGTAGTTTTTGTTTCTTTGAGTCGTTCAAACAAGAATTCACTTCAACAGCAAGTAGAGATTGACACATTATTAACCACTAGAGTATAAACAACTTTCAACATTCGCTGCTTTAATTGTGAGGATCACAAAGGTGAGATTCATACAAGTGTTGGTGGGGATCTTTGCTACTAATCTTGTTTGTTCATTTTGTAGGTACAAGGTGATATAAGGAAGTATGCCTTCGATAGTCTCGGATAGTTATGACTACGACATAAGAGACAGTGATTGTGATGAAGATAGTTATGGCTACAAAGAAGATTGAGATTATGGAAGCTATGAATGTAGCCATGATCAAGAGCTGAGTGAGAATGAGGGCTACTATTCCGAAGAAGAATATGAGATGAATGATGATCCTAGTTCTTATAGTGAGTATGGAGATAATGACGAGCCTTGTGACAGTTTTTATGAGAAAGATGGGGCATGTGAGGAGTATTACATTTCCCACTCCGAGTATAGAGGTGAGGTTAAGTATAACCTTCTCTCTTATACACCATCTAAGAGTCATGGTGAGAGTGCTTATGTGAAGTATGGAGATTCATATTCCTCACCTTGTAGTGCTTCTTATCAAAGTCGAAGTGGTGTGAATGGCTATACTAGCTATAGTAGAGGTTTCTCCATAGGACTAAAAACATTTGCATCTTCAAAACCTAGGGATATTACATTTCAAGCTTCTTGTTCTAGTTCCTAAACGTGTGGAAGCGGGAACAAGGTAGAAATGGAGGGTATTGTAGGAGTCATGGTCCTCCTACTCTATATATCTTTAAAGGAGAGAGAGATCTTGGAGTTTACCTTGATTGGGAATAACAATGCGAAAGAGTCTTCAAGGATTATGTTATGAGCGAAGTCGAACAAGATACATATGACCTTAGGTAGATTCAAGGTCCGACCTTAGGACAGTATAAACTTGCAAGAAGGTCCACTCAAACATTAGGTGCCTTGAAAGAGTTCTTGAGGTCAATCTATGTGCCGAATGGTTACATAAAGCTTTACAATAGTGATCTAAGAAGACAAATTTGTTCAAGATGGGTGGAAATTTGGGGAGTTCCAAAATGTGTTCTTATCCTTGATGATTGGTGTCATGCAAACTACATTACTCCTCTTATAGTTGATTATCTAGGGATATCTCATGTGTCCATGCATTTCCCATACTTCTTGGAAGGCTATAGAGTCTCTGAGAGCGTGATGGTTTCCTTCACTTGAGATAGGTACTATGAGGAGGTGTGGTGTGACATATTCCCTTTGAAAGTTGGAGACTTGTGTTTGGGTGCCAATTGGTTTGCACAACATAAGGTTCCAAATATGCAAAATTGGCCTAAGATTGTGATGAACCTATAGGGAAATCATTTCTTCCCACCTACCCTTCACAAATCTCAAGGAAAAATGACCACTTACTCCGAGCCTAATAAAATTGAGAGAAAAATTATTGAGAGGAGTAAGGGAGTGCAAGGTGGCAACCTAAGAGAGAAAAAAGAAGAGGTTTAGAGGAGAGAAGTGAGGAGGTTTCCACCAAACTGAACTAATATTGTTTGTCCTACTTTTTGTAAAGATATGTGTGTAGGTACCAACATGGCAAACAGAGAAAAACAAACACCAAAAGAGAAGATCCCCTTTGAAGATTTGACAAGGGAAATCTTAGATGCTTCCAAAGCTTGTGGAGGACCTTCACATCAAGGTAAAAAAGAATATTCTCAAGAACTTCAAGGTAACATAGCTAACTTTTACACTTTTGTACATGTGAATGATAATTGTGCAGCTTGTAGCCCATTGAATGTAAGTAGTATCTTATATGTATTTAGGTCTCATGATTATTCACCTTTTATTGATAATGTGCCTGTTGAGAGAGTCGATACACTAGTTGACCCCGTTTATGACCAAATTGACTCTTCTTGTGAGATCAATTTGTGTCCACCTAGTGTTAAAGCCCATGTGATGAATGATGGTACATTTTCTTGTGAAAATTGTGTTGACCAACTTGTGTGTGTAACTAGACCACCACTTGAGGATGTTTGTGATGTGATTAATGAACCTCAAGTGAGTGATGATGCTGAAAATATTGGTCAAGTAAATAGGAGTGGCCCTTTAAGCATATCTTTTAATGAGGATCCTATTGCTTGCTTAGCTCATAAGAATAGCCTTGTGTATGAAACATCTTTAACACTTGATAGTCGTTTTTTAGAGAGTGAACTTGCATATTTTAAATCTTCTTCATGGATAGATCCTTCTTTCTTTAAATGTAATATCTTGTTCAAAGATGACGAATTCAATTCTAGTGAATTACCTAGTGGTGTGGATAATGTGGAGGATGTAGCTCATCTTGAGGGCTATATTCTATATAACAACCCACTATTATATGCTAACATCCCTCCTAAAGATGAAAATATCTTCTTGGAAGATGAGAATACTCCTAAGGGAAAAGAATGTGAAAGATTAAAAGGTGATCTTTGTGTACCAATTGCCTATTCATCTTTAAGTGTTACAATCTTTAAACATGCCCTTGATAATGTTATTGGGCCTTAGAGTGAGCATTTTATTGAGGACATCTTAGATGAAATCAATTTTTGTGATACATTTCTTTCAATTTTTGTGATACATTTCTTTACTCTCTATTTGCTTTTGATGATGCTTATGCTAGTATGGAGAGTATATCCTTTTATTTTAGCGATGCCTTTGGGGAAAAAGAGTGTTGTCTAGACCCATGTCTATAACCACTCTATCCATTTGATCCCGGTGATAAATTTAAATGTGGTTATGTTTATACATCCAAACTAGTGCTTGGTCAAGACGACAAGCAAAGTTTGATTATGGATGTTGGTATCCTTCGCTATGATGGAAAGTCTTTCTAGGGGATTTACAATCCACTTGATAGACCTTAGTTGTGCATAAGAGGTCTTTCCAACAAAGATAGGTGTTCATTAAAGAAGGGGGTAATGAAAAGATCCAAGAAAGTACACCCTTGAGTGATTCCATTCTTGACCAAGGCATCACTACTTGTAGGTCAAAGAGAGAGTTTCATCTTGAAAACATTTTATATGAATTCTGCTCACAGGATACCCTTCTTTGTAACTTGGTTGTGATTAGAGACCCCTTTCTTAAAGGTGGTTTCATGATTGAGGACCCTAAGGAATATATGTCATTGCCTCTTCGGGGTGTTGCTTATATACTTCTATCCTTGTTTGACACACTTTTTCTTAAGTTGTATGGCTGAGGACCCACCAACCCGCCGGACAGTTCATGAAGTGGCTATCCCACTTGTGATAAATTTGACCTCCCCTATTCAAAAACCATTTTCTAGAGGTAGATTCGAGTTGAAATAGAACATGGTGTAGCTTTTGATCAGTAGTGGACAGTTTATCGGGCTTTCATATGAAGATTCACAACTGTACTTGCAGAATTTTTTGGAGATTAGTAGTACATTCATCTCTACGAGTGTGTCAACTGACTATGTGAGGCTGACACTTTTCCTTTTTTCACTATTGTGGGAAGCGAAGGATTGGTTGAACGTTGAGCCAATAATTTTAATCACAACTTGGGATGACTTAGCCCGAAAGTTTATCCGCTTCCTTCCATCTGGCAAAACCGCGAGACTTTGCAGTTACATTGTGAGCTTCAAATAGAGACCAGATGAAAACTTATATCATGCTTGGGAGAGGTTCAAAGCTCTTCTTCAGGACTGTTCACATCATCAGCAGTCTAATGGGGTATTAGCTCACACCTTTGTTGAGGCACTTGACCATAACATGAAAATTTTGCTAGATTCAGTTGCAGGTGGTCAAGCATGGGAAAAGACATACGATGAGCTATGAACTTTGTTAAACCAAATTGCATAAGGAAATCCGGATTGGCATGTTGATGCCTAAAGAGGCTAAAAAGAAGGTTGTAGGTATGATTGAAGTTGATAGTGTTACAGCCTTGGCTGCTCAACTTTCAGCCATGCAGAACTAGATAATAACCCAATTAAGTAAATTAGGTATGAATCAAACTGCGGCTCAAGTTAATGTAGTGCAGTAGACCACAAGTTAGTGTGAGGTTTGTGGAAATAGTGGTCACTCTGAGCTATGCATGGTGAAAATCCCAAGTCGTCATATTTGTTGGCAATGCTCAAAAGCCAAATTATGGTAATGCATATAACCAAAAGTGGCAGACTCAGACACCAAATCAATCCTGGAACAACAACCAACAATAGCAATTTCAGCAACAGCCGTAAAACACATAGGCCAGTAACATAAAGGACATGTTAAAGAAGATCATGGCAACCCAAGAACAGATAGTTGCTGAACCCAAAAATCATCAAGTACTGAAGA
Organism: Capsicum annuum; assembly: GCF_002878395.1. Taxonomy (NCBI): domain Eukaryota; kingdom Viridiplantae; phylum Streptophyta; class Magnoliopsida; order Solanales; family Solanaceae; genus Capsicum; species Capsicum annuum. Next base: position 226,370,502 of record NC_061111.1, on the reverse strand, counting down.
AAAATTTGGAGCGTCAGTTGTCACAATTGCAACAGACCCAAAACACTAGACCTCAAGGTAATTTTCCAAGTGACAATGAACCTCCTAAACAAGTAATGGCAATCACTTTGATGAATAGTAAAGAGCTGAATGAAAGGCCTCCAAAGACAACCAAAGAGGTAAAAGCAGAGTTGAGTTCTCAACTAGATGTAGACAAAGTTGCTGATAATTCGAGGAAGTCTGAGTACTTGAAAACTAAAGTTGCTGAATAGGTAAAGGAGTGACCACCATCACCATTTCTACAGAGGCCGAGAAAAGCAAAGGAGGATGCATGCTTCAAGAAGTTCTTTGACACATTCAAAGAGTTTCATATTAACTTTCCTCTTTTAGATGTTTTATAGGGAATGCCCAAGTACGCTAAGTACTTGAAGGACGTGGTCACTAATAAAGTTAAGTTGCAGGATGTTGAGATAGTAGCACTCATTAAGGAGTGTAGATCTGTGGTGATGTAGAAGATGCATAAAAAGTTCAATGATCCTGGGAGTTTCTCTCTCCCTATTCATATTGGCAATGGTGAGGTGGTCCATGCACTGAGTGATTTAGGGGCAAGTATCAATTTTATGCCCTTATCCTTTATCAACACTTTAGGTTTGGGTAAGCTAAGACCTAGCTCTGTGATACTCTAATTGGTAGACCGAACCCTAGCCCATCCTGAAGAAATTATAAAGGATTTTCTCATTAAGGTTGCTAAGTTTATTATTACTGTTGATTTTATTGTTTTAGATTTCAGGTAGATGAAAAGGCACTGGTCATCTTGGGACGTCTATTCTTGGCGACGGGAGGAGCATTGATAGATAGGAGAGAGGGCACAGTCACAATGAAGTTGGATGATGAAGAGGCAGTTTTCAAAGTTTACAAACCATTCAACACACTATCCCACTACAAAGATTTGTGCATGATTACAGTGACTGAAGGGGATAAGTATGGGGTGGTAGAGTTTAGTCCACCAAAGACCTCTTTGGACTTTCTCATTGAGCAACTCGAGCCACAAATACCCCAGCCCAAAGTGATGCTGATTGATGAGTCTGGGAAGGTGATTGTTGAGAAAGTTGTTGACCTTGAGACAGAAACAAATAATATTGCTTCCACATAGGAGGAAGATGATGAAGGAAAAAAAAACTAAGTATGATGATAGGTCATGATGCGACACTAAATCAGGCACTGCTTGGGAGGCAACCCAAGTTAAGGTAGGTATTTGCTTTTCTTATTTTTAGTTTTTACTTTACTTGTTTTTTTTTTGAGTCACAGGTTGATGGGAAGTTTGAGTATCGGAAACCTAAGTTAAATAGCATGGAAAAGACTGAGTGTAAGGTCCCTGAACCCTCTTGATGTATAAAAATACTACTAGCTAGGCCTAGAGGCCTCAGAAAGTATTTTTATCTGTATTTCAAAGTATACTTTAGGGACAAAATAGATTTGTAAGTGTGGGATAAAGGAATTCCCATGGGATAGGAGTAATTTTAAATTTTTTTGTTTTAGAAAAAGCAAGATGTTCTTGTTAGTGCAGTATATGATTGCATGATGCTAGTAATTTTTAATGTAAAGAGTACGTTGATGGTGTGATATACTACTTTTGAGACTCCTTGGCTCTAGTTTATGACTCTTGTTCTTGTTGGCTTAATGTTTTGAATTTATGTTATTATTTGGTTGAGAGACTATGGTGATCCTACTTGAGTTGAGCATGTGTCATGTGTGTGAGAGGTTTTGTGTATTTCTTGTTAAATTTGATGTCTAGAACTTTCCTGGTGTGTATACAAAGCGAAATAAAGAGTGTAGGTTTAGGAGATGATATAGGCATTTATTTGATAGACATGTTTCATACCCTATTTTACCTATCCTTGTGCATAATTCTAGTTAACCCCATTGAGCCTTTAGCTTATTTTCTTTGGCAGCCTAATATGTAGCCTAATCATTTCTTTGATTGACCGTAGTTTGATCCAAAGCTGCTAAGCGCTTTAGTTGGAATTAAATTGAGTTAATGAGTTTGAAATTCAAGTAGGAAAAGGTGAAATTGAAGCCCCAAAGTAATAGTTATTGGTGTGTACAATTTATGTGTTAAGGTTGGGAGAGAAAGAAATTTGTGCTAAAAAATTAAATCATGTATTAATAGACAATACTCCCTCCCATATTGTATGTGAGTAAGATTAATGAGTTGGAGCAAAACAAAAGATATAAGTAGATAGAAGTGGTGGAAATTGGTTGTTAGAGGTGTATTGAATGAAAAGTGTGATGCATTAAAGTGCTTAGGGAAGATAGTCACTATTACTGGCCAAAATAGTTCCTACCAGTCCCTTAGCCTACATTACAACCTATAAAGACCTATTTGATCTTAATCCTTAACATTATGATATTAGTGGAGTACTACACTAAGGGAAATCCTATAGTTCATCTTGTGTAACTTGTGAATTCTTTGTAAGAGTGAGTGTAACTTGATTCGTGTGCCTATTATGTGATAAAATGCATCTATGTGAGTGTTTATGGGTAACTCTCTTGTTATAAGGGTAAATGTTTGATGATAGTTGGGTGATTTGTATGATGTCTTTGATTAAGAAATATGCATGAGTTTTTCAACTTGGTGAGTCAATTCTTGAGGTTAGGATGTTGTGGAGTAGTATTCTTGAGCTTTCAATTGTGTATATAACATGCTTAGTATAGAAACTTGCATTCTGTGTAGTAATTGTAGTACTGGATTGAATGTCTTCTGTATAGTAGAAGTGTGGAGTCCTCTCTTATAATGATTCTTAGAGTAAAGAGTTGTTCAAGGACGAACAAGGCTTTAAGTGTGAGGTAGTGATCTGAGGTGGAATTATGCACCTCAGAGTTGTTATCCGGGCTTATTTAGTCTTGTTTTGAGGGCTTCTTGTATGATTACTGATTTATATAAATAAGCATCTAAGTGTTAAAGTACTTGAATACAATTTTTAATGTGTTTCTCAAACAAGTTTGTACTTAAATTGGTCACTTAGATTTCAAATGAGAAAACTAGTGTTACTAGCTTGAGCTAGGTGTTGTTCTAGTTGATCTCGATGAATTCTAGTGTGTGTAATGATTTACTAATGGTATGATTGTGTAATTATGTATGTAAAAACTTATTTATAATGTTCATGGTTCAATTGAAACAATCCAAGAGTCAAAACCAAGTTAAGGCTCAAAAGGGGAAAAACTAGTATTCTTAGCTTAAGTTTCTAGTTCTCCATCTTGGATGTTGTGTTGTTTTGAGCTCTAATTCATGGTGTTTGATTCTGTAGGATGATTTTTGAGTTGATTATGATGATATATTGATGATACAACAGCTTTAAATCGAGTGTAAAAAACACCATAAGACTTGGAATGGATTGACAAAAGCACGGGACAAGATTTGACATAAAACGGACCTCTTGGAGTTCACTAGCTCATTGTAGGGCTTAGACACTACTATGGGGAACATTCTACACATATGGAGAATACTAAGGGACCCAAAATAGTGTGTATCCTCTATTATGGCGTGTATCATACCCTAGGTACCGCGAAAGAGGCAGTGACGCGGACCCTAGTCCAATTTCTATAGATTTGACCTCCTATAAATAGAACACTTAAACATGAGGCTAGATAACTTGGAAGACTTTGAAACTTTGAGGGAGGATGGATAACACTTCAAATAGGGTTTTTATTCCTTTAATTTAGTTTTTTTATGTATTTTATCATGTATTAATATATCATGATTAGGGTTATATCCATGAGCGGCTAAAAGCCTTTTTCCGCGGTTAAGGCCAAGAACATGATTACTCTTGTTATGAATTGATTTGGTTTTGATTATTTATAATATTTGGTTATTTATTTATGCTTGTTATCACTATTTTAAGGATTCGGAACCCTTATCATACTTCCATTGTCATCTTATGAGCCCGGAAGGAGGAACAAGAGGATAGAACGTGGGGTAAATAAAGTAGGAGTGTAATCTTTTACAGAATGAAGTTATAATTTGCATTTAGGTTAGGAATATACCTAAGTCACCTATTTTTTTCACTTACGGGATGAAATATGAATGCGTTTAACTTAGCTATCACATCCACGCTCAATGATGTAGTTGTGGGTCTAAGTTAGATAGGTGATTAAAGGCTCGGAAGACCATGATCATAATATCAATCCCGTGAATCAACAACCAAGATTAGTAACCTAACCAATGAAGTTCATTAGCATAGTATGATTGTTCGTAGAGCCTTAACCCTGGGTTTCTCTTCATTGATTGTACAAGAACTTTACTTTTCCATATTGTTTACTTTACTTTTAGTTATAACTCTCAAACTCTCATGGTTACGTTTGCACTAATTTAATATTAATAGTGAACTAGAATTGGATAGTTGTCAACATAAGTCTCTGAAGGATCGATATTCGGCTTTATTTAAGGCCACTGTATTACTTGGTGAGACTACATACACTTGCGTGTGAGCTTGGTCGCAACAACTATCATACTTGCTAATGGAATCCCTAACATCCTGCACAAGATATTTTCAATGGAATAGTGACTGTAGTCTTTTGATGCTTGCTGATGTCACCCAAAACTACACCTCCTTGAAGTATACTATGGTCGATGTCAAGTATAGTAACCCAATAGAGGTTGGGGTCGAACCCATAGGAAATATGTCAAATATCTCTCACGAATCTTTTGAAGTAGCTGGAAAAATATAGGAAAAGTAATTGGGGAGTTTTTTTGTAAAAACAGTAAATTAGCAACAATTCTTGATCGCTTTAGTTGAAATCAATCTGAGATGAATACTAGGATAATGATACCCTGGCTTCCTAACTTCGTAGACTTATCGTGCTCAATCCGACTAACTCAATGCAATGCATGCAGAATCTGACAGGAGGGGTATCATCAACCGTCCTGTGAACGCCTTGGTAAATTTCATGCTTTACCTTGTGAGTCTCAGAGTGTTGCCTTACTAACCCTTGTCTTTGGCCCCAGATCAACTATCTCCTTTTGGGTCTCAAGTTGATTAAACGAGGGTTGGTAGCCTCAAATTACTATCGTATTTCATAATCTTGACCTCTTTTGTGAAGATGGTCTCAAATATAGGCAAGTCCTTAACTTTTGCAGTAGTTAAGAAAGCATACCAACTGGAGAAGATCACAATACATGCACACACATTGATTTGGAAAGACTTCAAACTTCCTCTACTTCGTTAATCAGTCAGGGTTCCCAAAGCCCTAGTTAGGTCATTTACCCGCCCACAGTTGCAAGAAAATCTATAGAATTCAATAAAGAAAGCATAGAAATAATCTCACAATAATTGAATAACAATAACCAAATTCTCTAATTAATAATCAACCAATAAATCAAGAACAAAGGATTCCAAGATCAAAAGTCGAATCTTGAAATCAATATATGTTTGTGAATGTATAAAGTATGTATGCTAATACAAAAACGTCAAAAAGGTATTTATAGGGTACATTATAACTCTAAATATCCTGACCAATACAAATAGGGAAAACTAGGTCGATGGCCACTTACGGACCCACTTACGAGTTGTAAGTGACACTTACGCCCCATTATTGGGTTTCATAAGTGACTTGTACTCTTCAAACTGTAAGAGGCCCACTTACGACAGTAATCACGAGAGGTAAATGGTACTTATGTCCCGTAAGTGACCCCATTGTAGGTTTCAAAAATCTCTTTAATTTTCAGCTTCTTTGAACCTTCAACTTCTGATACTTGCATTGGCACTTATAACATCGTAGGTAGTACCTATGAGACGTAAGTAGCCCTTCATCAATGTTAGGACAAAAATTAACTTTTAGGTTCTCTGGACTTGGCATCTCTGAAACATAAGAAGTCACTTATGATGGCCGTAAGCAGCACTTATTATTATTTCAAGATCCAAAACGTAGACACAAAAACACATCATATCTACCTAAATGAACCTAAGTACATGTATATTTTCTGATTTTAAGTATCGAAAGTGCCATGAGACCATGGCACATAAACACTCTCAACTTAGAATGTTTGCATGTCCTCAAGCAACAAAAACACAACAAAACAACACAACAATTCTTAACTAAGAGATACCTAAGGCACCTACGACAGACAACTCAATTTTAGCTCAAAACTTTTCACCCCTTCATATTCTTAACTTTTCAAAAACCAACCGTGTGGATCTATGTAGCCTACCAGTGCAACACAAAGGAATTAAGATATCGCATTACATTAGCAATAAACAACCAAGCATATGTACAAATTATACTACCTGGATAGATAAGTAGCTAGCAACACAACCCATGTTCCCTCAATGCAGGGACGACCATGAGACATTCACACTCAGAAAAGGAGTTCCAATCAATGTGCATTAAATACCATAGGCTTGAACTTATTTTATTTACCTTAATTTTCTTATAGTCAGACTAGGATCACTATATGACTTTATTCGTCTTGTAACGTAGACTTGGGGACTGGTGTGGTACATTTAGGATTTTAGTAACTAACCCTTCTTGACACTACAATCACATTTTGGGGTCCATGTCTTACCCAATTTTTCCTTTATTCCCTTCTTATTTCTTCCTTTTTATTTTTATTGCTTATTCAGGTTGCGTACAGTTTCTTTCATTCATTTTTTTCTTTTTATTTTTCACTTTTTTTTCTTTTTGGTGTTTTTCTTTTTTTTCTTCTTACCACACTCAATCGTGCTTTTTCTCTTATTCAAGCTCTTCTTCATATCCAATTCTAACTACGCTCTCTTATGATAGCCACCCTCAATTTAGAATTTTTTTTTTGAGTTGAGGTACACAAGGAGGGACCAGGACCAAAATAGGTTCATTGTAACTAACTGGGAAGGTGAAAGGTAAAAACAATAAAATGGTCTATGTAGGCTCAATATCGGGATCAAGGGATATTTATTCTCATTTGGAAGGTCCTTTAGGCTAAGAGTGGACTAAATCAAGACGATCTATGATCCTTTTCTAATCGACTGTCCTATAACCTAGGCAAGACTAACCGAACAAGTTATGGATTAAATCCACAAAGGGAACTAGGTTAGGAATATCATGCACTCACACAGAGTATAGGGTTACGCTACCAACTACTACCTATCTAGTTCATGCAAATTGTAAGTTATGATTCTTATTTCCCTAATCCTAATACCATAATAAGATTCACAATGGTCATAAATATAAATACAATACACAGTTCAAAACATGAATTTCAGAGGGGCATTATTTTTCTCAAACATTTACATGTACTCAAAATACATCAACTGCCCTTAGGTCACTTGTTTTTATCCTACTTAAACATAAATAAAACATAACACATGCACGAATTAAACACAAAATAACCGAAACATTCCAGTTCTACTATGATAACGCAACCAATAAAAAAAGAAACATGGCAAAAAAAATCTTCAATCGTGGTACACCTCCACCCCAACTAAAAGACTACGCACTATCTTGAGTATGTAACTACGATATAAAGAGAGAGAATGAAGACATACCTAGGACTCTAGGCATCCATCTCAAGCTTGCTCCCTTTTAGGGAAGGAGGTGGTGCAAAAATAAGAGGTATCTCAACTGATGGAGGTGGTAGTGGTGCACTACTAGAAGACACATCCACTGCTATCTCATGGCATCTTCACTCATAAACTATTGCAAACACCGAAGAATCATGGGAGCCTTTTTCAAGGGCTGATCATATGGTACAATTGGGTCCTACAATTTTACATCTCTACCTCTCTTAGTCCCAACCACCGAGATTGTCTCCTTCTCAACGAACAGGTCAAACCATATAGATCTACATGGAGGCATAGGCTGAGTGAATGAAGGGATAATTATGAGAATGGCCGAAACCTAGATCTTTGCAAGAGAGTGTACCTTTGTACGTAGTGTGGTCACCTCTTCCAAAATCCCAGCTAAATTAGGAGCCTGTAAATCTCTAAATTGTGCAGACACCCGATCCTCAAAAGCATAGATCCGAGAGTGCAACTCCCTAGCATACTCTATTATATTAGTTCTCAACTCCTCCCTCACCCAAGCCTCAACATTATCTAAAGTTGTCCAAACCTAAGGCTGGATCTGCCCATACAATGTAACAAGCTCAGACTCTACATTAGTAAGACGAGTGGTAGTCTCATACTACCGCTCCTCTAGGCACTGTAAGAACTCTCGTGGTACCTCAATAAAACCTATAGTTATGGGGTAAGGGGTGACAGCAGATGCCCTAATTGGCTCAAAAGTATAGGTCAGAGCTGGAGTAGATGTAGCTGATGTCCCCTCTCCCTTAGTAGCAACCTTGAGTACATCTCTTCACTCGCCCATATCAATATTAACATCAATAACTGGCCTATCAACATGATTTTCTAAAGCTGGAGGTCCCTCAAAGTGGATAGGAATCACAATTGGAGGTACCTGAGCACTCTGCATAAGGACCAAGTTTGTCGAATCCTTGATTAAGTCAGTATTAGCGATGCTCATCACCTCAATTATCCTATCAACATCCTGAATATCTGTCATACCTGTCATATAAAAAATCTACTAGATAAGGCAAGGGAACGAAAGAGTAGTGGTCTCACCAAAAGTATGCTCATGTATCTCTAGTCGGATAGGCGCCGCAAAGTCAATCTCATATCCCACAAGCAAACTATCAACCAGTGCAGCCCTATCCCATGTCAGAATATTATCTGACGCAGTCTAACATAACTTGAAGTGTACCACCATCCACTAAAATTTGGCTATAAAATGCAGCGCTGCCTTCTTAATCTCTCTCTTTCCCTTAATTTAGGAGGCATCATTACCCAAGTCTAAAATCTGATTGGCGATCCACCTCGCCAAATCCAATCTTTGTCATCTTTAATTAACATCTCTCATAAAGAGTCTATCTCGCATGAATCTCACCCTAAAGTCAAACTTTGCAGTAGATGTCGGAGTTACATACTCAGGTCCAAATAGAATGGTCACTGTAAAAATATCAACTCTAACTCCTCGCACCTAAGTATGCTCTAACTAGGGATGCTCTACACCTCTACGTCCTTGAGGTGTAAATAAATAGATCGTAGAGGTGTAGGAAGCATAGAACTCCTTAACCAAGGTCTAGCTAAATGATCCCTGGGGTCGAGTCATCTACCTCAAGTGATACCGCTCAAAAGAAGACCTCAGGTCTGGTGCCCCTACTATCCCTAATAAATCTATCCTCTTCTCATCTGTAATACTTTTCTTAGGCTGACCCATCTCAGTAATGTGGCTATACTGCTAAAAATATGTTACATCCCCTCTACACACTATCTTGGGTTTATCTCAGCTATAGGCACTGGATCAGCTAATGGTGGAATAGGAGGATGAGCATCTTGTGTAGGTAGTTGTGTAGCAGGTGTTGAAGATGATGAAAATTGATGTGGACCTTTAGTTGTACCCTTCTCAAGTTGGGGTACAACTGAAGCTGACTCACTAGATGAAAGGAACGCATCCTCTGATTGCTCCTTATACTGGGGGCCATGTGTGTCCTCCTCTACAACAGAACCATACACTAATCTGGACTCAACCTCATGTTTGGATCCATACACCTCTTCCTCCTCTGCATCATCCTTTGAAGCATGCTCTCTTTTCTTAGATTAGGGAGAATATAGAGATTAAGTACGGGCAGACTTTATCCTCGACCTAGAAGCTGGTCTACGTGAGGTCGTCTATTCCCCATCTTATGTAGATGCAAACTAAATGTTTGGCTGAGTCTGTGTGGTGGTAGGATGGGTGTGTTAGGCACCCAATGCAGCTGCAACAACAGCAGTTATAGCCTGGGTCTGTCTCTGAGAGCGACCCCTAGTCTGTGGGGGCCAATAGTCTGTATGGGATGATCCAGTACTCCTCCACTAAGCCACTACGCTCAAGGGACTCTTCCTAAAGCCTCGAATATACAATATTCTTTTGGGATGCCTTGGGTGCCATGGTACCTGGCTTAGGTGGGGCTTATGACCCCCATAAGTGGGTCAATAAGCCTATTACCTAGATTTTTCTGAATTTTTGTAATTTCTTACCAAGTTTTAGGTATTTCCTCATGCTTTACACCTACAAAAAAGAAAAATAATGTGAACACTAAAATCATGGGTTGCCTCCCACCCAGCGCTTGATTTAACATCACACACGACTTAGCTATGTTAGTTACTCAAACTTCACCAACAAACCCATGGGTTGCCTCCCATAAAGTGCCTACTTTAATGTTGAGGCACAAATCGGTTGCCTTGACTACATAGACTTCATCAAGACTTACATCAACACAAACTTTTACTTCATCAGTATTCCTCATATAATGCATGACACGCTACCCGTTTACTGTGAATGAAGCTTCACCATTTCATTAAAGAACAATAGTACCATGCGGGAACACCCTAAGCACGGTGAATGGTCTATACCACCTAGACTTCAACCTCCAGGAAATAAGCGAAGACTTGAATTATATAACAAAACGATATCACCGGGCATAAACACCCTTTTCTCGATCTTCTTATCATTATACAACTTTATCTGGTCTTTGTACAGAGATGAACTCTCATAATCTTAGAGCCGAAATTCATCCAACTCATTCACCTTACTCATCCTCAAGTTAGCTACATCATGTCACTCAAAGTTCAACTTTTTCAATGCCTATATTGCCTTGTGCTCAAGTTCGATCGGCAAGTGACATGCCTTACCATACACAAGCTGATATGGGATGGCACTTATGGGGGTCTTAAAAGTTGTCTGGTAGGCCCATAAAGCATCATCTAATTTCTTTGACCAATAATTCGTATTGGCATTCACAGTCTTCTCCAATATGGACTTGATCTCATGATTGGAGACCTCATCCTTCCCACTCGTTTGAGGATTGTAATGTGTTTCCACCTTATGTTTCACACCATATTTGTCAAGTTGGTCCTTAAATATATGATTACAGAAGTGAGACCCACCATCACTAATAATAGCACGTGGAGGGTCAAATTAAGAAAAAATATTCTTCTTCAAAATTATGGTGACCTTTTGCCCTCATTGTTGGGAAGTACAAATGCCTCTACCCATTTAGAAACATAGTCTACTGCTACCAGAATATACTTCAACCCATAGGATCTTACAAACGGACCCATGAAATTAATTCCCCACACATAAAACAACTCTAACTCCAAGATAGGTGTCAGAGGGAGTTTATGTTTCCAAAAAATAGTACCTTGCCCCTAACACTGATCATAGGCTTGAGAAAAATCATGAGCATCCTTGTAGATAGTTAGCCAATAATACCCACAATGCAAAATTTTGTGAGTTGTGCGCGTACCACCATGATGACCCTCAACTAGTGATGAATGACAAGCCTCAATAATGATTATCATCTCTACCTCGGGAATACAGTTCTGAATAACTCCATCTACATAAATCCAAAAGAGCTAAGGTTCATCCTAGAAATACTTCCTCACCTCATACATAAACTGCTTACGCTACCGGAATAACAAATCTTCCAGAACAAAATCACTTGCCAAAAAGTTAGCAAAATCAGTAAACCAAGGGATTAAGTCTTGAGATGTTGCCAAGACCCGCTCATATAGAAAAGTGTCATCTATATCAATCTCATCCCTTAACTTCTGCATTACCACCTTCTTGAGTCAAGATAAGTGATCCACAACCTGGTTCTTAGTGCCTTTCCAGTCTTTCACCTCAAAGTCAAATTATTGCAATAAGAGGACCCACCAGATCAACCTCAGTTGTGCATCCTTCTTCGATATCAGATACCTCAATGTTGCATGATCAGTGTGAACTATAACTTTGGTCCCTATCAAATAGGACCAAAATTTCTCAAAAGTAAAAACCATCGTGAGTAATTCCTAGCCAATGACTGTATAGTTTTTCTGCCCTGGGTTTAATGCTTTGTTGGCATTGTAGATGGGGTGAAGGATCTTCTCACGTTGTTGGACTAGGAGAAATCCCAAGGCAACACCACTAGAATCACATCACCTCAAAAGGTAAGGACCAATTAGGAGATACAATAATATGAGCCGAGATCAACCGCTTCTTAAGGCGCTTTAATGCCTTGATACATGCATCATCAAACACAAACGTCACCTTATCATCTAAAAGCTTGCATAATGGATTAACAATTTTAGTGAAACCCTTGATGAATCTCTTATAAAACCCATCATAACCTAAGAAACTTCTGATACCTTTGACTAAAATTAGAGGAGTTAATTTTTCAATCACCTCTATCTTCGGTCTATCAACCTCAATACACCTTTTTGAAATCTTGTGTCCCAAAGTAATCCCTTTCTTTACTATAAAGTGGCACTTTTCCCAATTTAAAATCAGGCCGCACTCCTCACATCTCTGAAGTACATTGGCCAAATTGTCTAGACAATCATCAAAAGAGTCCCAAATAACTAAAAAGTTATCCATGAAGACCTCTATAGTGTTCTCTATCATATTAGAATATATTGACATCATAAAATGCTGAAAGGTGGCAAGAGTATTGCGCAGTCCGAACAACATCCTCTTGAATGCAAAAGTACCATATGGGCAAGAAAAATTATTCTTCTTTTGGTCTTTAAGGGTATAGAAATATAATTGTACCTCGAATAATCATAAAAAAAATAGTACCAACCCCCGCCTGAAAGTTTGTCTAGCATCTAGTCTATAAATGACATAGAAAAATGGTTATTGTATATCTAAGTGTTCAACTTCTAGTAGTCCATGCACACTCTCCATCCAGTAATCGGTCTCATGGGCACTAGCTCATTCTTGTCAATTGGGACCCTAGTGATACTACCCTTCTTAGGTACACATTGATTCGGCTGATCTACTTTCTTTCTGCAATGGGGTAAACCATGCTTGATCTGACCACTTTGTGATCTCTGTCTTTACTAACTCTTATATAGGTAGATTCAAACAACATTGGTTCTCGATGCTAGGAACACAGTCCAGTTCAAGCCAAATTTTATGAGTATAAATCCCACATTGAATCCACATAATGTCTACAGTAGTCTATCCAATGGCCCTCTTAAATTTCTACAAGAAAAAAATCAATGTTTCAACCTGGGAATCTACTAAATCAGCAGTAATAATGACCAACAAGGTATTGTCGAACCCCAAAAAATAAATATCACAAGTAAGATGGGAGGGCCTTCAATTTCAACATAAGTGGCTCCTCAATAGATAGCTGAGCTGGTAAAGTATCTCTATTCTTTTAGTCAAGATCCAACTTCATCGGACCATAGAATAAGAGCATCTACCATACAGTGTGCTCACTATCTCATCATATTCATTGAAACCATCACTTTCGAAGTTCATAATAACCCCTGCTAGTGCCTCAACCCTAAGTCTCTCCTCAATAACAATATTCAATATATCTTCATCAATAGTGTCTATAGACACCACCTTTATAACCTTCAGTTGTTGCATCAACTGATATTAATTAAAATTTACCTATTCGTCACTGAGTTTGAACTTCATCTACCCTATCTCCATACCAACTAATGCCTTACCCATATTTAGGAAGGTCCTTTCAAGATATTAAGGACTTCGAAGCCTACCCACAATTAAGGATCCCAAAGTTAACTAGAAATATAGAAAATGCCACTTTCACCAACAATCATATAATATGCCAACCAGTGTTTTCATAGTACGGTCGGCCATTAATAGCCTCATAGATGATGGTTTGGTTGCTCCACACCCTAACTACTTGTACACAACCAATGGCATCTGATTAATACTAGATCCTAAATCATATAAAGCTCGAGAAAAGTTGAAGGAGCCAATAATACAAGGAATAGTAAAAGCTTTGGGGTCCTTTTATACTCTACTAAAGATCGAGAAGCAATAGCACTACAATGGTGCAGATTATCAGTGGGCTCAAAATGTCTATTTTCTTCTTAGTAACCAAATCCTTCATGAACTTTGCATAGCCTGGCATCTTCTCCAATGCTTCCACAAGAGGAATATTAACAGATATTCCTTCAACGTCGAAATAAAATTTTGATATTTTTCTTCCTCTTGATTTTTCTTCAGTTTTTAAAGAAAAGGAGGAGGAGGTCATTGAATGGTCTTTAATATAGGATTAACTCTCTTCCCTTTTCATTTATCCTTCTCAGCTTTTCTATTAACACCCATTGATATTTGTGATAAGTAACCACTAGTCACCAATTTTAATTCTGCTTTGGGTGCATCATCAATATCAGCAACATCATCTTAAACTTTATCAACTACAGGCATAGGGGGATAAATAGTAGCCTTACCACTCAGAATGGTGAGGGCCAAATAGTGACTTCTATTTTTTGAATTTTGCATAGCATTACTCAAAAGAGTGCCCAATTAATGTTGATTCAAGGTTACCAAAATTTGACTAAGTTGCTGCTCAAGTTGCTTAATTGCAGTAACATGTGATTCCACTTCCTGGCTCAAACCTGAAATATCTGCCTTAATCTCCTTAAGGAAATTTTCTTGATTTTTTGACCCCTTCATCAACTTAGTGAGCTATTCCTCCATCATTGACTTAGTGTCACGGTTCCCCAGTGGTACATATATGATAACACCCAAGCTATACCTTTAATTTGAAGATAATGCGATCGTTGTCAAATATAATAACCCAACAAAGGTTGGGGTCGAGTCCCAAGGGAATATGTGGGCTGTTGATCTTAACTGTTGTAATCAACGGATAGAACTAGAAAAGTAAATGGGGGATTGTAGTGGAAATATCGAACAAGTAACAAATATCAACTCTGGTTGTAATCAGTCATAGATAAACACTAGGATTGTGTTCCCCCTGGCTTCTCAATTCAATAGGATTATGTGCTTTATTGGACCAAACTGATACCTTCCATGCAGAATTTGATAATTTGTGTACCATCAACTATCTTTTAGACTGGTTGATAGATTTTACCCTTTACCTTTTGCTTCTCAAGATATCGCCTTACTAACCCTTATCCTTGATCCCAGTTAACTATTACCTTTTGGGCCTCCAATTATTAGAACATAGTTAACGATCTTACTTTGATTATACCTATTAGTGTGGATCAACAGTTAATATTCAAATTACTATTGTAATCATCTTTTTCTAGTCACTGCTTCTCTTTTGAAGTAAGTAGCAATAATCTAGATGGGATCCTAAAGTTTGCAATTGCTAAGACATCTACCAAATTGAAGATAATACAATACATGCATGGGTATCGTTTAGAACAATATAGCACTTCCCTTACTTCATTAATCTGCCAGGGTTTCCATAACCCTAGCTAAGGGTTTTGGCCGCTCATGCTTGTGAAATAATCAACAACATTCATATTTGAAATCATAAGATGAAATCATAATAATCATAACTTAAAATAAAAACTTCAACTGTCTTAACAACCAAAATTAATATAAAATATTTCAAAAATCAAATTCGAATCTCAGAATCACAATATATGTTTGTGTGTATAAAGAATGTGTAACCTCTACTAAAAACAGATAAAGGGTATTTATAGTAGATAAGAAAACCCTAAAAATCAAAGCCCAAACAAAAAAGGACAAACAGAGTTGGTAGCCACTTACTTGGGCCACATACAGCCCGTATGTACTACATACGGTCCGCATGTGGACCTAGGTGAGCGCCAGAAAATTTTCCTGCATTGTTTGCTCTCTAGATTTTGGACTTTTCGCACTTACCTTACACATTTGTGGTCCGAAAATACTACATACGGTCCACAAGTAGGCACAGATAAGTTCCAGAAATTTTCTTTCAGCTTTTGCACTCTTTGGATCTTCGACTCTAGCACTTACCTTAGCCACATATGATCTACAAATGGACATAGGCAAGTGTCAGGTCTTTAAATTCCTGCAACCAAGCTTCTGGACTTCAAGTTTCGGTATATGCTTTGGTCATAGATGCCCGATAAATGCAATAAATATCCAAAAAGGGTCAAGTAAGTAGCCCAAAACTCAATTTTTCTAGTAAGTAGCCCAAAACTCAATTTTTCATCTTTTTCTTGAACTTAGCATCCAAAACCTAGTTTCCTACAAAATATGCCCAAAACACATTATATCTAACAAAACAACCTAAGAAACTTACATATTTTTATCGTTTTAAGTGTCAAAAGTGCTATAGTTCTATAGCACATCAACACCCTCAACTTAGAACATTTGCATGTCCTTAAGCAACATAATAAAATAAAACAAAAAAACAACGTTTAACTAGAAGAAACTAAGCTATCCAGGGTAGTCAATCAATGCTTTTAAACTCAAAACACATAACCCGCTCCTATTTTTAAAATTTTAAAACCAACTGTGCACAATCATGAAGCATAATAATATGACACAAAGGCATCAAGATATGGCATTACACTAGAAACAGACAACCATGCATATATATAAGTCACATCTACCCAAGCAAGTATGTAACTTAGCAATATAGCCTATGTGCCCTAACATCAAAGAAGTTTCCCTCACTCGTATATAAAATCAAGCATGTCAATGCAGGAACAATCGAGAGACACTCTTACTTAGAAAGAAGTTCCAATCAATGTATGTCAACTACCATAGGCTTGCCCTTATTTTCTATACTTAGTTTTTAGACAGTCCTGTTAGGATCATTTTTGGACTTTATTCCACTTGTAATGAAAGATTGGGGGCTAGTGTGGTACATATGAATATATCAAGTGACTAAGCCTCCTTAGCACTAAACTAGCTTTGGGGTCTACACTTTAACCAATTCTTCACTTTGTTTTTGGTTTTATTTATCCCTTGTTAATTTAAAGCACATTCAGGTTGGGTTTGTTTCTTTATTCTTTCTTTTTCAAATTTTTCACATTTTTCTTTTTCTTTTCTTTTCTACCACACCCAGCCTTATTATCTTTTTCTCTTATTTTAGCCTTCTTCATACCCACTTTACATCACATACTCTTATAATAATCGCCCTCAACTTAGGTGATTTTCTTGAGTTGAGGTGGACAATGTCCAAGGAGGACCAGGGCCAAAACAGGTTCATTGTAACACAAATAAGAAGGTGAAAGGTGAAAACAAAAAAATACGCTATAAGGCTCAAAGAGGGATCAAAGTATACTATTCACAATGGGAAGGTTATTTAGGCTAAAAGTGAACTAAAATAAAAAAAGGCTTATGATCCTTTCCTAACCAACTATCTTACAACCTAGGCAAGACCAATCGGGCAAGTTCTAGATTTACCACACAAAGGGAACAAAGTAACATCTCACACTCACGAGGCACAAAGTCAATATTATAAGCTACTACTTATCCAATCTATGCAATTGTTAGAAAATGATTATCATGTCCTTAATCCTAAATCATAACAAGATCCACAATACTCACACATATATACGGTCACACAGTTCTAAAATAATTTTGAAGGGGTATCATTTTTCTAAAAAATTAATCAAAAATATGACAACTAGCCTAAATACTTAAAAATATCTAATTACACAAAACACAACACAATATGAAACAAAATACAATACGACATAAATTTTTAACCTAGACATACCGGTTCTGCAATCATATCGTGGCCGACAAAAAAATAAGCACGAAAACAAAAACTCACGATGGCAATGGTTTGCCCCACCCCCAACTAAAAGTCTGTGCACTATCCCCAATGCATAAAAATAAAGTAAAACAAGGAAAGTAAGAACATACTTAGGACACACTAAGCGTCTGTGTCATCGACATCCCCAGATGGGGTATATCAATAGGTGGAGGCGGTAGTGGTGGTGGTATACTACTAGAAGAGGAACCCACTATCTCGTTATGTCTCCACCCCTCAATAAATGTAGTCTCAAGAGAATCATATATGACCCTATTTAGGGCCAGCTCCTACGTCATATTTAGATCCTATAAGTCCCCCTCTCGTCCTTTCTTGGTCCCAATAATAGGGACCTCCTCCTCATCCTCCGCAACTAAATCAAAGAATCTAAGACCACATGGAATTGACAACTGAACAACTAGGTTATGATAGGAGGATGATAGTCATATGACTCTTTGTGAGAGAGCGCACCTCTGCTCTCAAAGTGTCCATCTCCTCTTTAATTCCTCCTAGAGCCGAAATTCAATCATTGTGAACTTGACAGCCATACATCTCTCAAACACATCAATATGTGGCTGTAGATCAACACATAGCTGTGACATAGCAGCTATGTGTGCAGACTCCCATCTGGCCTCTGCCGTCTCTAGTCTGTTCTGGAACCATGGTTGGATTTGCTCATACAAAGTAGCCACCTCTGTTTCTATATTCTTTAGTTATTTGGTGGTGACGCTCTAGCTATCCACTAAGCTCTACAAGAATATACGAGAAATAAACACCATACCTGATGCAGCAGCTGAAGTAGATGGGTGAGCGAGCCCTAAAGATATGCCAGCTGGCTCTAAGGTAGAAGCCGGGGCCGATGTGGATGTCACTGGGGTCCCCTCACCCTATGTACTCAACTTATGGGTATCTCTTTACTCTCCCAAATCAAAATCTATACTAGCTTCCACATCCTCTCGTATACAACATTGGGCTCTGTGGAAATTGAAGGGCCCTCGATCTGGGATTGAGGTACTGTGTCATGACCCAAAGCTGCCCCTAAGTCATAACACGATGCTTAAGGCCAAAAGTGACCCCAAGCTAACCCATGATTCGGTACCTATGGTGAGCACTGAATAAAATAGTAATGGGATAACATGCGTGGAAGATAATCTAATAAAATGTTGGTATGATGTAATATTAAAATATAATTCAACATGTCTGAAATAATTAAATGGACTAAACACCAACTAACTGTTTATCTGTCTGAAAGCCTCTAGAAATCATAAGGAATGGGTGAGATAAACCCCTAACTAACTTTGACTGATTGAACATAAAGAGGTGTTGAAATAATGGTAATAACATGCCATGTCCTTGATGGATGGGGAATCACCACTACTGCTACTGGGTAATGCTGAACTGTCTAAGAATGGTCGAGGAACTGAGCATCCGAACCTGTGCTATAAGACAACATAGCGAAAGAGAAAAGTATGCAGTCAGAACTTTGAATTTACTGGTACGTGAGATAAGGACTAACTAAAATACATATGACAACTGAACATGGATGCATGAACATGTAAAACTGAGAATGCAAGACCAAGTAAAGCGTGAACTGAATTTAATTTGTAAAACTGACCGACTGAATATCTAAAAATCTGATTACTGGCAAACCTAAATTGATATAGACTAAGTACTAACTGAAACTGTGGGAGCTATCATGTAACTGACATGCCCCAATCTGAGCTAATCGGGGTCCAACCCGTGACCCCAGTTAGAAGGGTGTCAGTACCTTGCCATGGGTACTAACATTGGCTGTGTGGATATAATAAACTAGTGTCCCGAAGGACTAGGGAGTCACTCTCTAGTGGCAGGTGACCCTAAGAGAATGTCAACCATCTACTAGCAGGAAGACCACTCAAAACCTATGCTGGATACGTAGTTTTGGAACTCAGGGATTTCTACTAAAGTCACACCCTCTACTGGAAGGTGAGCCCCCATCCCTGAGTTTAATCGGTGCTAAATCCTACTCCCAACTAAGTTGACACTGTTTCTAACTAAGGTTAACTGAACATCACAACTGATAGTGTTCAACATGATCATAACAAACTGAGTATGGCAATAAAATCATAAATGCACTAATCATTACTTGAAAAGGCTAAAATATAAGTAAACACATAGGTAACGGGTGTTCATAATTGGCCAGCATTGAATGATTACAAAATATGATAACAACACTTGAAACAGTGACATAAATACCCAATTTAAAGACCTAAAACATAATACGTGTCACCAAACTGATAAAGTCCATCAATTTGAATATATAAATGTATTAAACTTGGGAGGATAACAATTTCACATGGTTTAATTCATAATTTGATAATTTGACATGGGAGAAATTGAATATGACATAAGTAGTTGAAATTCAAAGCATGAAGTAATCTAATTATTATGGGGAAAATATGTTAACACGACTTGAATTCAAATTTCTAAGATGACATGGATTAAATTCATGATTTACGTAGAAAATTTCATAAAAGAAGATTTAAAATCCATAGTTGAACAAAAAGGGGATTTTGGGGACACAATGGGTGGAAGGAACCCATTGATGAATACCCCACATACCTGGAATTGCTTGACTTGTGAAAAGAGCTTGAATTTTGAGACTTGAAAGATGTCTTAGTAAGAGAAACCCTAATCTTGATGATCTTAAAGATGAGAGGAGGAAAGTGTTGTTAACTAACTGAAAGTGAAGGAAAATAACACTCCTTTTTTGGTTATAAGTCGTGGGTTAGGAGTTAATAGAGGGGAAAACACCAAAAGGTTGTTTAACTAAACATTACAGAAATTGGTCGCCAGTATATACGAGTCAACCATACGACTCGTATTGTGAAAGTACGACTAAGCATCCTTAATCGTAAGCTTGGCAGGATCTAAGATAGTACACACTGGTCAACATACGAGTCCAAACCTACGAGTAGTATCATATCCATACGACTTGTAGTCCCCCACTCATAACTTGGAAAGAATCAAAGAGAGCCTACACTGCTAAACTCACGACTTCACTTTATACGACTCATATGTTATATGTATGACTCAAGAAAAGGAATCGTACCTAGAAAAAAATGTCAACCAATTCACACTGTCTTGGATACGAATACAACATACAACTCATATGTTGTATGTACAACTCAAAGGCATGAGTCGTATGTAGACAGTGATATTTAGGAGTGGGCATTATAATATATCCCCTTGAAAACATTCATCCTTAAATATGATCGGTTAGGCTGAGAGTACTAAGGAAACTAAGATCATGTGTTGAATGCTTATGAACTAAAACATGATCAAACGACTTAGTCTAAATCATGATACATAGATTGAATCGAATTTATGAATGCATGTTATGACATAAGGATGACTATATGAATGAAATAGAAAAGGAGAGAGTCAACTTATGAGTAATCATTACCTTCAACCAGATTTGAGTTTGTGAAGAATAGATGAGGATATTTGGTTTGCATATCTGCTTCATCTTACCAAGTAGCTCCCTTAACGGGCTGATTTCTCCATAGAACTTTAACAAAGGGGACCTTTTTGTTCCTCAATCTATGAATCTGTCGGCCAAGGATCTCAACTAGAATTTCTTTGAAGGAGAGACTATCCTTCACCTCCATATTCTCTAAGGGCACGATTGAAACTGGGCTACCAATATATTTTTTTAGCAAAGAAATAAGAAACATCAGATGCACTGATGTCAAATTTGTAGGCAACTCTAACTCATAAGCTACCTTCCTAAAAAGGCTCACAATTTTATATAGGCCAACAAAACGGGGACTAATTTTCCCTTTTTTGCCAAATCTTTTCACTCATTTCATAGGCGAAATTTTTAAATAAACAAAGTCACCAACGTCAAACTCAAGATCCTTTCTCCTCACATATGTATAAGATTTCTGACGACTTTGGGTTGTCTTCAGCCTTGGTCAAATTAGCTAAAATTTCTCCATTGCCTCAAACACCGAATCTAGCCTTATCAAAACAGCCTCACCTACTTCAAAACAACCAATAGGATAGCTATATCTGCTCCCATAGAAAGACTTAAATGGAGCCATTTGAATACTGGAGTGATAGTTGTTGTTGTAAGAAAACTTAATCAAAGGTAGGTAGTCATCCCTACTACCCTTAAAGTCAATAACACAGGACCTCAACATGTCCTCTAAAGTATGAATGGTCCGTTATTCCTGACCATCTATCAAAGGATGCAAAGTGGTACTGAGATGTACTTGGGTACTAAGGCCCTTCTGAAAAGCCTTCCAAAAGTGAGAGGCAAACTGAGAACCTCTATCCAGAATGATAGACAATAAAACTCCACGCAACTTCACCATCTTCCTAAGATAGAGTCTAGCATAATACTCAACTGAAATCGGAGTATGGATTGGCCAAAAATAAGCTGACTTGGTCATTCTATCTAACATGACCAATATTGAATCATGCTGACAACACATGTCAAGAAATCCTGTCACAAAATCTATGTTCACCACCTCCCACTTCCATGTAGGGATGCTAAACTCCTAAAGTGTACCACTAGGCCTTTGGTGTTCAACCTTGATCTACTGATAGTTCAAACACTTAGCCACAAACTCTATAATATCTTTTTTCATACCACTCTACCAATATATCTCTCGCAAATCATGATACATCTTAGTGGCCTCTGGGTGAATAGAATACCATGCACCATGGGCTTCGGCTAGTACTCGCTATCTTAGATTATCAACACACAAAACACAGAGTCTACCTAGACAATAAAGCACACCATTTCCTTCTTAGGAGAAAACCTTCACCTTCTGATCTTTAACTGCCTCCTTCAACTTGACCAAACTAGGTTCCCTATCTTGTTTTTATTTTACCTCGGCAACCAATAAAGAATTCAAATATTTTGAACCCATATACTACCATCGGTCGAATCAACCAACCGAACCCCTAACCTAGCAAAATGGTGAACCTCACAAACTAACTCTTTCCTATAATTCTTAACATGAGCATCACTACCTATAGACAATCAACTAAGGGCATCCACCACTACATTGGCCTTAACTGAAGGGTACAACACACTTATATCATAGTCTTTTAATAATTTAAGCCACCTTTTCTAACAAAGATTCAGGTCTTTCTGCGTGACCATATACTGTAAAATCTTGTGATCCATGAGAATATCAACATGAACCCCATAAAGGTAATGCCTCCAAACCTTTAAGGAAAAGACAACAGCTGCCAACTTAAGATCATTGGTCGAATAATTCTTCTTATAGGGCTAAGCTATCTAGAGGCGTAGGCTATGACCATACCTCTCTATATTAGCGACACGACCCAAACCAAGGCCTTGTCGTAATGGGTAATCCCAAGCCCAACCAAGAACCAGAATCGCCCCTATTTTCTAACCCAACCACCAAATACATACCTTGAGTCGGCTGAAGTACGAACATATAACAAGATAGCGTATCCAACCATGTGGTGACTTTGAGATAAGTCTATATCCAGGACCAACCCAACCAAGTCCAACCACCCAATAACCTAACAAACCAATAAGGAAATAATAAACCAATACCATGATAATAATCCAATATATGTATGTAAATATAAAAAAACAATCCATACCATACCCAAGTCCACAGTTGTCCATACAAATCCTCTAGACCAACCAAAGAGTACCTAGTCGGGACATGCCCCCGACCATATCCAAAACTAAAGTCTATGAAAGATAAAAAGTATGTAAAGTAAATCATGACATAAAATAGATGCCTTCCAAACAATGGAAGCTTACCACTTCAATCCAACATCGACTATCCCCGAATTTGATCACTAAGAAGGAAAAGTAGAATGCCCGGTCCCTGCGTAGTATGGGTATACAATTGCCTGAAGATAGGTTAGTGGGTGAACACTAACATGCCCTCAGGATAAGCATAAGATAATGTCATTTTCAAAGCCAAGTAAAACCATCCATAATGCATACAACCATACATATATATAACCATGCTGGGAAAAGGACCAAGTTTAGCATGCCATTAAAACCTTTACCTGGGTTATGTAGCTTTGTCATCCTAAAATACCCACAGGCTATATGGGTTTAGCTCCCCCTGCTGAAAGGGCCCCAGTGCGTGTAGCCGTACGACCACGGAAGAAAACCTGGGATGACTAGTACATAGCCTAAAATTGTAAGACCCTGTAAAAATCGCATGTCAAATTCAGCTCGTAAAGCTCCATGAGAGATTCCAACACTTAGAAAAAATTTTTTTGCTAAGTGTTCAAGTTCAACACTTACTCTCATTTTAGACCTCCTAACTTCGAGGATTTATTTGATGACCTTCCGGACCTCCGTTTTTAGATTTTCAAGTTGCTTTATGATGGGGAAAGACCCTAGTAAGTATTGGACACATTCCAGGCGCATTTTGGGCGTATTTAAGTGGCTAACTTACTGGTTTGAAATACTCCCGCATTCTGGGCGTATTTCAGGTCAAAAATTTCAATTAATTTCAAACTATCATAACTTGCTGCATATAATGAATTATGAGAGATGCTATATATAAATAGAAAGATCTTTGAGTCTTCTTTCCAATACAATTGGTTTCATTCCATTTGTACATCTAAATAAAAAGTTATGATCAATTTACTTCAGCCTATCAGACAGTTAATTAGCGACAGATTTGACCTTAATTGTTCCTTAGGGGTATTTTGGTCATCTTTCTCCCCTATATATACCCCAAACACGGGATTAAGGCTTATTTGCAGCAAAATATACTCCTCTTCTCAAAATCCTCTCAAGAACTCAAGCTAGGGTTTCAATTTGAAGACCTAAATCCCATCAATTGAAGAACATAACTCCTCATTTATCTTCAACATCAAAAGAAGGGTTTCTCTCAAGATCATAACCTATAACAAGAATCAAATCCTACTTCAAGAATATATGATATTCAAGTTTTTCAAACTCAAGAGCCAATTTATTTTCTCTCAAAGGAACAAGAACCCTAGTCAAGGAATCAAGAACATGTCTAAGAATTTCTTCAAGATTCTTCCACCTAAGATATGCGTAGTGTTCATCCACGGATTCCTTTCATCCGTAGGAGTCCAAGAACCATGATTTAACTACTATATTGTGATTGTCTTGTTGAGATATGATCATATACATGTTGATGGTTGTTGTTTATGCTTCAAGATGTTAATTTAGGGTGATTCTCATGAAGTATGTGTGCTTGTAGTTAAAACCCATGAAATTGGGTGGTTTAAGATGACTAAATTATTAAGAACACCTATACTATAAAGTGTGCATGTAAGGTGTTCGACGAAATGCCTAGAATAGGCATAATCATGTTTTCATGATTTAAGAGTGCTCAATTAACAAGTCCTTACTCCATGTTTTATGATTTCACATGAATTCCATGTTGTGTGAATAAAGTTTGAATCTTTACATGTTGTTTATGATACCATGATATTTTGTGGATTCAATTGGTGGAATGGAGTTGAATTATGGTGTTATGGTGTATAAAATTGATCATTAGACCTATGCCCTAAATAGTGCATGCAAGGTATTTGATAAAATGCATAAGTGAAGAATAATTGAGCACTTTGACCTATTTGTGATCTAAATGATGATTCCATACCATATCCATGTGCTTAAGTTAAATCCCATGCTAAAGATATGCCTACCATGTGTTTGATAATGTGCCTCAACGAATAAATGATGATCAAGTACCTAGTCTTCACGCTCCAAGATTTTGCCATGTCTCTTAAGTTATGCCATGTCTACTTGATCAAGATGATTTCTATGCTATTAATGTGCTATGAATATGTTGTTGTCTTGTCATGATATTAGAATTTACCATGATGTTAGCTATATGAAAAGATTATAAAAACCACATGATTTATGAATTCCCCATAGATGTTATATTATGGATTGTTAATGTTCGTCAAGTACTCTTGTATGTCAAGTCATGTCAGTTTCCTTCCATCGAGTCCTGGGGGTATTCATACCTGAAAAATATAGTTGTGTGCCTAGAGTCGTGTCATGTTTTCATGATACCCTCAGTCAAGCCATGTTCAGTAGACTTCATTCAGCTAACAGAACTCAATAGCATTTAGTCAGTTAACAGAATTCAGTAGTGTTCCGCTAGTCATCGGAACTCAATAAACATAGTCCATGTTCAGTTCAGTTAAACAGAACAATCATTAACAGTTCAGTTAATTCTAGTATGAACTAGGAAATTAGTTCAGTATAATCAGTTTAGTGTCATTCAGTTGGGAGTAAGATTCAGCACCAAGCGAACCCAAGGATGGGAACTCACCTGCCAGTAGAGGGTGTGATTCTTAGAAGTAGTCCTTGCGTTCCAGAACTATGAAGCCAGTATAGGTTAAGATATCAATACCTGTCAGTTGAGGGTAGATAAGGTGGCTTAACCTGTTAGATAAGGGTTCCCACCGTTCTTATTAGAGTACCTGTCAGATGAAGGTCACTCAGAGCTTGTCCTTAACAGTGGCATGGTATTGACACCTTTCCAATCAGGGAAGAGATTGGACCCCAGCTTAGCTATTATAGCGTATTTGGGGCATGTCGGTTAGATAACTACTTCCCAAAGTTTCAGCATTAGTCTCAGTAAAAGAACTCAGATAGTTCTTTAGGATATCAGGACTGTCAGATAAAGTCAACTCAGATACAGTACGGAACTCAGCTAATTCCATCAGATTTAGGACTATCAAATATAGTCATTCATGCTATCAGTTATCAGAACTCATGTTATCAAATATACCAGTTATCAGAATTCAGTTATCATTCATGATATGTGATCAGTAAATATATGTCATCAGTATTCATACTCAGTAGTCATGTTATCACGAGCTCAATTTCAGGACTGTTATATATGGTTAATCAAATCAGTTCTTCATGATCAGAACTATCAGAAACAATCATTTCTTTATCAGTAATATAGTATCAGTCTCCCAGTATTCAGTAGTATAGTATCAGCTCCTCACTTATTAGTGAATTACATATCAATATCAGTAAACTCAGTCATTCAGTATCTCAATATCAGTAAACTCAGTCATTCAGTATCTCAGCATTAGTAAACTCAGTCATTCAGTATCTCAGCATCAGTAAAATCATATTGTCAGTATTCAGACTCAGTAGTTAGTATCACCACGAGTTTAGTTGCAGTTACGTATGTATATATGTATTCTCATGTTCATATCAGTTAGCATTGTTCATGCATATAAAACCCTTTGCATTTAGCCTACCTCACTCGTATACTCAGTACATTCAGTCGTACTGACACATTCGCGCTATGGTGTTTTATTTGATGTCATAGGTAGAGAGGCACGAGTTTCAGAGCAGCAGTAGTATTGCAGATTTCAGCAGTCAGTGCTCCTCTTCATTCAAGGACAATATTATTATTACTTTATTACAGTATTTCAGATTAGTTTTTCAGTTCATAGAGTTAGTTGGAGACATATTCCTGCAACTCCTTATTCAGTTCAGTTAGAGGCTTTCAGACTAGATGTCAGATTATATGTTCAGACTTCAGTATTTATGTTTCTTTTTGGTAGTGTTATACTATGTTTTTCAGATATGTATCAGTATTGAACCTTATGGCCTTACAATTCATGTTTCTGCATATTTTATGAGATATTATGCAGTTTATAGGTACAGATATCAGTCATGGGTTAGCTTGTGGTCCTTCGGGGTCATGAGCACCGAGTAGCATTTCGATTTAAAAATAGGGGCATTACAAAAATATAGTATGACATCATGCACAAGGTCACTAAGACCAACCTCACATCGGTAAATATGAGTTTCCAGTTTTAGTCCCCCCGGGACCTCCAACTTCCACAGCTTTACTACACATCCCGCCTTTATTTCCCAAATAAAACCATTACCAAGCAACCAACCTATCCATTTACTATTTATTAACCAAGGCCATTTAGTGGTGGTATCGTCATACCGACCATACTTGCAAGTACTATCCATAGCCAACCACATATAGGTTTAAGGAGACTTCCAAGTGCCCTTGCATTTACCATATTAAACCACTTAGAGAATTCCATGTACCCCACAAGCATAACCATTTTCATAGCCACCAAGGTTTTACCATTTAATCCTTCCAAACCATGTACACCATTTATACCATTTAAAACCATTTCCAAACCATTTTAGACCATTCCAAACATTTAAAACATTTATATCATTTAAACCATTTAAACCATGCAAAACCATCAAAATCCATTTAAGGTTTCATTACCAAACCAAGCCATGCAAGAGTTCCAATGAAAGTTTAATAATAGAGTGAAAACATTCTTTGAGGCATTTTATCAAACATGTTGAGGGTATCCCTTTACCAAGAACAAAACCAATTCATACACCACCATAATTAGGGTTACTCAAAACCCATTTGTTAAGCCATAACCAACTAATAACCACATATGCAGACCATTACCAAAAATCTATAAAAACATAGTGCAAACCAATACCAAACCATGTACATCAAAACCCTCAACATATATTTTGAAAACCACCATTCATGATCCATAAATCAATGTTTAAAACACAATACGTATGCCTTTATTTGGAACTTACAATGAGGGAAGGAGTACATACCTTAAACGAAGATGATGATGGAAACAAATCACCAAGACAAGCCCCAAATTAATCCTTTTAGCTTCCCTTGTCCAATAGCTTTTGAGAGAATTATAGAGTGTTTAGAAAAGTTTCTAAGTGTTGATGAATGGAATAATAGGGTAAATAACCTCCCAAGTAGGTTAGAAGTCATGGGACCTTATAAGGATAAGTGGGAAAATATCCAGAATACCCCCACTTAAGTTACACAAAATCCTATCCCAAGGGTATGACTGAGCCTCATGAGTCATACCCTCAAATACTATTGGTAACCTCCACTCGTATCCTAGCCTCAGCCATTTGGATCCAACATTGTCCAGCAGATGAATCATCCATCCAAGTTGTATCTGAAGCATACAATCTGTACCCTTCACCCGTATCCCTGGGTAAGACTCGTACTCTGGTTTACGGCTCATTGTGAGCTACTCTTACTCAGCTCCAACCTAAGTAACCAAGTTAAGATTAAGTTAAGGAACCAAATGATTCGTATCTAGGAATACGACTTATACCCCTAAGTCGTATTATTCCAGTAACCAAAATACATCCCACTAACCAACATTGGTCAGCATACAACTGGACCTTACCATCCGTACCCCAACATACGACTCGTACCTATATGTCGTATTAGGTCTAGAGACCAGAATTCTAGAAAATTTTCTAAGGGTCAAAACCCAGGGTGTTATAGTCTCCCCCACTAGGAACCCTCGAATGATGGGTAAGGGTAAGAACAAACATGAGATAATGCATTAACACACATCAAACTTTTCTCAACCAAAATAAAGAACAAGAACACAGACCAAGATGAGAAGGTCATCATATACCGCGAGTATGATTTACACCCAGAACCTTTATTTTGACCTCTATCTAAGTTAGAAAACAAAGATACAAGAGGAACCATTCCTCGCTTTTAACCAAGTTAAATACCAAGATATGATAAAGAACACATACCCTATGCATGAGTTTCTGAAATAAAGAACCAATGCGGATACTTGGACTCCATGTCCTCCTCTACATCCCAAATAACTTTCTCTAACCTTTAGTTCCACCATGGAACCTTTACCAAAGCCATACCTTATTTGTTCGCAACTGGCAAACTTACCAATCCAAGATCCTCATCGGGACCTCCCCAAAAAAATAAAGAACCTAAGACACAAATACCACCAAACGGAACCAACCAACTTAGGACCATCCACACCTTTCCCCAACACAGCACATAGATTACCGAATGAATGGACTTATGCTAAAGGGCAAGTCTAAATTGATTTAGAATTTACCAAGACAAACCACCACGAAAGCTTGAGTCTAGCTATACACCACCGATTCCATGTTCAAGCCTATCCAAAGCACGAAAGAGCTAACTTAGGCCACCATGCTTTACTCCTTACCCTTACCCCGAAACACTACTCTACTTCTATCACCATTATAATATGGGAACCGTGAGTAAAGTACATGGACAAACCATATCGAACCATTATAACCAAAACCTCCATCCTATAATTAAGAACCCAAAACCATACTATGATCAAACCATGAAAGCATTGTATAAAACCGTGCCTGTCCAAACCTCTCAAGTACCCAACACAACTATTGGTATATCTACCAATCACAACATTCAAGCCTACGACTTATATACCCGTGGTATGCTCTATCCTTCCAGAGATCTAACACTATTTCATATTTCACAACAACATCAATTAAAATTATTAAATCCTAAAACATTATATAATGCAGGATATTTTTCTACAGATAATCAGCTATATAGACATTATAGAGAAGAACAAATATCAGTTATAGTAGAAGATTTTAAAATACTAGACTTAGTAAATGCTAAATCTTTAAGACATAAAAAATAATAAAATGATACTAATGCATATGGGTTTAATTGTTATAGGAATAAAAGGTCTAACTAGAAAAAAATCTAGGATCTAAAGTGTTAATAACAATATATGATGATAGATGGTCAGACATTAAAAAATCAATAATGGGATTAACTGAAGTAGATATGACAAATAATGGAGGAATATTCTATATAAGTACAGATTTTTTAATGAACTTAAAAGAATTTGGAAAAAATATTAAAATAGGAATCCAAACTAAAGGGTATGAAGAAATGAATAGTGGTAATAATTTATTAATGTGCATAGGATTTATCGAAAATTAACTTCAAGTAGTAATACTAAATTTAAACTAAAAGTAAATGATGAAGTTGAAATAATGGGAAATAAAGGCATAAGTTTAATAAAACCAATAAAAATAGACCCAAAAGTATATGCAGGTTTAGAATGGAATCTAAATAAATTTAATAAACCAAAAATCCTCACACCAGACTCTCATTTATTATACACTACAAGTAAAGGAGAAACTTCAGTTAGATTTACAGATTATAGTTGTATAACTAAAATAAATTTAGACGATGTCGAAACAGAAAGTAATATAGAAACAGAAAGAGAATTTATAAATATAGAAATTCTACAAGAAGGTTATGAAGTAGATATGGTAATAGAAAAAGCTCAAAATTTAGCAAAAGAATATAAACATATAACTTTTAAATGTAAAGGATGTCAAAAAGATGAAATGAAAATAGAAGAAAGTATCGAACATTTTAAAAATTGTTTAGAAAGAAGTGATAATTTAGGATATAGAAATAATAAAGAACTATTCTTGAAAGAAAAGATGAAGACACAATATCTGCATTAAGTTTTACAATAAGTTATAAAGAACTAGCAGAATTAGAACCAACTAGCTCGTCAAGTGCTAGCCCATTTCAACAGACAAACCCTAATCCTCAACCAATAGATTATAGTACAGGTAGTGTACCTAGAAGACCGACAATTAGGATAAATCCAGATATAGAACTTAGAGGAGATAATATAAGAACAGCAAGTAAAAGAATGCCAATAGAAAAACCAATTAAACTACAAGAAGGAGGTAGTAAAGGTAAAATTCTAAATATAGCAGCACACGACCCACAAATGTGGGATATAGTAATAGATCTATGGAAAGGAATAGTAGCAGCAGATTACTTAAGACAGTATACAGAAACGGATACGGAAACAATGTACAAATATATGGAAATCTTTTTAGGAGAATCTGCAAAAGCCACATGGGAAAGTTTTAAGACAAACTGCCCATATGATTTTCAAGTTCTATTAAGTATGGGATCAAACCCCTATAATTTCACAAATAAAATGCACATGTCATTAACCGGAAAAGATCCAAATAGTGGATTATTAGCATTACAAAAAGAAGCATTAATAAAACTAGAACAACTAAGCATTTCACATTGGTTATATATAAAGAAATTTCTACAAGACTATTTTTATTATTGTACTGTCAACGGAAACACTTTAATAAAGAATTAGTCAAAAAATTATTTAATAAATTACCTGGAGCTTTAGGAAGAGAAATAGAAGATAGATGGTATAAAAGAGATGGTGTAGTAGCCAACCCAAACCTAAAATGAACAATAGGACATAGAACACAACATATAATGGATATACTAACAGAAAAATATACAAACAAACAAACACAAAAACAATTAAAAAGAAATGAAATGAATTTCTGTAAATCTGTTATATACACAACCCAAAATTATGATTAAAAACAATATAGAAAATATAAAAAGAAACATAATCAGAAATCATATAGTCGTAAACAATACTTCTTAAGAAAATCAAAAGCCAAAAACCATGGTTAAATAGAGATAGACATGTTAGAAAATATAGAAATGATAGAAACTATAAAAATAAATTAGAATGCTATACTTATGGAAGCATAGACCATTTAGCTAATGTATGTCCTAAAAGAAATAATAATAGAACTAGAAATTCTCAATTAATAGAGGACTTCCAAGAAACTTTACTATATGTAGACGAATACATGTCAGATACAGAAAGTATATACTCAATAATAAGTATTGATATAAATGATAAAGATAATTCTAAATCTGATTCTTCAGAATCAGAAGAAGATAATTTAGTAAATGAATTAGGACAGGAGATAGAAGATCTAGACTTAAATAATCTAGTAATCAACAATTTAATGAATGTCACACAAGAATGTGTACATGAATTCCAAAGAAACAAAGGTTTAGATAGTAATAGATGTCATATATGCAATTGGTATCCAAGTAAAGACAACAGAGCTAAATGTAAAAAATGTTATTTAGAAGCTTGTATAAATTGTATAGAAAACAATTTAAAGTTAAAAATAGAATCAGAAATAAATAGCGAACAGAAATATACAAATAATCAAATCTTAAATTTAAGAGTATCAACTCTAGAAACCCGAGTAAATAATCTAGAATAAAAATTAACCATCTTAGAAAAAGGAAAAACCAAAATCACTATAGAAGAATCAGATACACAAGAAGCTACACATTTAGAAAAATTAGAGGCAGAACTTATGAACTTGGAAGATAATGACACTAGCCTAATATGCAATGAAGATAAAGAATTCTCCACCATAAAAGTATTAGTAAAAATTAAAATTGAAGACGTAGAGATAGAAACTTTAGCACTAGTAGATCTCGGATGTACTAGCTGTCTAATTAATAAAGAAATAGTACCAGAACATTTACTAAAAATACTGGAAAGACCTATAACAGCTACCCAAATGGATGGATCACAAAATATCTACAATTATTGTATAGAAAATGCACAAATAAGTTTCTTAAATGCATGTAATAAATTCTACAACCCAATTTACAATGTTAATAGAATATTAGCAAGGGATTTAAACATAGGCTTAGACTTTGTTATAGGACTACACTTTTGTATCCAAAATAAAGGAGGATGTCTCTTAACAAGAGATGAAATAATGCTTTTTAAAAATCTAACTTATACACCGGTACAAATAGTAACATTACCAACATTATATAAAACATTAAAAACACATAAAAAGAATTCAATTTCTAAACCATGTTGCGAAGACTACCAAAATAACCAATGCCAAAATAGCAACCTGTTAAAAGAAAACAAAAATTTAGAAGATAACTTAAAAGATTTTAAAAATTATACTCTGCTTAATGCAGAGGGGAAAGAATGCTTAAAAGACATAGGAAAAGACTATACTTTAATAAACATTGAAACTCAATTTGACAACTTTAAAAAAGGAATAAACACAATAGGAATAATAAATAATCCGAAAGACTTAGACAATGTAATAGCAATTTTAGATAAAATAGAAATAATAGGAGAAAAACCTTTGGCACATTGGCATGCTAACGAAATAATGTGTAAGTTAGATATAATTAACCCAGAATACATCATAAAGACAGCATCAATAGAAGCTAATAATGAAGATATAGAAGAATTTGAGAAACAAATTAAAGAATTGTTAAAGTTAGAAGTAATTAGAAGATCAACATTTAGACACAGATCAACAACATTTATGGTAAGAAACCATAGCGAGCAAATCAGGGGAAAAGCTCGTATGGTAATAAATTATAAAAGACTAAATGACAACACTAAAACAGACGCATATAAGCTACCAGATAAAAGTGAGTTAATTAATAGAATACAAGGTAAAAAGATATATAGTAAGTTCGATTGTAACTTTGGGTATTGACAGGTAAAAATGCACCCAGATAGTATAGAATTGACAGCATTCACCTGTCCAGAAGGACATTATGAGTGGCTTGTTATGTCGTTCGGACTAAAAACAGCCCCACCCATTTTTCAGAGAAAAATGGATGATATTTTTAGAGATTATAAAAACTTTGTGTTAGTATATGTAGATGACATTTTAGTATTTAGTAGAGATATGCAACAACATTTAGGACATTTACAAATGGTTTTTAGACTATTTGTCAAACACGGAATAATAATTAGTAAAAAGAAAATGAAACTATGTAAAACACATATTAATTTTTTAGGAATAACTCTAGGAAATGGGAGGATTAAACTTCAACCTCATATATCCAAAAAGGTATTAGAAATGCCAGATAAATTAGAAAATACTAAAGATCTACAAAAGTTTTTAGGATTAGTAAATTATGCAAGGAATTTTATTCAAGACTTAGGAAAATAGCCGGACCTTTATATGCTAAAACTGGAAGCAAAGGTCAACAACATTTTAATAATAAAGACATTAACTTAGTTCAACAAATAAAAGAAAGAGTAAAACATATTCCAGACTTAAAAAATCCACTAGAAACTGATTACTTAATTGTTCAAACGGACGGAAGCAAATTAGGTTAGGGAGCCATATCAAAAGCAAGACCTAATAAATATAGTAATAAAAATGAAGAAAAAATCTGTGCATACTAGAGTGGACAATATGAAGAAAAAGAAAATATACCTAGCATAGATTTAGAAGTATTAGCCATAATATATGGTTTAAATAGTTTTAAATTATATATCTTAAATAAAGAAGAAGTTTTAGTAAGAACAGATTGTGAGGCAATAGTTAAATTTAGTCAAAAGATAAATGATAAAGCTAGTAGTAGAAGAAGATGGTTAAACTTTATAGACACTATATTAGTATATTAAAACATTGTTTTTGAATATATTAAAGGAAAAGAAAATGAATTAGTAGATAAATTAAGTAGGTTACAATTAAAAATATAATCTGTTTAACCGGCTAATATTTGTTTTAGCATGCGATCAGCTAATCAACATGCAGCAGACAAAGGCAAGGGAACAACGTCTTCCTCGTCTCAAGACATTTATTTTCAGACAATGCTAGGAAACGTTAGATTTAGATCCCAAAACTCTAAGAACTCCAAAACTCCATGCAACCACTGGAGAGAATAGACTTTAGGCCTTTTAATTTAATTGCTTTCCCACCTAGTAATTATTCTTTTAACCTAAGACCAGAACATA
Source organism: Capsicum annuum (assembly GCF_002878395.1). Lineage (NCBI taxonomy): Eukaryota > Viridiplantae > Streptophyta > Magnoliopsida > Solanales > Solanaceae > Capsicum > Capsicum annuum. The sequence continues at coordinate 226,335,536 of NC_061111.1, read as the reverse complement.
TTTTAGATAGACCCCAAAAATGCCTAATAGACAATTTGTGGATAACACACCATAAACTAGACCATAAACATTTTTTAGTCGCCATGAATGCTTTATGTCAATATATATCAGATAAAAGTAAGCCTAGATTCAAATATTATGTAATTATACATGGTAAGACAAATGAAATTTTTCAGACATGGATAGAAGTACTAGACTTTATAAGTGGTATAAAAAATCCTCTTTACAAAGGTTTCAATGATTTCTCTGAAGCTTCTGATTATACAAGAGGACACCTAGGACCTAATTTTTTCTTATCTCCAGCATTAAGACAAAATCCTAACCAGATTCCTCAATACAATATCCCAAAAGACTCAAGCCCCAGATATATATATATCGATAGTCCCTTAAACTTGTCCCTAAAATTCACTTAGACCCCTAAACTAAGGCTTGTTGTACCTATCAAACCCTTAAACCGCCCAATTTTGTTTCAATTGGGTATTTTTTGCTTATGTGGCACTCCGCGTGTTGTCCACTCACTAGGGGCGCGTGAGACACGTTTTTTAAAATAATTATCCAATAGAAAGGTGCCAAGTGGCACTGAGCCCCAAAAAATATTAATTGAAAAATTTATATTTAAATTAATGTATTAATATAATTTTTAATTTCTTAATCTTTTTTTTTTAAAAAGCACCCCACCCCCTGGTATCATCTTCTTCACAGCACCCACCCCCACCCCACCCCCTATGTCTTCAACCCCACCCCACCCCGCATCTTCATCGTTTTCAACCCCACCATATCCCCGCATCTTCACATAAATAATTTCTTTCTAATCCACTATAATTATCCTCATTTCTTGAACAATTCCAATAAAATTAACTTTTTTTTCCTCCATTAGTAGCGCCATTTCTTAAAAAATTACAACAAACATCAATTTTTTGTTGAAAAATTACAAGAAAAATTACTTTTTTCTCCATTAATATCACCATTTTATGAAAATTTTTAAGAAAAATGTTTTTTTAAGACCCCCTTTAAATTCTTGAAGTAGATTTTAAACAAAAATTTTGTGTGTGTGTTTTTGAGGTTCACAGTGAAGCAAAGTGGAAGAAGATGAACACAGGGGAAGAGAAAATGAATGCCAGGAGCGGGGTGGGGTGGGGGGTGGGGTGGGGGGTTGAGAGAAGATGAACGCTAGGGGGGAGGGACTTGGGGGAAGGTGGGGATTAGTTTTTTATTTTCATTTTTTTAATTTTTTTAATTTTATTTTTATTTTTTAAATAAATTTATAATTTCTTTTAAATAATCAGTTTATTATTTTTATTTTTTAAATATTTTTATAATTATTTTTTTAATAATTTGGATGCTCCAATGCCATTATTTATTTTCATTTTTTTAAAAAATTTTATAATTTCTTTTTAATAATCAGTTTTTTATTTTTATTTTTTAAATAATTTTATAATTATTTTTTAATAATTTGGATTCAACGCCATTTTTTATTTTTATTTTTTTAAAATTTTATAATTTCTTTTTAATGATTATTTTTTTATTTTTATTTTTTAAATAATTTTATAATTATTTTTTAATAATTTGGATCCTCAATGCCTTCTTTATTTTCATTTTTTAAAACTTTTATAATTTTATTTTATTTTTAAAATAATTTTATAATTATTTTTTAATAATTTGTTTTTTTTTTTAAATTTTATAATTTCTTTTTAATAATCAGTTTTTTATTTTATTTTTTAAAATAATTTTATAATTAATTTTTAATAATTATTGGACCCACAATGTCACGTGTTAGCTTTCAATTAGCCATTTTTGCCACATCATCGCGTGTGTGCAACACATACTTTCAGGTGTTAGCTGATTGCCAAAAAAAGGTCCAATTGAAACAAAATTGGGCAGTTTAGGGGTTTGATAGGTACAAGCCTTAGTTTAAGGGCCTAAGTGAATTTTAAGGACAAGTTTAGGGCTATCGATGGGTTTAGCCTATATATATATATATATATATATATATATATATATGTATGTATGTATGTATGTATGTATGTATGTATGTTGTATGTATGTATATTCTACACAACAATGATACAATTCTATCGATATTATGTACAAATACATATTTTATACAACAATGATACATATACATATTTTAAATATTAATGATATAGTTTGTATACATATCTTATACCAATACATATTCACTACAATATAATATCTATATATATCAAATACAAAATACATATTATATACAACAATTATATAATTTTTATACACCCTTTATCTGCAAAAACATTTTTAGATACATATTTTATATAAACTTATATAATTTTTATACACATTTTATATATATACATATCATATATAATAATTATATAATTTTCATAAATATTCTATACATTTGTATCTGCAGTAATTATTTAGATACATATTCTATATAACAATTATACAATTTTTATACATATTATATTTATATATATATACATATACATATACATATTCTATACAATAATTTTATAGTTTTTATATAAATTTTATACAGCTTTTAGCTACAATTATTATTTAGATACATATTTTAAATAATAACTATATAATTTCTATACAATTTTTATATTTTTTTTATATAGATACGCACTTTATAGAGAAATTACATAAATTCTATATAATTATATTAAATTATTTTTTAAAAACATTAGATATTTTTTGTTCAAAAAAAGTAGCAAAAAGTAATTTTAAAAAAAATTAAATTAAGGGCCCAAAATAAGTCATATTAAAAATGACCAATAAGTGAAATTAAACGAAACAAATGTGGTGTAATTTGTTCAAATGTCCAAACTTGACCATTTGTTTTTAAAAAATATCCTTTTCCCTTTTTAAATTTCACAACTTTTACGTGGAATCACCCGCCGCGAACATATGAATTTTGCACGGACTGCCTGATAATAGATACTTCCAAGAATCTCCCAACTGTTTCATCAAACACCATTGCTGCAGCCAACCCAAAGAAAGGATGAATGCCTTTTGGGTTACTCTATCTGCTTCTGTTATCCTCATTCTTTCCATAGCTTCACTTCCTCTTCTCAACAACAACAATGCCAATCACTTTACATGTAAGTACTTAGGGGTCGTTTGAAATTTAATGATCCACCTTATACCGCACCTACCAAACAACCCCTTACTTTTATCAATGCTTCTTATCCACTTTTGTTTGTACAATTTCTTTTATTAATTTCCTTTTTCATTTCTTAGTTGCAGACTTATTGAGCTGGAGAAGTTGTTCATTTTTGAATGAAGTTGCAGATTTACTGGTGACAAATGGGACCATTTATACGAGTGATGATACTCTCCCTTTTGCTGATTCTATGGCCATTCGCAATGGCAGAATTCTTCGTGTTGGGAGTTACTCTTTTACAAAGGTTCTTTTTTAATTTCCAGTTTTCCTTGAATAAATTCTCCTTGGATCGCCATAGCCATTAAATAAACCCGTGTGGTTCGGCTTTCTTACATAAACTATTGCCACAGCCATTGTAAATGTTAAAGGCTTTCCGGAGAACCCTTTTTGTCTAGTCTATTAAAGTTGTGTTTGGATATTAGTTCTTTATTTGTGTATGCATTGTTTGTGATAAGATAAACCTTCTAATGCACTAATTTAAAGGAACTTCCTATTAAGCTCAAAGTTGACTAATCTATATCTTACAAAATTAAATATTCCATTGTGATATTTGAATTCTATAGTATAGAAGAATAGAATAAATAAAGTTGTACTTAAGGAGGATGAAATTGAACAGAGAAGTGTAAAAGTGAGTCGTTAATATGTTGGTATGTTGAAAAAGTATTACAGCAGGACTGTTTTCACTTTAACCCAAGGGTCTACAGGAAACAGCCGCTCTGCCTCCAAGATAGTGGCAAGGTTTGCGTACATTCTGCCATCCCCAAACCCCACTGGGAGTATCCTGGGTATGTTGTTGTTGACAAAGTATTACAGATTCACGTTTAGGGTCAAGATATACATTTCTGGACACGTCCAACAGCGAGAGTAGGAGGAGCAATTTGCGATGGACAGAATAGTAGTTTCAGATAAATAGCAGCAGACCTATTTTTTCTCCTTAATTATAAAAAAGAGTGCTTTTTGTCGCTTGCTTAAAATTCAGTGAAACAAAGGTATATTATATGTGATGAGATAGCATGGCTGTTTAGGATGACTAAGAAGGTTTGGATGGGTAAATTTGCAGTAAAGATGTGTTACTATTCAAGTCATTTGCTACACCTAATCATCTAGTGTCCAAGGAGCAGATGCAGGTTTTGCATCTAATTCAATCCCTGAGCAGTCTTTGATGTTCATTAGATTGCAGCTTGCACGTAGTTTGTGTCACTTTAGTTTTGAAGCTAGAAGTTTACTATTTGATTATGTGTATTGCCTTTTTCAACTGATTGATTTCATGAACTTTCCTCTGGATATATGTCGATGCCTTCACGAGATCACATTAATGAGACCCAATAATATAAATGCATGTTGGTGTTTGTGCCGATTTTCAAGATTTGTGTATGATTAGGATCTGAAGGTCTCTTTGCCATCTTAGAGCTAACCTGGGATTAAAGTGCAATTTATATTTTTGGTTTCATGGATGAACATTTGATTTCTAATTTATTTATCCCTTCATCTTTTCTCAAATGCTAAAGAAACACAATACTCCCTCCGTTTAAAAAAGAATGTCCTACTTTCCTTTTTAGTCTGTTTAAAAAAGAATGACCCCTTTCCTTTTTTGGCAATACTTTAATTTCAACTTTTCACATGGCATGTTTAGGATCACAAGATTAAAGGGCATTTTGGTACAATTGACACAACTTTAATTTAAGGCCACAAGATTCAAAAGTCTTCTTTATATTCTTAAACTTTGTGCCAAGTCAAAGTAGGTCATTCTTTTTGAAAGTATGAAGATTCAAGTAGTAGGTGAAGCATACACTCTATTTAGAGCTTATGTCCGGGTTACATGTAAATGCAGGCATTGACAAGACCTTGGACTAAGGAGCTAAATCTAGACGGAAAGATTGTGGTCCCTGGATTTATTGATTCCCATGTGCACTTCATCCCTGGGGGACTACAGGTTTGCAGCAGTCCTATCATCTCATATCGGTGTTTCTTTTCAAGCTTAATCATTTTACTAGGTTCTTCATAAAGTTAGGCTGCAGAGTTGGTAATTTACATACTTTATGCTTGGTTGTGCTACTGGATGCACTGCAGAAATCCTCTTGAGATATGGTAGGGGGTCATTAAAAGTGAAAAAGAAGCTATCTTACTTGAAAGTATCATTGTAATCAAGCCTAAATATCTGAGTGTACCCCTTGGAAACATGGCGGAGTTTAAGCTGATCAACTTGGCCATTTGGACCAACTTCGATTGGATAAACCCAATGACAACTAATAGTACACGACTCTAGTCTAATGTGGATAGACTAGACGAATTAGGTACCATCTTCTGTAGCTTAGCAAACTCGGATGTCCCAAACGTCTATAAGATTAAGTTTGGAGGATCGGCAACTGGACATGCTGCGGAGGAATTATGAGAGGTAAGGTAGTGAAGGCCTTGTGATTCATGCCCTGAGCCAATTTTCTCGTACCGTAGTCCTGCATAACAAAAGAATCATCAAGAAACATTATGATACAATTTAGGACACAAGTCAAACGACTAACAGTTGCAAGATTAAAAGGACAACCATGGACATAAAGAACATAGTTTAAAGTGACAATGGATAGGGATTAGCTTGTGCACTCCTTTTGCTTTAGTTTGGAACTCATTGGCGAAAGTAACAACGGAATGAGATTGTGAATATAAAACATTTGACCAAAGTGATTTATTACCAGAAATATGATTAAAAGTGCAAGTCCAGGACCCACGGTTCCTGGCGTATGTGCATTGATTATCGTGAGTTGAATGCAAAAACAATCAAAGATAAATTTCCTATTCCAGTAATTGAAGAATTGTTGGAGGAACAGTTTGGGGCTAAATATTTCTCTAAATTAGACTTACGCCAAGGTTATTATCAAGTTCGGATGAAAGATGATGATGTGGAGAAAACTGCTTTTGTACTCACCATAGCATTTTGAGTTTCTGGCTATGCCCTTTGGCTTAACCAATGCTCCATCTACGTTCCAGTCATTAATTAATGAGGTATTTCAGCTTCACTTGAGAAAATTTATTTTGGTATTTTTTGATGATATTCTTGTGTATCGTTGTACCTGGATCGAACATATGTATCATCTGCGACTTGTCTTCAAGTTACTCTCAGATCATCTTTTCTGAAGCAATCCAAGTGTTCATTTGCCCAAACTAAAATTGTTTATTTGGGCCACCTCATCACTGCTGATGAAGTTTCTGCGGATTCCAGCAAAATTTCAGCCATGACTGAATGGTCCAAACCTACCACTCTTAAAGGATTGGGAGGTTTCCTAGGTCTCGCGGATATTATCGTAAGTTTGTGGAAAACTATGGATTTATTGCTGCACCATTAACAGCATGCTCCTTAAGAATTCATTCATCTGGACAGATCAATCAACACAAGTTTTCGAAAAACTCAAGGTTGCTATGACAACTACACCTGTCTTGGCGCTATCAGATTTCTCTCAACCTTTTGTTATTGAATGTGATGCTTCTGATCTGGGTATTGGGGCCGTTTTATTACAGAATAACAAACCCATTGCATTCTTTACCAGAGTATTGGCAAGACAACACCAGCTGTTGCCCGCTTATGAAAAAGAATTGACAGGTCTAGTGAAAGCTATTCGGCATTGGTGGTCTTATCTATGGGGGCAACACTTCTTAGTCCGTACTGATCACTACAGTTTGAAGATTTTATTGGAACAAAAGGCACTAACTCCTCCACAACAACATTGGTTGGCCAAGATTCTGGGTTACACATTTTCTGTTGAATACGGGGCTGGTCGTTTCAACGCTGTAGCCGATGCCTTATCCCGTCGAGATAATGATGAAGCTATGCTTCTTGCCATTTCGATGCCTCAATTGAGCCTTTTTGATGATATCAGAAATGAACAACAAAACTCTCCAGTTGTCCAGAAGTTAATATCTGCTATCTATATTGGTAATCCATCAAATCAATGGAGTGTCAAGAATGGGCTGCTTCTGTATAAACACCGAGTATTCTTGGCATCAAACTCTCCTTCAATTCTGACAGTCATGGCTGCCTTGCATAACCAGGGACATGAGGGATACCAAAAATCACCTTTTTGGATTACAAGTGATTTCCATTGGACGGGTATGAAGCATCATATTCGCGACCTTGTTCGTGCTTGTGATGTTTGCCAGCGACATAAAACAGAAACTTTGCAACCTGTCGGTCTTCTTCAGCCTTTATCAGTCCCAGAGCAAATATGGTCAGATGTTTCATTGGATTTTGTCGAAGGCTTGCCTATTTCACTTGGGAAAAATGTAATCGTGGTGGTGGTAGATCGTTTCTCTAAATATTGTTGTGAGAAATATAGGTGAAGAATATTATTGAATGGTTGTATTTGAATTATTACATTGAGATCCTATTTATAGACACCTAAGTTGCTCGGACTCTCCAAAAATGTTCCACACCCGTGTCAGATCCTTCAAAGATACACTATTTTTGGAGGATCTGACACACACCCGTAGACATTTTTGGAGAGTCAGAGCAACTTAGATAGACACCACATTTCAATCCTCTTCCAAATAGGTTAATACATTACAATTCTTTTCAAAATAGGTTACTACATTACAATCCTTTTCCAAGTAAGATTCTATATGCCATTCCTATTCCTACTCATGTTCTAACACTCCCCCTCAAGATGGTGCGTACAAGACATATTTACCAAGCTTGTTATGGATGTAACTAATACGAGGATCAGTGGGGGTCTTTGGTGAAGATATATGCAAGAAAACTAATAAGGACTGCTCTGAACGTCTCGGAGACCTCAATTGAAAAGGAACAAACTGAAAAAGTGATCCGAAAAGTAGTAAACATCGCCGGACAGTCAATTTGTCGCTGCAAAATTGCCGGAAACTAGTATAAAATATATGGGTCATCTTGAAATCAAGAGATGAACAAATCTTGAACAAGAAAGTCACCGAAGAACTGGCTAAGACATGCTCACGCGCCGAATTATTAGATTTGATGGCTGAAAAATGGTTGGGTAGGGTTGGAATGATGACACGACCCTACTAAGAAAAGGAATTATATGGGTAGGGTCAGAATAATGGCACAATCCTACTAAGAAATAGAAATTATATGGGTAGGGTTGGAATGACGACACGACCCTATTAGAAAATAAAAATTTTATGGGTAGGGTCGGAATGATGTCACGACCCCACTGGAAAATAAAAATTATATGGGTAGGGTTGGAATGACGGCACGACCCTACTGAGAAAGAAAAATTATATGGCTAGGGTCGGAATGATAGCATGACCCTACACAAATCAGATCTGAGGAATCACCATAAAGATGCATGGAACTATGCAAATCAGATCTGAGAAGTCACCGGAAAGACACATGGTGCTATGCAACTCAGATATGAGAAAGTAGTCTGAAAAGATGCCCGGTACTATGCAAATTAAATATGTGAAGTAGTCCGGAGAGATTCATGGTGCTATGCAAATCTAATATGAGAAAGTAGTAAGTAGTCACCAGATAGATGCACGATGCTACGCAAATCAGATATGAGAACGAAAAATATACTATGACCCACTTTTGCTAACATAATCATTGGCCAGACTGGCGACATGTGGATTATAGCCGCGTGTCGGCAACAAAAATTCTTTGATTCTTGATCGTGGAAGTGCTGATACCATGTGAGAAATATAGGTGAAGAATAATATTGAATTGTTGTATCTGAATTATTACATTGAGATCCTATTCATAGACACTTCATTCCAATCCTTTTCCAAATAGGTCACTACATTACAATCATTTTCCAAGTAAATTCTCTATATGCTATTCCTATTTCTACTCATATTCTAACGATTGTCACTTGTTGTCAACTGCTCATCCATACTCTGCAGTAAGTATTGCCAGACTTTTCTTTACAATATTTTCAAGTTACATGGCTTACCAGTAAGCATGGTTAGTGATCGTGATGTGACTTTTACAAGTGCTTTTTGGAGAGAGATCTTCCGCCTGAGTGGTACGAAGTTGTTTTTTAGTTTAGCATATTGCCCTCAATCTGATGGCCAAACAGAAGTTGTCAATCGGACTGTAGAGATGTATTTGAGGTGTTATGCCAGTGCACATCCTACCAAATGGATGGACTGGTTGTCATGGGCAGAATATTCATACAACACCAGTTTTCCCTCTTCCTTGAAAATGACACCCTTTGAAGTGGTGTATGGGCGTCCTCCACCACGTCTTTTGCCTTATTGCCCTGGAATTTCCAAGTTGGATGCAGTGGATACGGCTTTACGATCTCTGGATCAAATTCTTCAGTCCTTAAAACAGAATTTGCTACAAGCTCAACAGAGAATGAAGGCTACATTTGATTCCAAACATCGACATGTTGAGTTTCAGGTGGGGGATAGAGTTCTATTGATGCTACAACATATAGACAGCTTTCTGTGGCTGCTCATCGTCACCAGAAATTGTTGCCCAAGTTCTACGGCCCTTACAAAATTGAGCAGCGTATTGGGCCTGTGGCTTATAAGTTGGAATTTCCCATGGGTACAAAACTTCATCCGGTTTTTCATGTCTCTAATTTGAAGCTTTTTCATGAAGGAGAAATTCTAGTAGTTGCTACTGTTCCTTCAAGTTTGCCAGAAGTTCCCTCACCCCAACATTTAACCGTGCTTGAACGTCGGGTGGTTCGTAATATACCCGAAGTCTTGATACATTGGCAACATACTTCTCCAGCTGAGGCATCATGGGAAACTGTTTCTTGTATGCTGCAACGCTTTCCACACTTCCTGCTAGAGGACAAGCGTGATTTGGAGGAGGGGAGTAATGTTAGCACCCCTTTAGTCTACCAACGGTTTACACATGGAAGATTTAAGGCAGTTAGAAAGTAGATTACTACAGCTTATCAGTTTTTAATTTTTCCTATTTATGTGTAGCAGTTTTTTGTAGTAAGGAGGTTATTCCTCCACTTTCTCATTTCAGTTTTACTAGTAAGTTATTTCCTTGTTTAGATGGGCGGTTAATCCATCAGTGTTTTATTTAGTGTGTTTGAATTCAATGAGAAAAGGCATCCAGACAATCATCAAGTTATTTGAGTACTTTAACTCAAGAGATCGCAGGTTCTCCCTTAACCAACCAGCACCATAGGTCTAAAAAAGAAAACCTCTTTCCAGACTCCCAATTCACTTCGCTTTAACTCTGATTTTGTCTTACACCGTCCCATAACTAGATCTATAACAGGAGACCGTAACACAGGTTGAGCACTCCAGGCTACTTGTGAAGATATCTGCTTACTATCTCAATACTGAAGTAACTCGTTATATTCCCCTCTAGATAAAGAAAAGATAAGGAAAATGCCTGCCTATCCAATGGGGCTATTAGAGAAGCTACTTTGTTTCGTGACTTCTATTCTTAGTCAAGCTTCCTTGTTCCTTTACCTGCAGTGTCAGTTTGGGCAACCTGAGCATTCTTAGGCGGTTGACCTTGCAAAGAATAACATAATTCACGAGTGTGTCCAGGCCTATTACAATAATTATTCTTAGGTTAAGCTCTTACAAAACAACTTTCTCCTCGTCGATTCTCCATAGATTGGGATGTCCGATTTTGTATTGTCCGAGATGCGAGAAAACAGCGGAGTCAATGGTTGGTAATGAGACATGAGTAATTGGGTGGCGCTGCAAGGTGAAGTAATCAAGAGAACTGTTCATCAACTACTCGTGAAGGTTCTGATACCATGTGAGAGAATAAGACAAAGAAGAGAATTGAGAGAAACTCAGCTTGGTTATTCACTCAAGCCACTGGGTTTAAATAGCGAATGTACAAATGCCACATGAAAGAAAATATGCTGACTACCTAATTATAGGAACGAATCAACATAATTAACTCTGACTAATCCTAATTGAGACACATTACAATTTACGATATTCTTAATAATCAGCACCATGGAGGTGCATAGAAAATACAATAAAAAGGCTAAGACCGACACAACGAAAGGATCTACATAAATATATACCAAATGAAGAAAGAGCTATGAACAGAAAGAATCCACGAACTTCACCTACTCTTTTATCCCTTTTGCTCACTGTTCTTTCCCCCCAAAAAAAAAGAAAAGAAAAAGCACAAAAAAGAAAATAAATACAAACACACACACAAAAAAAAAAGAGAGAAGCAGGACACATTCAAATTTTAGTTTGTGAATCGGGTAAGTGGAACCTTTAATTATCTTTTATTTCTCTACTTCCACAACCTTCAAGCAAGCAAGATGGAACCATGTTTCAAATGCTATGTCTATGCTTTCCAATACTGATCAACAGAGGAGTCACAAAGGATCAAACTCTTAGATTTTTTGTTTTTTAACTGTATTCACACTTAGACATATATAGTTATATGAATAGTTACTGAAACACTCTATTGATCAAATGCCATTAGTTTGTTATAGTAGTTCCTCTACAAACCAAAGCATAATATTTTATTTCTTTTGACCTGTTTTTAACTTTGGCAGATGGCAAGAGTGGAGCTTCGTGGAGTAAATACAAAAGATCTCTTTGTGGACAAAATTAGAAAAGCAGTTGCAAGTAAGTTTGTGGCCCTCCAGCTTCTCATAAAGCTATACTGTTTGTCGCTTTGACATGCTCCAGATTGTATATTCCTCCTTGGAACCAGATACAACAACAAACCCAGTGTATTCCCACCTAGTGGGGTCTGGAGGGGTAAGATGTACGCAGTCCATACCTCTACCTCTAAAGAAGTAGAAAGGCTGTTTCCGATAGACCCCCGGCTCAAGGCACGAGATACCACACAAACACATAGTAGAGCACAGAAGCAGATTACATAACATAAATACGGCACCCATAAGTAATATAAAACAGAGGAAAGCAGAGGAAAGCACACAGATTCGTAATAAAACATGGGACACGGAACACGGAATCATAACAGGAAGAAAACCCCCACCAAGTAATTCCCTACACTAGCGACCCAAACTGGCCCTAGTCCTCTGCCCTAATTCGCGTCCTCCAGACCTTCCTATCTAGGGTCATGTCCTCGGTGAGCTGTAACTGCTCCATGTCCCGCCTAATCACCTCACCCCAGTACTTCTTCGGCCTACCACTACCCCGCCTAAAACCATCCAACGCTAGTCTCTCACACCTACGGACCGGAGCATCCATGCCCCTCCTCTTCACGTGTCCGAACCATCTCAATCGGGCTTCCCGCATCTTGCACTCCACTGAAGTCACACCAACCTTCTCCCGGATAGTCTCATTCCGAACTCTATCCCCTCTAATCAGCCCACAAATCCAGCGTAGCATCCGCATTTCTGCCACCTTCATTTTTTGGATGTGGGAGTTCTTAACTGGCCAACACTCCGCTCCATACAACAAAGCCGGACGGACTACCACCTTGTAGAATTTGCCTTTAAGCTTGGGCGGCACCTTCTTATCACACAGCACCCCCGACGCGAGCTTCCACTTCATCCATCCCGCCCCAATACGATGCGAGACATCCTCGTCAATCTCACCGTTACTCTGGATCACGGACCCAAGATACTTGAAATTATCCCTTTTACACACCTCCTGTGCCTCCAGCTTCACTACTACCTCATTCTCCCGCCTCACGTCATTAAACTTGCATTCCACATACTCTGTCTTGCTTCTGCTCACCCTGAACCCTTTAGACTCAAGAGTTTGCCTCCACACCTCTAATTTGTCATTCATACCCCCTCGAGTCTCATCTATCAGAACTACGTCGTCTGCAAAAAGCATACACCACGGCACCTCCCCTTGAATACGCCGCGTCAACACATCCATCACCAACGCAAACAAAAAGGGACTAAGAGTAGATCCCTGGTGCAATCCTGTCAGGACAGTGAAATGCTCTGAGTCTCCTCCCGCCGTCCTCACCTGGGTTTTCGCTCCATCATACATATCCTTAATTGCTCTGATATATGCCAGCGGTACTCCACTCACCTCCAAGCATCTCCAAAGCACCTCCCTGGGGACTTTGTCGTAAGCCTTCTCCAGGTCGATACACACCATGTGCAGATCCTTCTTCCTTTCCCTATACTGTTCCACCAACCTCCGTACCAGGTGGATTGCCTCCGTCGTCGAGCGGCCGGGCATAAATCCGAACTGATTTTCCGAAATAGACACTATCCGTCTCAGCCTCACCTCGACCACTCTCTCCCAGATCTTCATAGAGTGACTCAATAACTTAATCCCCCTATAGTTATTGCAACTCTGAATGTCCCCCTTATTCTTATAGAGAGGGATCATGGTACTCCACCTCCAAGCCTTAGGCATCTTTGCTGTCCTGAAGATTTCATTAAACAATCCAGTCAACCACCTTACACCAGCCTCTCCAACAAACTTTCAAAACTCCACCGGTATCTCATCCGGCTCCGTCGCCCTACCCCTTCGCATCCTGCGAACAGCCCGTCTAACCTCTTCTACCTTAAAACGTCTACAATAGCTAAAATCCCGACACTCCTCTGAGTGCTCCAGTTTCCCTAACACAATAGCTCTATCCCCTTCGTCATTCAAGAGCCTATGAAAGTACGACTGCCATCTATTCTTAATGTGGCCGTCCTCCACCAACACTCTACCGTCCTCCCCCTTAATGCACCTCACCTGATCGAGGTCACGACCCTTCCTCTCCCTAGCCTTAGCGAGTCTAAACAACTTTTTCTCCCCTCCTTTCCCCTGTAACCCTGCATACAAGCTCTCAAAAGCGGCTGTCTTAGCTTCCGTGACTGCTGACTTAGCCTCCTTCCTCGCTAGCTTGTACTCTTTCCTGTTTACCCGCTTCTCCTCTTCGTCCTTACTCTCCACCAACTTAGCATACGCCCCTTTCTTGGTCCCCACTTTCTTTTCCACCTTTTCATTCCACCACCAATCCTCCCGATGGTACCCGGCCCGGCCCCTAGAAGCATCCAACACCTCACTTGCATTCTCCCTGATGCACCTTGCCGCTCTGTCCCACATACTATCCACGTCCCCCCTACACTCCCACACCCCCATTCCCCCCAACCTCTCCCCTATCTCCCACGCATTCACTGGCGTCAGGCCGCCCCACTTAATTCTAGGTCTGCACTCCTTACTCCTCCTCTTTCTATTCTTCTTTATACCCAAATCCATAACCAAGAGCCTATGCTGGGTCGAAAGATTCTCACTCGGGATGACTTTACAGTCCTTACACCACGCTCTATCTCCTTTCCTAAGCAACAAAAAGTCAATCTGGGTCCTGGCTATCGCGCTTCGAAAGGTGATCAGGTGCTCGTCCTTCTTCGGGAAGCCCGAGTTCACCACCACCAGCCCAAAGGCCCTCGCAAACTCCAATAGGGTAGCCCCCTCTTCATTTCTCTCCCCAAAACCAAAACCACCATGCACATCACCAAAGCCTCCCGGTAACGCCCCGATGTGCCCGTTGAAATCCCCTGCTACAACAATCTTCTCCGAACTAGGCACGCCTCTCACCACCTCCTCCAAAGCCTCCCAAAACCGCATCTTCTCCTCCCCCTCTGATCCCACTTGCGGCGCATAAGCACTACACACGTTCAGGGTAAACCCTCGAATGACCAACTTAATAGTCATCAACCTATCGTTGATCCTCTTCACCTCTACTACCTGACCTCTAAGCTCTTCATCTACTAAGATGCCAACTCCATTCCTACGCCTCTCGCTCCCAGCGTACCACAGCTTGTAACCATCCACATCCCTAGCCTTAGACCCTACCCACTTAGTCTCTTGAACACACGCAATGTTGATCCTCCTCTTCCTAAGAATCTTCACAAGTTCTATAGACTTACCCTGAAGGGTCCCTATATTCCAAGACCCAACCCTCAGCCTACCGTCACTATCCACAAGCCCTCCACTACCCCCCCTGCGGCCAAACCTTGGCCTCCCTCCCACTCTCGCCCTCTCCTCATCCCCCGCCCCCACCACGGCCCCACGCCCCAACCCCCTCGGACATGACCCTATCCACCCATTACAGCCCACAACCACAACTACACGAAAGTATAAGAAAATATAAAGACTAAATTAATTTCCATTTATTACAACTTTAAAAAGGGACTAAATTCAGTAAGTATTTGACATGACTCGACCGGAGGCCTTGTCGTAATGGGCATCCCAAGTCCAACCAAGACCGGACCACCCCCTGTTACCCAACCCAACCACCATTAGCATACATTAAGTCGGCTGAGTACCGATCAAATAGCAAGATAGCATAACTGGACAAGGACTGACTTTGGGATAGGACTATCCCTAGACCAACCCTATTAAGTCATCCCGTCACACCCAACCGTACCAACCAAACCACCAAGCCAAACCAATACCGAACCAAGGCCGATAAATCATGCCATAACCAAATAAATTCCAAAACATAATGTGATTAATCCTAAAATGAAATACGATGGAACAGTGAGAAATTATGTCCAATGATGTCAGCCCAATTCAAATGCCAATATTAAGGCCGACACCAATACCGATCCTGCCCATTCCAACCCATAACAGTACCACAAAGCCTCTAACCAAAAGAGTAAGAATATCCGGTTGGGACATGCCCCCAACCATATCCATAATCAATATCCAGAAATAAACCAAAATGTCTAAAAATATCCATAACATGAAATGGAGCCTTTCGGAAAGATGGAAGCTCACCACTTCAATCCAACAGCTATCCCCGAGTAAATCACTATGTAGGAGGAGTAGAATGACCGGTTCCTGTATAGCGTGGAGCTGCCCGAAGACGGGTTAGCGAGTGATCGTTAGCATGAACTCAGGACAAGGATAAACTAATGCCATTTATAAAACCAAGTAAAATCATCGATATGCATACAAACCATACATATATATATATCCATGCCGGCAAAAGGAACCGGGTTTAGCATGCCGTTAAAACCTTTACCTGCGCTGTGTAGATTTGCCGTCCTAAACCACCCACGAGCTATATGGATTCAACTTCCCTTGCTGAAAGGGCCCCAAAGCATGTAGCCGCACGACCAAGGAAGAAAACTTGGGATGACTAGTACATCCCCCAGAGATAAAGTGTGACTTCATACATGCGGTCACTAAGAATAACCTCACATCGGCAAATGTGAGTTTCTAGTTTTGGTCCCCCCGGGACCTCCACCTTCCACGGCTTTGCTACACACCCCTCCATTATTGCCCAACTAAAACCATTACCAAACAACCAATCAATCCATTAACTATTTATTAACCAAGGCCAGTAGTAGTGGTATCTTCATACCGACTATACTTGCAAGATTTCTCCATAGCTAACCATATATAGGTTTAAGGGATTCCATGTACCCTTCATGATTTCCAATTAACCAAAACCATGGCCACCAAGGCCTTTCTAATCGATTTAAAACCATTTAAACCATTCATATCATTTAGAGTTCCATTACCAAGTTTAAATCATGCATAAGTTCTATTGAAAAATCAATATTATAATGAAAACATTGTTAAAGGCATTTTATCAAACACATTGGGGGCATAGTTTTTCCAAAACCAAAGTCCATTACCAAAGAACCATTCCCATGCAACCAATTATCTAAAACCACCATTAATGAATACAAAAACATAATTAAAACATGGATAACCTAAACCCTTAAATCATATTTAAAACCCAAAATCATACAACAATGAAATCATAAAAATATTGTATAAAACCATGCCTTTAGTTGGAACTAGCAATGAGGGAAGAGAACATGCCTTAATTGACAAAGTAGACAGATAGAAACCACCAACAAGATCCCCAAATTAGTCCTCTAGTTGAAACCCTAACTTTCTTTCCCAAAAGCTTTTGAGATGATTATAGAGTGTTTAGGAAGAGTTTCTAAGTGTTAATGAATAGAATAATAGAGTAAATAACCTTTAGAAGTAGTGGGACCTTATTAGGATAAGTGGGAAAATGTCCAGAATACCCCCACTTAAGTTGCACAGAATCCCGTCATAGGGGTACGACTGATCCTCACGAGTCGTATCGATTGGTACCCTCCACTCGTATCCTAGCCTCAACCTTTGGACCCAACACTATCCAGTGTATGACTCATCCTACCCAAGTCGTATTGACAGCATACTATCCGTACCCTTCACCCGTATCCTTGGCAAGATAGAATCACAGAAGGTTTGAACACCGTCCACCATACGAGTCCTGGGTATGACTCATACCCTGGTTTACGGCTCCTGGTGAGCCACTCGTACTCAGATCCAACTTAAGTTACCAAGTGAAAGGCTAAGTGAAGGAACCAAAAGATTCGTACCCACCAATACGACTACCCCTAAGTCGTATCCATTCCAGTAACCAAAATCCATCCCACTAACCAACACTGGTTAGCATACGATCGAACCATTCCATCCGTACCCCAATATACGACTCGTACCCATGAGTCGTATTGGGTCCAGAGACCAGATTCCAGGAAATTTTCTAAGGTCTAGAACCTAGGGTGTTTTAGTCTCCCCCACTAGGAATATTCGTCCCCGAATGATGGACAAGGTAGGGGTAACCACACGCACGAGTCATTTGCATTATCAAATATATTTCCAATCTTTAACAAAGTTCGAAAACAAAGAGGCAAAAATATTAATCTTTTCTTTAACAAACTCAGAAAGTAAAGATGTGTTGAAGACACATACCTTCCGCATGAATCCCAAGAGCAGAAAACAGATGCAGATACTTGGACTTCATGTCCTACTCCGCTTCCCATGTAGCTTCTTCCATCTTATGGTTTTGCCACAGGATCTTAACCGAAGCCACATCTTTGGTCCGCAACCGACGAATCTACCTATCCAAGATCTCAACCAGGACCTCTTCATAAGACTGAGAGTCCGAGATATCCAACCCCTTCAAAGGCACAATCGAAGAAGGATCACCAAACATGGAGACATGAAATACCGGATGAACCAAACTCAAGATAAAAGGTTACTCCAACTCGTAAGTAACATTACCAACCCTCCACAGAATCTCATAAGGACCAACATATCGGGACTGAGCTTTCCCTTCTCACCAAACCAGACTACTCCCTTCATGGGAGATACCTTGAGGAAAACCTTATCCCCAACCTCAAACTCCAACTAACATTCGCATAGGACTTTTGGCGACTTTGGGCAGCTTAAGCCTATCCCGAACACCTTCACTTTCTCCATAGCCTAATAAATAAAGTCGGGACCAAACATATTCTCCTCCCCAAGCTCAAACCAACCAATAGGAGATCTACACCTCCTACCATACAGTGCCTCAAAAGGAGCCATACCAATACTAGAATGTTGTTGTAAGCAAACTCTACCAAAGGTAGATGCTCAACCCAACTGCCACCATAATCAATCACATAAGCCCGAAGCATATCCTCTAATGTCTGAATAGTTCTCTCTGCTTGTTGATCTGTCTGCGGATGAAAAACAGTTATCAAACTCACCTTAGTTCCCAGCCCTTTCTGAAAAGACCGCCAGAAATGAGACGTAAACTGCGTGCCACGATCAGAAATAATCGAAACAGGTACCCCATGCAGCTTCACAATCTCCTGAAGATATAACTAAGCATAATCCTCCGCCGAAAAGGTAGTTCTCATTGGCCAAAAGTGAGCAGACTTTGTTATCCTATCCACGATGACCCAAATCTAATCATATTGATTTCGAGACCGAGGAAGACCGGTAACGAAATCCATATTGATTACCTCCCATTTCTATTTGGGCAAATCAATCTCTTGATATAATCCACCGGGTCTCATGTGCTCAACCTTAACTGTTTGACACACCAAGCACTTGGCCACAAAATCAACCACATTCTTTTTCATACCGTTCCACCAATACATCTCCTTGAGATCATGATACATCTTCGTGGAACGGGGATGAACAACATAGCGCGAGTCATGTGCCTCAGCCAAAATCCTTTGCCGCAAGCCGTCGACATCAGGAGCACATAACCTTCCTTGGTACCGTAAAGTACCGTCACCACTGATCTCAAACACCATTACCTTTTGCCTACCAACATCACCTTTGATTTTTATCAAGAAAGGATCCAGCACTTGTTTCTCCTTAATCACTGCACCAAGAGATGATCGAACCACATCTTGTATCATTACACCTCCATCCTTGGAGTCCAAGAGGCGAACTCCAAGATTAGCCAAGCGGTGAATATCTCTTACCAATTCCCGCTTTCCTTCCTCCACATGAGCCAAACTCCCCATGGATAACCTGCTAAGAGCATCAGCAACCATGTTAGCCTTACCTGGGTGATAGTGAAGACTCATATCGTAGTCCTTGAGATACTCCATCTCCTCTGCCTGAGATTAAGCTCCTTCTGAGTGAACACATACTGTAGACTCTTATGATTAGAAAAGATGTCCACGTGAACACCATACAAATAATGCCGCCATATTTTCAAAGCAAACACAACCGCTAACAGTTCCAAATCATGAGTAGGATAGTTCCTCTCATGTACGTTCAACTGCCTGGAAGCATAGGCAATCACCTTCCCATACTGCATCACACACAACCAAAACCTACTCAAGATGCATCAAAATTGACCACAAACCCAACATTGCCTTCCGACAAAGTCAGAATTGGAGCTGAAGTAGCTTATCCTTCAACTTCTCGAAAAACCCCTTACAAGTATCAGACCAAGAAAACTTAACCTTCTTCTGAGTCAACTTAGTCAAAGGAGCAGCTATCGACGAAAAACCTTCCACAAATCGCCTATAATATCCAGCCAAGCCCAAAAAGCTTCGAATGTCTGTTGGAGTCATGGGTCTAGGACACCTCTTAACCATAACCACCTTTTGCGGATCTACTATGATCCCCTCGCTAGAAATAATATGACCAAGAAAATTCACAGCGTTCAACCAAAACTCACACTTGGAGAGCTTGGCATACAACTGTTGTTCCTTAAAGATCTGAATACCACACGGAAGTGATTAGCATGATCCACCTAACTTTTGGAATAAATCAAAATGTCATCAATAAACACAATGACGAAGAGATCTAAGAACTGCCTGAAAACCTGTTCATCAAATCCATAAATGCCGCTGGGGCATTAGTTAATCCAAATGACATCGCCAAGAATTCAAAGTGCCTATATCGAGTACGAAAAACCGTCTTAGGGATATCCACCTCCCTAATCTTTAGCTGATGATACCCAGACTGAAGATCTATCTTAGTAAAGAACTTGACACCTTGCAGCTGATCAAACAGATCATTTATCCTTGGAAGAGGATACTTGTTCTTGACCGTCACCTTATTCAACTGCTTGTAGTCAATGCACATCCGAAAGGAACCATTCTTCTTGTGCACGAACAACACCAATGCACCCCACGGAGATACACTAGGACAAATAAACCCGTTATCCAAAAGATCCTTAAGTTGCTCCTTGAGTTTCCTCAACTCAACCGGAGCCATTCTATAAGGAGGAATCGAAATTGGACGGGTGTCCGAAACCAAATCAATACCAAACTCTATTTCCCTATACGGAGGAACACCAGGAAGATAATCCAGAAAGACCTCAGGAAACTCATTTACTACCAAAACCGAATGAAAAGATGGACCTTCCAAGTTAGAATCTTTAACTCGGACTAAGTGATAAAGACAACCT
Source organism: Capsicum annuum (assembly GCF_002878395.1). NCBI lineage: Eukaryota > Viridiplantae > Streptophyta > Magnoliopsida > Solanales > Solanaceae > Capsicum > Capsicum annuum. Next base: position 226,314,837 of record NC_061111.1, on the reverse strand, counting down.
TTAGAGATGAACCTCTGAGCTCTAAGATAAGAAATAAACCTCCCCCTAGGAGCCAGGGAACACCCTCCCACTTTACAACCGGTTCACGGGTCTGACAGTCCAAGGATGCGTAACAAGAGTGTAACCAATCCATCCCCAGAATAACGTCAAAATCCACCACATCAAGTTCCAACAAATCCACCAAAGTCTGCCTACCACCAACAAATACCACACCCCCTCTATAGACTCTCTTAGCAATAACCGAATCACTTACTGAGGTAGAAACCAAAAAAGGTTTTGAAACAACCTCAGGATCAAAACCAATACATACAGCCATAAATGGGGTCACATAAGAAATAGTGGACCCCGGATCAAGCAGACAATACACGTCACGAGAAAAGAGTTGTAACGTACCTGTAACGACATCAAACGATGCCTCAGATTCCTGTTGAGACTCCAAAGCATACAACCTGTTCTGGCCAACACTAGAACCAGGAGTAGTAACAGAAGTAAACGCGGCACCATTGGGTGCAGGAGCAGAAGATGAAGCCACCGATACCTTATTTGCTCCCGTAGCAACCGTATTAACCGGACAATCCCTGAGCAGATGGCCTGCCTGGCCACACCTGAAGCATTTGTCCTTCATTGAAATAACCCCTATGAGAATGACCACAGAATCGGCAAGGAGGGCATGAGAAAACCGATTGGCCCCTACTCGCCTGAGATTGGGCACCCTGTGCCCGGAAATTGTCACTACCCTGGTGATGCCTGTCATACGACTGCTTCGTGTAATGAGCACTAGCAGTAGAGAAGGATCCCGAACTCCCCCACTTTTTTTTCTGCCATTTGCAGCCATCTCGATTACCCTGAGACTAAGCACCTCCCTGATCAGAAAACTTCCTCCTCTTACCCTGCCGATCTCCGAACTCCGCCTGTTTCCTCTTCTCATCCTCTACCTGCTGCATATGAATAGTCAACCAAGAAATGTCCATATCTTTAATCAACAAGGTAGTCTTGCTTTCCAAGATCAAATCCCGATTCAACCCAGAAGCGAACTTTCTCATTCTCGCTCTCATGTCAGCCACCAAATCAGGAGTATACCTTGACAGATATCGTCCCCTGCTTGAGGTTCACAAACTCCTTCATTTTTGCTTCCCTCAGCTCTTGAGGAAAGAAGCGATCCAAAAAAGCTCCAGAAAAAGCATCCTATAAGAATGACTCCTGCACATCTCCTTTATCCTTATCTCACTCTTCGTACCATTAGTATGCAACATCCTTGAGCTGATAAGCTGCAAAGTTAACACCTTCCACATTAGTAGCCTGCATCACCTTGAATATCTTCTCCATTTTATCCAAGAAACCATGAGGATCCTCCTCCATCTTCACACCAGTAAAAGTAGGAGGATTCAGTTTCATAAACTGACCAACCTCTGTGGCCTCAACAGACAGGCCACCAGACACATCCCGCTCAGCCTGATCAGCAACCGATTTAGCAGAAGTATGAATAGACTGGCGAAATTCCGCATTAGTCACCTTACCTTAAGGAGGACTTGTAGCAACTGGAGGAATTCCAGAACTATGGGGGATAGGACCCTGAGATCGAAGAAGAACTTCAAACGTAGGACGTACCCCATCAACATTGTCCCCAGATGGGACTGAAGAGTTTCCTTGTGTTCCAGATTGTCAAGGCATGATCTGAAAAGTGAACAACCAAGGATTAGAGAAGAATTCCAGGACTTAAGACTCTAAGCTTGAAAATAAAATACCAAGAAAGTGAAACATTACTAAATGCCTTCTAACCTCTCTCTTATGAGTGTGGCGCGCTATACACCCTTAAAAGAGACTATACTCGACACGGCTTTATAGACTCCCAATTGACAATAAACCTAAAGCTCTGATACCAACTTGACCCGACCGACCGGGGGCCTTGTCGTAATGGGCATCCCAAGTCCAACCAAGACCGGGGATCACCCTCGTTACCCAACCTAACCACCATTAGCATACCTTGAGTCAGTTGAGTACCGATCAAATAGAAAGATAGCATAACTGGACAAGGACTGACTTTGGGATAGGTCTATCCTAGACCAACCCTATTAAGTCATCCCGTCGCACCCAATCATACCAATCAAACCACCAAGCCAAACCGATACCGAACCAAGGGCGATAAACCAGGCCATAACCAAATAAGTTCCAAAACATAATGTGATTAATCCCAAAATGAAATACAATGGAACAGTGAGAAATTATGTCCAATGATATCAGCCCCAATTCTAATGCCAATATTAAGGCCGACACCAATACCAATCCCGCCCATTCTAACCCATAGCAGTACCACAAGGCTTCTAACCAAAAGAGTAAGAATATCCGGTTGAGACATGCCCCCAACCATAGCCAAAATCAATATCCAGAAATAAACCAAAATGTCTAAAAATATCCATCACATGAAATGGAGCCTTCCGGAAAGATGAAAGCTCACCACTTCAATCCTATAGCTGTCCTCGAGTCAATCACTATGTAGGAGGAGTAGAATGGCTGGTTCCTGTATAGTGTGGGTATACAGCCGCTCGGGGACGGGTTAGCGAGTGATCGCTAGCATGAACTTAGGATAAGGATAAAATAATGCGATTTATAAAACCAAGTAAAACCATCCATATGCACACAAACCCACATATATTTATCCATGCCGGCAAAGAAAATTGGATTTAGCATGCCATTAAAACCTTTACCTGAGTTGTATAGCTTTTCCATCCTAAACCACCCACGGGCTATATGGGTTCAACTCTTCTTGCTGAAAGGGCCTTGTGCGTGTAGCTGCACGACCAGTTAAGAAAACCTGGGATGACAAGTACATCCCCCAGATATATAGTGTGATATCATGCACACGGTCACCAAGACCAACCTCACGTCGGCAAATATGAGTTTCCAGTTTTGGTCCCACCGTACCTCCATCTTCCACGTCTTTGCTACACACCCCGCCATTATTGCCCAATTAAAACAATTACTAAGCAACCAACCAATGCATTAATCATTTATTAACCAAGGCAATTAGTAGTGGTATCGTCATACTGACTATACTTGTAAGATTTGTCTATAGCCAACCATATGTAGGTTTAAGGGATTCTATGTACCCTTCATGAATTTCAATTAACCAAAACTATGGCCATCAAGGCCTTTCCAATCCATTTAAAACCATTTAAACCATTCATATCATTTAGGGTTCCATTACCAAGTTTAAATCATGCATAAGTTCTATTGAAAAACCAATATTATAATGAAAACATTGTTAAAGGCATTTTATCAAACATATTGGGGGCATAGTTTTTCCAAAACCAAAGTCCATTACCAAAGAACCATTCCCATGCAACCAATTATCCAAAACCACCATTAATGCATACAAAAGCATAATTAAAACATGGAAAAACCGTAACCAAGCATTTATAACCCAAACCCCCAAATCATATTTAAAACCCAAAATCATACAACATTGAAATTATAAAAACATTGTATAAAACCATGCCTTTAGTTGGAACTAACAATGAGGGAAGAGAACATGCCTTAATTGACAAAGTAGACGGAAAGAAACCACCAACAAGATCCCCAAATTAATCTTGTAGTTGAAATCTAGCTTTCTTGTCCAAAAGCTTTTGAGAGGATTATAGTGTGTTTAGGAAGAGTTTCTAAGTATTAATGAATAGAATAATAGGGTAAATAACCTCCCAAGAGAGTTAGAAGTTGTGGGACCTTATTAGGATAAGTGGGGAAATGTCCAGAATACCCCCACTTAAGTTGCACAGAATCCCGTCACAGGGGTACGACTGATCCTCACGAGTCGTACCTTCCGATACGATTGGTATCCTCCACTCGTATTCTAGTCTCAACCTTTAGACCCAACACCGTCCAATGTATGACTCATCCTACCCAAGTCGTATTGACAGCATACAATTCGTACCCTTCACCCGTATCCTTGCCAAGATAGAATCACTAAAGGTTTGAGCACTGTCCACCATACGAGTCCTGGGTACGACTCATACCCTGGCTTACGGCTCCTGGTGAGCCACTCGTACTCAGATCCAACTTAAGTTACCAAGTTTAAGGTTAAGTGAAGGAATCAAACGATCTGTACCCACCAATACGACTTGTACCCCTAAGTCGTATCCATTCCAGTAACCAAAATCCATCCCACCAACCAACACTAGTTAGCATACGACCGGACCACACCATCCGTACCCCAACATACGGCTCATACCTATGAGTCGTATTGGGTCCAGAGATCAGAATTCCAGGAAATTTTCTAAGGTCCAGAACCCAGGGTGTTTCAGTATTATTGAGGAAACGGGATATATACTTTGATTTGGTTCTGTATGCTTTATTGTGGTTTACTTAATAACAGTGTTGTTGAAAGCTCACTTAACTAGCGTTTAACACCTGAAGCTTGGTGTAACGCAGGTTAGCACTCTGCTTTGCTCTCATGATGCTGAAGTTCAAGCATCAAAGGTGCTAAAATATGTGTCTCATTGCTTCTGGACTCTGTTTTGAAGAGGGGAACTCTAAATAATATATAACTGACAATAGACATATAGACGTATATGCTAGTGATTGAGAATAGGACACCGACAAAAGTATTTGCATTTGAATAGCACCATACACTGACAAAAGTATTTGCATCTGAATAGCACCATGAGGTCTTCAGGTTTAATTCCCGACAGAGACAAACACTAGGTGATTTATTCTCATCTGTTCTTGCCTTGATGGACAGAGTTACCTGGTACCTGTTGTTGGTGGCCGTGGAATTAGTCGAGGTGCGCGCAAGCTGGTTCGGATACCACGGTTATCAAACGAAAAAGTATTTGCATCTGAAACATAAACCAACTCATTCTTTTACATAGTAAATTTAGTTTGAAATTTGTCGTGACTTTGGATAAAGGTTATGTATAAGGAGCAAATGTCACGTGATATACCCTATTTAGCTTGCTATAAATTTTGGCAATGCTAATTATTGTTATTTTGCCTATCAACTACGAATGAACTATTTTTTTAATGCAACTAACATATTTGTTATTCTTTCTTTGAGATTATCTCGTCCCTCTCTAGCTTTTTTGAGAGTAGCAAACTTTTTGAATTATTTGAAATCGTTAACTAAAATGCCTTTTAAGTTTTCTCCTTTTATTTTCATCAGTGAAAGATAAGTCGATCAAGTGTGACATATGCTAAGAAAGAAAAGTATGCACTTAGAAGATGAGGAGGCCCAATACTGAAAGTCCATTGAAGATTTTGTCTAAAGAAAATGAATGATAAATATCTATACGGCATAATACATAGACGTGCCCTTTAACTTGACCTCAAATTACATCTATGACCTCTAACTTTGGGTGTGCACAAGTAGGCCCTTAAACTTGTATAAAGTTGAACAACTATACACATACGTCCTATGTGGCATAATACACCTAGGATGTCATGTAGGACAAGAATAGGCCACGTAGGATGCCACAAAGGACATATGTGTCTACTTGTTCAACTTTATACAACTTTAAGTGCCTACTTGTGCACACCCAAAGTTGGAGGTCATAGATGTGATATGAAGCAAGTTAAAGGGCATGTGTATGTATTGTGCCTATCTATACTATTGACTGTCTTAAATGCCCCTACTTTATGGGATTACACTGGGAAAACTGGGTGGTTGTTGTTGTCTGTCTTAAATTGACACTAACCTAACTAGTATCAATTCTATGATGTCTTTCTTTGGAAATTCTAATAGATGTGAAACACGGTTCTTGGTTACTGGGTGGTGGTTGGAATAATGATATTTGGGGAGGTGATTTACCAATGGCATCGTGGATTGATAGTATTACTCCTCATAACCCTGTAAGACATTTTCATGAAATTTCATTCTTTCGTTTTAGAAGTTACATCGGTCTCTTGTTAAGATTTGGCATTTCACATGCAGGTCTGGTTAACAAGGATGGATGGTCATATGGGCTTAGCTAATACATTGGCTCTAACACTTGCTGGAATTTCACGTATCAATGAGAATCCAAATGGTGGAGCTATTGTTAGAAACAATGACAGGGGTAATTCGGTTCTTCTTTTTATATATCGCCGAGTTTCTTTGTTCAGCAATACAGATCTTAAAACGGCCACTTGCTAACAGCCATTAGGTAGGTCAATGAAATTATGATCTCACTTGAACCTAGACTTTTTTCAGTTCACCTAAAGGTTCCAGCTATAAGCATTTACCAATATGGCTCACTTTTTTTTCGAAGCATACCTAAATTTTAATCCCATTGCTATATATAAGTACTTTTATTTAGGAGACCTTTGGAGTTCGATTACTGTTGATGACTTGATTCCTCAAAATAAATGAAAATTTTCTACTGCATTCGGATCATTGTGTGCTACTGGAATTTGTAGATGTTGCCTTGTCTATGTTTTTTATGTTTTATAATTCATCAAAATGATTTCTTTCTTTTTTCTGCTAACCATGCGAAACAGTTTGAAAGGGTGTTTGAGTCTGTAATCATTTTTAATGAAGATAATAGTTTATTCAACTGATGGGAACTCTGTATAATATATTTACAGAAGTGTAGAATCCTACCTAAGAGTATGAATTTCTATAAAGATCATTCAATCATCAATAGTGATTGGAATGTCATATTTGCACTTCATTAAGAAGAAAAATTTTCAACTAATGTGTATAAAAGGTATTTTCAACTCCTTTAGAAGCTCTTGTTTTCCTCTATCCTCATTCTATGGGTCCACATGAGTACAAGCGAGCTACTTTCCTTGACCTTCTTTTCACAGTTTTGGCAGCAGCTACTCAATTCCAAACATTTTCCACAAGATATAGTATAGCCAGTATGTAATGGAGCAGCGAAACGATCAATGATTGATATCCTCTTTCTCTTTGTTGACATAAAGCACCATCTGATGTAGATTATCCTTCTCAAAATTTCTGTTCTGTTAGGGTCGCTTCATTGCCTCTGTTAAAGTGAATTAAGCACTTACCTCGGTGTCTTAAGAACCCTTATTGAAGAGTGTGGGGATTCCCGATCCCTCCTTTTAGGATTATGACATAGAAGGACTTAAATGTGGTGATCCATTCCTCTATTTTTTTTCCTTCTTTATCCATAAATGATATTCGTTTGCGGGCATAGTAAACCAAAAAATCTGTTGAGCTTTTCCAGCTCTAATCTTGCAGGTTTCTCCTAAAATTCAGGTCCTATAAATTCCACCTTTGTTGTCCGCAAAACTGGGCTAATGCTGGTGTCTACTGAGCAGGATATTGGAGATGAACTTAGAAACTATTCTAGTTCCATGGTCTATAAAACTAAAATCCAAGCACTTTTATTGTCTTCCTCCAAAGAGTTGCATTGTGCGGCAACATAACCTGGTTAGTCCAACTATCTACTTGAACTCTATACTTGTCGATAATGACTGTACTCTACAACACAGGACACCCCTTGCCAAAACCTCTAAATGCATTTTCCCTGGGAGCTCTAGAAGTCAACCATCAAGTCCTTAATCCTAATCCATAACTTTTACACATGATATTGCTATTTTCCAATTCACTAGATGGTATCCCATAAAAGGTTTGTCTACAGTTTTTCTGATATTTTGGCAACAAGTCCAAGTGCAGATACTAAAGATGCGTGGTATGTCTGTAGACTGGATAGAGTGCTCTTAGTCTATGCTCGCTCTACTAGTGCTGTCTTTCCCCTTCCGTTGGATCTTTTTCTGTCACCTTGCTATTCTCTTCTCACTCTCTCGTCACTAGATTCGATAGGTGAGTTAAGACTCCGAAAAAGAGCCAACCTTACAGCCCTGACCTTGCTAAATGTTCGATGTTCTGTATGTCACCATTGGAATGATCTTTCCCTTCTTCAGATTTATTTTCAGGCTCAAAACTGTCTAAAAACATAGCAGTTTCTTCAAGTGTTGGAGCTAATCACTACCCCATCTTTCCTTTATTTGATAGTGTGAAATGTGAATCCCTTCAAGCAGCCTCCAACAGTTGCTCTATTGTATTACTCCTCCCGTCCCAATTTATGTGACACCATTTGACTAGGCACAAAGTTTAAGAAAGAAAGGAAGACTTTTGAAATTTGTAGTCTAAAACAAACCTTAGACATTTGTGTGGCTGTAAATCATTTCATTAAGGGTAAACGGAGAATTTTAAAGTTAAGTTGTTTCTAATTAGAGAAAGATGACATTCTTTTTGGGACTGACTAAAAAGAAAAGCGTGCCACATAAATTGGAATGGAGGGAGTATTTTTTAGGTTCTTCCATGACCATATTGAACATCATGTGGATGTAGGATCACCTTTTTGTAGACCCTTTGAACTTTCGAAGAAACCTATGGAGTTCTTGAACTAGGTCTAAGAATTCGACAATAATTTTCCTAAATTTATCTAGTGTGTCCACTCTCCGAACCCTTAAATAGTCACTGCTTTTCCCAGATTCAATTTGCACAGTATACTTGCTTCTTCACTTTTTGTCTTGGAGTGCATTAACAGATTTGCAATTTAACTTGCATCTAAAATCTGTCTTCCTTTCACAATTAGCATTTCGGGATATTGCCGTCATGGCATCTATGGCCTTCGTAAGTCCAAATGAAAGCATTTTGTGAAAATCTTGTAGATGTTTTCCAATTAACTTGTAGGTCTAAAGGATGTTAAGTTTCCCATTCTTCTTCATTATAAGTGCAATAAAAATTGCATTTACACTCCTCTTAAAATTTTTTGCAATGGAAATAATTAAATGCACTCAGGACATCTTATACCCTGTAGCAGTATTGTCGGGGGTATAATTCGTCAGTAGTTTGGCGTCTTTTGTTAATCACCAATTTCATGGAAGTGTCATGGTTTAGCTTCAATGCACCTAGGTCATGTTTTTCGTGCCACAGTAAGTTTCTTATATAGTTTACTAAGCTTTGGGTTCATGTGGGTCAGGAAATAAGTGACCTATTACTATGCAAACCTTATATCGCCTCAAGTATCGTTCATCATTTAAGCACCCAATGACATGGATCTATGTACTTTTTGATGTTTCTGTGTTGGGTTAAAATAGTCAATGCCTTTGCATTAGTATTGAGCGAAGTGTCTGCTCTGCAGCTCAACACAATGTAATGTGATTTTTAATATTTCTGAAGCATGCCTACAATCTTTTTCGATTTTTTATTGTGAAAGTTGTTCAGTTATGCATACATGTATGGCTTTATCTTTTAAATCATACTAAAATGTAGTAGTGAAAACACGTGTCACAATTATGATTAACAGTCTGGAATCAATGAAGTACCCAATTGACTGCCTTATAAAAACAGATTTTTTTTTAACCCAGATCAAATGCACCAACTTCAATGAAGTTGCTAAAATTTTTCATCCTCGAGCAAGTTTAGAGAAGATCCTTACTTTCTTTGGGTTTTTTAATGCAGAACCTACTGGTCTGTTGATCGATTCTGCTATGAAGCTTGTCCTTCCCCACATCCCAGATGCTTCAGTTGATGAAAGGAGGGAAGCTCTGTTAAGAGCCAGCGATCATGCATTAAAGAGGGGTGTGACAACAGTTGTGGACTTTGGCAGATACTTTCCAGGGTCTTTACCTGAGTACCCATGGCAGGACTTTTCAGGTTTCAGTTCTGACAAGAAATAAGATGGAATAAAATCACTTTATTTTTCTTTTTAGGAATACTATGGCATGGTTACTTTAGAAGAAGGGAATTGCAATACTGGAACTTTTAAACATTTTAAAGATAAAGTACTTGCTCAGAGATGAGATAAGAAAATTGACTAGCTTTCTAGCTTTTCAACTAGGATATATAAGTTGGTCCCATTGAACCTGTAAAAAATGAAGCTTAACAGCTAAAGTTTTTGTGAGGACTAATGGAGAAAAAATAATTATTGAAAATTGTGTGTTTACATAATAACATCCAGTCCCTATTTAAAGACACTACATTATAATCCTTTTCCGAGAAGGATTTTATTATAATTCCTATTCCTACTCATATTCTATCACTCCCTCTCAAGCTGGTGCATACAAATCCTATGTACCTAGCTTGTTACAAATGTAATTAATACGAGGACCGGTGAGGGACTTCGTGAAGATATCAACAAGTTGATCACTCGACTTTACAAACTTTGTAACAATATCTCCTGAGAGTATTTTTTTCTCTGACAAAGTGACAATCAATTTCTATATGTTTATCCCTCTCATGAAACACTGGATTTGATGTGATATGAAGGGTTGCTTGATTATCACACATAAGTTCCATCTTACCGGTTTCTGCAAATTTTAGTTCTCTCAACAGTTGTTTGATCCAAACTAGCTCAAAGGTTGCTACAACCATTGCTCGATATTCTGCTTCTGCACTAGATCGAGCTACCATACTCTGTTTCTTGCTCTTTCAGGACACCAAATTACCTCCTGCTAAAACACAATATCCGAATGTAGAGCATCTTATCAGAGGGTGATCCTGCCCAATTAACATCTGTATATCCAGTGATATGGTCATGACCTCGATCCTCGAAGAGTAGTCCTTTACCTGGAGCTGACTTTATATATCGTAGAATACGAATAACTGCATTCCAATGACTATCATAGGGGGAAGTCATAAACTGACTTACAACACTTACAGAAAAGGATGTGTCAGGTCTAGTCACTGTGAGATAATTTAACTTTCCAACCAACCACCTATACCTTTCAGGATCACTGAGTGGCTCCATATAGACTTCTTTCTCAAGATCACCGTGCAGAAAAACATTCTTAATGTCCAACTGATAAAGAGGCCAATGACGAACAACAACAATAGATAAGAAAAGACGGACAGATGCTATTTTAGCCACGGGAGAGAAAGTGTCACTATAATCAAACCCAAATATTTGTGTGTATCCTCTGGCAACAAGGCGAGCCTTAAGCCGATCAACCTGGACCGTCTGGACCAACTTTGATTGCATAAACCCACAGCAACCAACAGTGGATTTACCTGCAGAGAGGGAAACAAGCTCCCAAGTACCACTCGTATGGAAAGCAGACATCTCATCTATTGTAGCCTGCTTCCATCCTGAATGAGATAGTGCTTCACTTATAGTCTTAGGGATGGAAACAGAGGACAAAGATGATACAAAAGCATAATGGGGTGATGATCGACAATAATAACTCAAGAAAGTATAATGTGGATGAGTATTACGAGTGGAACGCATACCTTTTTGAGGTGCAACTGATTGGCTAGGAGGAAGCAAATCCGTAGTAGGAGCAGTGTCCGACGCATGACATAAATCATCTAGGAGTAATGTTGGACGTGAACGACGATGATAAGTCAGAAGTGGTGGCACTGCCGCTGTAGATGTAGAAGTAAGTGGTGGCGCTGCAGCTGGAGTTGTAGAAGCAATCATCGATTCCTCAAAGGTTGGTACAGGTAAATCTGGAGATACGGGCAAGACCTCAGAAGATGTATAGTAAGGTTGAGATTCAAAAAACGTGCAGATAAGGTAGCGACGAAGATCCAGTGAATAACAATGATACCCTTTTTGAACTCGAGAGTAACCAAGAAACACACTTGAGAGCACGAGGGGCTAATTTATCTTTTCTAGAGGCTAAGTTATAAACAAAGCATGTGCTTCCAAAGACACGAGGGGGGATAAAGTAGAGAGGTGACTGTGGAAACAATATTGAATGCGGAACCTGATTATGAATGGAAGATGATGACATTTTATTAATTAGATAGTAAGATGCAAGGACTGTATCTCCCAAAAAATGCAGCGGTACATGGAATTCAATGAGAAGAGTGCGAGCAGTCTCAAGAAGGTGTCTATTCTTCCTTTCTGCTATACCGTTTTGCTGAGGGGTGTATGGACAAGATGTCTGGTGAATAATTCCTTGATGGGAACTCCTGAAACTGAGAGGATAAGTATTCTAAGGCATTATCACTATGAAAAGTACGAATAGAAACACCAAATTGAGTTTGTATTTCAGCACAAAAATTTTTGAATATCGAAAATATCTCAGAACGATCTTTCATTAAGAAAACCCAAGTACATCTTGAAAAGTCATCAATGAAACTAACAAAATAATGAAAACTTAGTGAATTGACTCTACTTGGACCCCAAACATCAGAATGAACTAATGAAAAAATAAACTCTGAACGACTCTCAATACTACGTGAAAAGGTAGCACAGGTGTGTTTCCCAAGTTGACATGACTCACAATCTAATGTGGATAAACTAGACAAACTAGGCACCATTTTTTGTAGCTTGGATAGACTCGGATGTCCCAAACGTTTGTGAATTAGGTCTGGAGGATTTGTAATGGAGCATGCTGTGAAGGAATTTGAAGAGGTAAGATGGTAAAGGCTTGTGATTCATGTCCTGTGCCAATTGTTTGTCCCGTAATGAGGTCCTGCATTAGAAAAGAATCATCAAAAATGGTTATGCTACATTGAAGGGCACGTGTCAAACGACTAACAGATGCAATATTAAAAGGACAACCAGGGACATAAAGAACAAAATCTAGAGTGACAGGAGACAGGGGTTTGGCTTGTCCAACTCCTTTTGGTTTTGTTCGGATCCCATTGGCTAAAGTAATAGCAGGAAGAGATTATGAATAAACAATATCAGACAAAAGTAACTCGTTTCCAGAAATATGATCAGAAGCACTTGAGTCCACAACCCATGATCCAAGAGTACTAGACTGTGAAACACAAGCAAAAATATTACCAACAACAGAAGCATCAGGCCGGACAACCGAGGCTACTTGTGGAGATGTCTGCTTACTTGCTCGATACTGAAGGAACTCATCATATTCTGTTTGGGCAATATGAGCATTATTGGATGGTCGATTAGGCTGTGGAGATATCTGCTTACTTGCTCGATTACGAAGGAACTCATTGTATTCCTTTACAACAATAGGATCATAACTGGGTGGTGGACCATGCAAACTATGATATATATCCTGAGTGTGTCCAACTTTATGACAATAACTACACTTCGATCGAGATTTTCCAGAACGACCTCCTCTTCGCTGATTTTCCATAGGCTGATATGTTCATTTTTCTACAGTTTGAGATGCAAGAATAGATGAGTCAACAGTGGGTGATGAAATTACTTTGTGACTGAGAGGCGCGGCAAGACGAAGCAGACGAGAGAATAACTCATCAATTGTAAGAACCGTAGGACTAGCTAAAATTTGATCACGTACAGCATCATGGTCAGTAGAAAGTCCAGCAAGTGTAAGAACTAAAAACAACATTTGTCTGTGCTCTTGCTATTTTTCCACATCCGTAGTGATGGACATCAATGTATCAAATTCTTCTATGACTGCTTGTACTTGTCCTAAATAAGTAGACATATTGGACTCTTGTTTCTTCAAGTTGGTCATTCGAGATATCACATCATAAAAACGAGATATGTCATTAGTAAGGGTGTACAAACCAAACTGAGAAAAAAAAATCGACTTATGGTTTGGTTTGGTTGGTTTGGCGTTTGAAAAAAAACCCACCATTCTTAGTTTGGTTTGGTGCTAACTTTCTCCCATTATTCTTTAGCTTTCGCATCTTCCGCGCTAGATTTTGCCTTTTCATCTACCACACTAGCCTTGTTCTTTAAGTGATCTTGGACACCTTGACCTTTGCGCCACAACTCAATCGAGGAAGCCCAGACTAAATAATTTGAACTTCCCATTAAAGGTTCAGAAGTGATCATAGGACTTGAACTTCCAATTCCAGTATTTTTGGAGCCAAAAATATCATGCCCAAAAGTCATCTTGGGAATTTGACTTGAAAACCCCAAGAGACAGTTACTGAATGTCTGAAAGTAGTTACCAAAAATATGAAGTCGTCGGAATTTAGGTTCCGTCGATCGGAATCTCAAAATACTCGGCCGAATCTGGAAAAGAGTAAGTGGTCGGAGTCAGAATAGATCGACGAACCCAATGGAAAAAAGAACAACTCAAAAATTCGACCGGAGATGGGCTCACGCGCCGGCACGTGATGAAGATCTCACCGGAATTTTAGGATTTCAGCTGGCGCGTGGGGGGGCGCGTGGCAGGTACTTTTCCGGCAGTTTTGGTCGGGTTTTTGTCGCCTGATCTTTCCGATCCTCTTGGTGGTGTTGTATTTTTCACACAACCCACAAAATAAAATATGACACAAATTAGTCACCGGAATTGACGCACGGTGACTGAGTTGTCTTTTCTGATGTTTCTCACCAACTCTCTGATACCATGTGAGAACTAATGGAGAAAAAAATATTATTGAAAATTGTGTGTTTGCATAATTACATCCAGTCCCTATTTATAGACATTCCATTATAATCCTTTTCCAAGTAGAATTTTATATACAATTCCTATTCCTACTGATATTCTAACAGTTTCTTTTACTTCTCTTTCACTACGGACCAAATTTTTGAAGGAATTGCTCCATAATCCAGCAGGGGCGGGTATTAGGGGACAAATTTGATGTTAAGCATCTGTAGGCCACAGCATTGAAACTTGACCCATGGAAATTTCCTGTAAGATTTAGCAGTGTATGCCGTGATTAATATTTAGTTTTTTGCAAGATATAACTAAGATGATGAAAGAAGCGTGGGAACCAAATCAGTTATTGAAAATTTTATCACATATCAGAGAAGAAATCAAGGAAAGATAATGTTTCTGTTAACATGCAGATTAGTTGAGGTCTAAGGTAAAACTGCAATGACATCTAATCTATTCCAATTTCAAAACCCCCCGGTCTTTTGCTTTCTCATTCTTTTGGTGGAACTTGAGAGTTGGGATTCCTCCAAAAAAATAATCAGAGACTGCATCCAGTTCTTGGAGGGGAAAGGGAGTCTGAAAGCAGGCTGTGAGCTGAGAATGAGAGGCCACAAAGAATGGTTCGGGGCTGGGTGGTTGAACGCTAAACACTGAACATCTAGCTCTCTATTTTTCATGCTCATTTTGTTATTCTTCTATCTACTGGTGGAACATTTAAGTAATCATTAGCTTAGTCAATGCTTCCCTTATAATTGCAGATGTATATAAATGGGCAGATCTATCAGGAAATATGATGACCAGAGTTTGCTTATTCTTTCCAATGGAGACTTGGCCGCGGTTAGTGGTATGTCATGATTAACAATGCTTTACTTTTAGAGTTTTTCCTTGCATATGTAGATCTGATCTTTTGACAAACCAGTCAACATGAACTCCTGTGCTACCCTTCAGAATATGTAAAATTGATTTAAGAACATACTAAAAACTGAAGTGGGAAGACTAATGTTGCATACTGTTCTGCATCCTATCTTGGTCAGTGAACGTGGAAAAGGTGCAGATCTTCTGATTAAAACGAATTCTGAGGTTCAAAAGTTTCGTATTTGTCTTTGCAAATTCCTCCCCAACCTCTCCTTCACACTTGTAGGATTAGTATGTGAAAATTTGATTGTTAAAAGTAGGTCAGATTTATCACCATTTTGAACAGTATGTCAGGTTTGTTTCAACATATTGATGGGATTTAGATAGCACCATATAGTTATCGTAAGTCTGGATAAAACAATTAGTGCCAAATGCAGCCTTTCCCTTTGGCATCCCGTACTAACTTCCATTATTGGTTAGAGAGCTCTACTTATCTGAAGTATAACTGATTCCTTTGTTATTTATTCTTTTATCATTCTTTGCTTCCCAGACCCACTTTGTGGGACGATACTGGGTATGTTCTTGTTGATGTTGTATCCTCCTTTGCTCCCTAAACTTCTTTCTTCTCTCTTCTGTGTGCCAAGGAACTTCCTGCATCTGTCCATTTATGAAGCTGCAACATATATTTATCAAGTATTTTGTCTGCCACATTTATTTGTCAAGTATTCTGGTCGATAATGGATTAGGGGGTAGTCCATTGAAATGTTTTGGTGCTATCAACTAACAATCAATCGAAAACCCTTTTTTCAATGACACTTTAAAGCACAAGCTCCTCCCTTGATCATAGTTCTGCATATTCTGATTTCCATCTGATGCACTCACGCTCATCTCTATGAGCAATCCATCCATTGCTGTGACGCCATATAGTTTACTACTATGTTGCTCGGACTCTTCAAACATGCCACTGGATGTGTGTCGGGTCCTCCAAAGAAGTGCATTTTTGGAGGATGCGACACGGGTGCGGCTACACTTTTGAAGAGTTCGAGCAACATAGGTTGACGATGCTGTATAAATTTCCAATTTTCCTTCTGAAGTTCCCACGATTTTACCGTCAGTCTTATGCGGTGTATGGTTCATGTAATAAGGGGTGAACAGAAGCGGATATGAGCAAGGACAATATTAATTTTTCTAGTTTAAAGATAAATCTAATCAGTTGCACCTCATTGGTTGGGTGCAAAAGTGAGGAGACTGAAGCTATTGCTGGCCCTCCACTTTATTCATTGGAGAGGGAAATTATGATAGGAACTAGAACTTCCTCTTTCTTCTCTATTATCCAACCAAGCTAGGTGTAAATAAGTTCTTGTCGATTCATCAATGCCTCACTCAGTTGTTGCAGTTTCCAAGACATTGAAAATAATTTCTGCTGAAAAAAACTGACCTCAATACCATATCTGTTTTAATGGATCTGCCACTCCACTTACACACACAACACTTGGCATTTTACCCTACTTTGCCTGTGGCTTGCTGATTAAGATATTCGATCAATGACAAGGATAGTGTATCCAGGATTTCATGTTTTTTCGTTGTCAGCTTATATCATCTTGCTCTTCTTATTGTTTTATTAGTTCCAAACTTCAATTTGCAACCATTCTGCTTCATAACCATTATCAAACGAGAAAGAACAATTCTCTAGATCTTTATCTATGTACATCATTTTATCTTACGCAGTTAATAATTTGTCACCCCTAAGAAAAATACGATAGATGCTGAATCACCCATTAGGAGATGATTGGTAAAGTTTGCATGCAACAAAAATACGTTGTAATGGACCTTTGAACTAGTTCAACCCTTAAAGTTAGCTCATGAGGTGAGAATTGCTTAGACCGTATAAGGAAACAACACATTTTCTCAATCAATTTAGGGCACTCAACATCTTTCATGTTTAGGGTTGGGCATGTGGTGCGTGGATATTTAACATGAGGCCCAACATTGGTGAACCAAGAATAGCTACGAGTCTGGCTCCGATATTATATAGAATGAATCTGAGCATCTGGGCCAAAATGTTAAGGCCATGGGTGGAGTGACCCAGAACATCATAGGCCCCTTTAGAAGCTCTTACGAAACCGCTGTGGGACAAGTGTATCTTTTAACACCCTTTTGCATGTCTAACTAAGATCTAGGGTTTAAACGTGGACTGGAATTTTTCTTCTTCTTTTGAACTTACTTTTTTCTTCACCCTTTTTTTAAAAGAGAGTGGATGGAGAGAGAGAGAGAGAAAGAGAGAGAGACAGCAAGATGAACAGTAGTCCTGGAGCAGCAAGAGTAGACTCAATAGGTTGAAGAGTGAGCCTGGAGTAGAGAGAGTAGGCTCAATAGGTCGAAGAGTGAGCCTGGAGAAAAAGAGAGTAGGTTAAACAGACTACTGCGTGGGTTGGAGCAAAATTAGTGGCTTGATGGGCTAACATTAAGAGAGAAGAGAGAAGCCAGTGAGTTGAGAGTGAGAAACCCAAATCAATACATAAGTTAAGGGAAGACTGTTTTCTTGTCAACGGGTTTATCAAAGTTTGGCTCTGATAGTGTTAGGAATGGATTTGGGTTTAACTCAGCCCCAAAAGCTAGCTCATGAATAGAGTTGGCCTTTGTGTAAGATTCTATGGTTATTCTTATTCTAGCTGATACGAATTTTCAGTGGATTATGTTGCATTTCTCCTTAGATGCATTTTAACTAAGCTTGATTTTTAAAATCTTGTACTGGTATTCAGGATCTTATGAGCAAGTCAGGCCGCGTGCTGAGCCAATGGATATATTTGGGTGGTGTCAAGGCTTTTGCTGATGGGTCTTTAGGATCTAACAGTGCATTGTTTCATGAGGTAAGAATAAGATGCTTGCTGGTTTGGAAGAGCCTCTCTATAACACAAATTTCTCTAAATTCTCCTTCAGGGTTCTATCTTCTCTATTTCTTGGTGGACCTAGGTGACCTGCTTGTTTGTCTTTGACAAGCATTTTTCTGAATACACATTCCGTTATACATTCTGCATGGGCAGTTAAATGTGACAGGGCCCGAACCTCAGGTGGGTGGGTGGGGGCGGGGTGGTTGGGGGTGTGCTTCATTGTATTTGGTGTTCTGATATCTGTTATGTCTCTTAGCCATATGCTGATGATCCAAACAATTACGGGCTGCAAGTGGTGGATCTGGATGGTCTATACAACATGACTCTTTCTTCAGATAAATCTGGCCTTCAGGTCTTCAGCTCATCATTTTTATCTACCATTTCATCTCTTTTGAAGTTGCAAAATTCACTGCTCTTCGGGTTATAATTTACATTTCAGGTCAGCATCCATGCTATTGGTGACAGAGCTAATGAATTGGTATTGGATATGTATGCGTCTCTGGTGTCGGAGAAACGAAATAGAGACAGAAGATTTAGGGTATACCTAATTGCTGTAAAGATTAGAGATTAATTAGAACTCTTTTGAGGTCAGTGATTCCTTTGAGGAGTAGAATCTTCAAGTAATCTTCTAATTATTACTACTACTTCACAGATTGAGCATGCTCAACATTTGGCTCCAGGAACAGTAGCTCGTTTTGGTGAACAATCTTTAATTGCTTCAGTGCAGGTTATTTTTCAGATGTTGTATCTCATTCTTCACTATTGAGATTAATTATGTTCATATAGATAATAAATAATGAGGATTATGGCGTGTGTGCTTTAAAGGCACTCCAGTGGTTAAGTGTTTAGAAACTCACATTCAAATCTCTATGTAAATATATGCAAGAAGCCAGGTCTAACAAACTCTATCACTATCCATTTTCGTCAGCATTGGCGATTCATATCAATTTCTAAGTTTTCAAGATGCCTCGAATAAAATAATATAACAAAATCTACATGAACAGCCAGATCACTTACTGGATGATGCTGATTCTGCAACTAAGAAACTTGGTTCTGAAAGGGCAGAAAGAGGAGCTTATCTGTTCAAGTCACTCCTGACGAACAATGCTCAATTGGCATTTGGCTCAGATTGGCCAGTATGTGATTTCTGGATTTCATCTCTTAATGTTTCTGTCAGTAACTCAGTACTAAGGGGGTGTTTGATTGGCTTTTTTAAAGTGACTTATAAGCTAAAAGCTAAAAGCCAACCAACTTTTGGCTTTTAGCTTTCTTTTGTGTACTTTTTAAGCCTAAAGTGAAGTACTTAAAAACACTTTGTATCTGGGCCAAACACCTCCAAAAATAAAAAAGTGCTTAAAAATAAAGACTTAAAAATAAGCCCGTCTAAACACCCTCTAATTTCTTGTTAAATTCTGTTCTCTTTTCAGGTAGTAGATATTAATCCATTGAAAAGCATAAGAACATCGATGAAGAGAATACCTCCCCATTGGGAAAAGGCTTGGATTCCATCAGAATGCTTGTGTCTCAAGGATGCATTAAAAGCGTAAGTGGTGTTGTTCTGTTTGAGTCATTTGTTATTTCAGCAGTCCACTCTTATCTGCGCATTGAGATAATTCTTTATGTAGCAAATCTATGGTATTTTTGGTTGAGCCTGGAACTCATTTGAGCAGGACCCACGAGAAGCCACTTTAAGTGGTCAACAGGGGGAAAAAATCAATATTATAGTCGATTAACTGATCTGCTGCTATTAGCTCAGCTCTCTGGTCCGTTTGAATTTAATTTGACATTGGAAATGCTAACAATTAGTTACAGCTTGGTCTGATTTCATAAGAGGTACACAGTGAGAAGATAAGAACCTTCATAGATGATACAGTAGTCAGTTGCGTCAATTACACATGCTGGATGAGTCGTGTTAAATTGTTACTTAGAAATCAAAGTGCAATTCATTTTCTGTAACCAAGGGTGTGTCCTAGTTGTCAATGAAGTGGGTTCTTCCCGTCTTCCTAGACCTTTGTGGACAGAGTTACTCGATACCTATGAGAGCTAGCCAGTAGCCGATAACTCAAAAAAAGAAAAGAAACAGAATAGTTGCAATTAATTCTCTTTCCCACCAAAAATAACATTTCTAAATGTCGCTGGCTTGTTCTCCAATATTTCTCTTTTTAATTTTTCAATCTTTATCTGGTGAACTATGTCAGTGTAACCATGGGGTTCAATATATCCGTGAATTGTTTTTTTCTTTCGAAAACATGCTTTCTAAAATTCTGTTACCTATCCTGGCTTATTTTTATCTGTCAGGTACACCATCTCGGCTGCTCATGCATGTTTTCTTGATAAATATGTTGGATCATTGTCTCCCGGAAAATATGCAGATTTTGTGGTATTGTCAACTAGTTCATGGGAAGACTTAGCAACTGAAGTTTCTGCTGATGTTGAGGCAACATATGTTGGTGGTTCTATGGCTTACTCCATAAAACCCGATGTTAAACGTGAATAGCACAGGCAACAACAATTATGCTTAGAATGATTACATAAAATGGAAAACATTGTGCCAGCCAAGAAGCGCGATATGCTAATTGAACTTGGCTGACTTCAGCCGCATTACGATTCTTGAAGCTGTTATAAAGGTGTTTGTGAATTTTATTAGTGAAATTTTGTGGCTTTTATGTACTGGAATGTGATTTTCCTTTTCCTTTTTTCAGCCTCTGCTTAATATATGTTTCTATAATCATGAGTGCAAGTGATGCAAGATTTTCGGTTTGTAG
This sequence comes from Capsicum annuum, assembly GCF_002878395.1. NCBI lineage: Eukaryota > Viridiplantae > Streptophyta > Magnoliopsida > Solanales > Solanaceae > Capsicum > Capsicum annuum. The sequence goes on along the minus strand of NC_061111.1, from coordinate 226,294,109 downwards.
TTTTATTGGATGTCTCCATGGTTAAATGTTTTAGATCACTTTAATCCACCTCCATTGAATAAGCAGCGTTCCATTCACTCTCCCACATGACTTAAATTTCCAATCTATTTCTTTTTTAAAATAAACCTATAGGTTTCTTTAAGGTTTATCAATCAGTATCAATTAGTTTAGTTCACATTCATCCATTTTCATGTCTTCCATAACCTGCCATTGAACTGCTTTCAAGGTATACGGACCAACCTCACTTTAGTGTATATGCAGTTACAATTGATGTTCATGGATGGATAGATATTCCATTGGTTCTTAATTTTTGGGCTGAAAAAACTCTTCTTCGGTTCCGCTTATCGATTCGCTTCGACTTGACCAGATCACAAGATAACTTGTCTGAGCTTTCTCTCGCACTCTGCCTCAACTATTCATTCAATGATCTTTGCAATTCCAGTATAAAGAGCTTCCTCAATAATTCCCGGAAAGCATGGAAGTACTCTTCCAGCCAAGGTAGTCAATTGTTACACAGGACGCTATTCAATCCCTGAGCTTTTGGGCGTTGAGAACCGACATTTTAAGTTATTTTGAAAGCCCGAAGGCTGATACCCCAATAGGAAAGACGTTCATTCATAGATTTTCAAACTTCTGGTAAATGTCATACCGATTAGTTGGTTTACTGGTGGTATATAGTAGGGCTGTCAAGGAAAGACGTTTCTGGCAAATGTCATACCAATTAGTTTGTTTTGTGGTGGTATATAGTAGGGGTTGTCAAAATGTTGAATCACTTTTTTACGTCGCGCAAATGATTTTTAATATGCTTCTTTCTTTGTCGACACTATTAAGGACCTATGATTTGCCCCATTTACCTATTAAAGATAATTAGAATTGATTATTCAAACAAAAAAGCTATTTTGTTTTCGCCGAAAATAACCTATAGATAATAAAACAAAAAAGTTCATACTTTTAAATTCTATCCAATAGTCAATTAATAATGAGAATTCTATACTTTAATAAGTTGGATAGAATTTAAAAGTATGAACTTTTTTATTTTCGCAGAAAATAACAAACTTGTCTGGAACATTCTTTTAGATCTTGAATTAATTTTGCGTGATAACTTCAAACCTGAAAATTAACCACAGTAATCCAAATTGGATGAAAGCACTTGAATTATCGTGGTTAATTTATAGCTTTAAAGTTATCATGCAAAATTAATTTTAAGATCTAAAAGAATGTTGCAAACGTGTAGACTGTTTTGCCAGCAAAAACAAAAAGTTCATACTTTTGAATTCTATCCAACTTATCAAAGATTGTTATATGATGTATATATAACCATGTAATGTTATGTGGCTAATATAGTGGCCAAGCTATTAAACTTGGCCTCCAAGTACTATTAGTGGCTACTGCTGACTTTGTCCCCAAGGACTGTTGGCTATAAATAGCCATTTGATTGTACATTGTAACATATGAACAATACAATGAAATAATTGTACTTCCTACTCCATTCTATCTCTTTAAATTGTCTTTGCTTGTTTTTCTTAATTTAATATCTTGTTCTATTTTATAACACATTATCAACACGAGCCTCTGTCATTTTGAGTAAATATTTTTAACTGTAATAAAAGTAAGAAACTTATTTTTTTTTAAAAAAATAATGTCGAGTCTATCTAACAATGAATTTGTTGCCCTGGATATATCGAATAAAACCTACTTATTTTGGCACTTGATTCCAAAATTCATTTAGATGTGATGAGTCAGGTAGATACCATCAAAGATAAAAAGCAAACATTGAATCCAGTCAGTGCCAAGGCTATGCTATTTCCTCGTCGTCACCTTGATGAGGGATCAAAAAGGGGTATTTCATTGTTAAGGATCCTCTTGAAGAGTGGAATAATTTGAAAAATAGATATGACTACATGAAGATGGTCAGATTACAAGATTTTAAAGATACAACTCCGTATAATTACGATGTTTAGAATTATTTCATAGTTAAACTTATGCGGAGAAAATATCACAGATCATGATATGCTAGAGAAAACATTCTCCATCTTTTCTGCGTCAAGTTTACTATTGCAACAATAATATCGAGAAATGAGATTTAAAAAGTATTCTGAATTAATTTCACATCTTTTTATTGATGAACAACATAATGATCTTTTGATGAAAAATCACGAGAGCCGAGCTACTAGTAATGCTCAATTTCTGAAGTGAATGTAGCAAGTTTTCGCCAACCCAGGTATGAAAAGGTCCTGGTCGTAGTCGTGATCATGCCTGGTCGTAGTCGTGATGGTGGTAAAGGAATAAATTCTAATCATGGTGATTATCTTGCACCAATAGTAATATTCCTCACCAATAGTGTAACGCCCCGAGTCTGTATCCCGGACGCTATACGGTGCTCATAATTCCGAAGGACCATGAGCTAACCCATGACTGATACCTGCTGCAATAACTGAGTAATAATATGTTATAATGCAGAATAATGGGATAAAATGCCATAAGATTCAAATAACTAAAATAAATCTGAAATAACTGTCTGAATATCTAGTCTGAAAAGCCTCTAGCTGAACTGTCTAAACTGTGGAGTTGATGGGACAATCCCCTAACTAACTTCATCTACTGAAATACTGAATGTAATGAGATAATAAAATAAAAGAATATCCTTGAATGATGAGGACTCACTGCTAGTCTACTGCTGCAGGCTAAATCTGAATCTACCTACGTGTGATCAGGAACCTGAGCATCCAAACCTATGGTATAAAATACCATAACGCAAGAGAAAAGTATGCGTTAGTACGCGTGAATGTACTGGTATGCAAAGTGAGGTAGACTGAATTTAAAGGTTCACATGCATGAACTATAACTGACCGAATAACATGGATATAGCTGAGTGAGAAATACATGCATAAATACAGAAGCTGTAACTAAGTCATAATAATACTGAATACTGAGTTTACTAGTAATATGGATTACTGATAACTGATATACTGTTACTGAGTGACAGTCCTGACTCTGATGAAACTAGCTGAGTTCTGTACTGAGCTGAATGACTGTATTTGACAGTCCTGAAATCTGTAGAACTATCTGAGTTCTTTATTGATGAATGAGACTGAGACTGTGGGAAGTAATCATCTAACCGATATGCCCCTTTTAAACTGATTTGGGGTCCAACCTATAACCCCAATTGGAAGGGTGTCAATACTGTGCCACGAGTAAATAAAAGCTGAGAGTTACCCTCATCTATCAGGTACTTTAATACGAATAGTGAAACCCTTAACTGACAGGTTCAGCTACCTCATCAACCCTCATCTGGAAAGTTTGATGTCTCAACCTACGCTGGCTACGTAGTTCTGGAACACAAGGACTGCTTCTAAGGATCACACCCTTTACTGGCAGGTGAGCCTTTATCCTTGGGTTCACTCGATGTTGAATCCTACTCCCAACTGAATAGACACTGAACTGAGTATACTAGACTGAACTGGACCAAGTTTACTGAGTTCCGTTGATTGACAAAATGCTACTGAATTCTGTTTACTGACTGAGTTTTACTGAGGCATGAACTAAATACTACTGAGTTTTTCCTAAATTCTGAGACTAGCTGAGAGTACTACTGATCGTGACATGGCTGGGATGGATTCTGTAAATGGCACTGGCTCTAGGCACACAACTAATTTGTCAGGTATACCCCCAGGACTCGATAGCATGAAGATAATAAGACATGATAATTCTTGAATACTTGACAATAGTCAACAACTCACAATACAATTTATTAGGCATTTCATCAAGCACTTGAAAGTCGTGAACTTGCACATAAATAGGAATGCATGCTAATATGTCATAATTTCATAAACTAATCTCATGAACATTCCATCAAACACTTACAAGGCATAAATTTATACTTAGGAATGAACAACAATACTAATACATCATGACTACCATATTAATTCATAATTCAGGAATTTCTACCTAAGAGAATCAAAATTCAACTTACGTACCACCATAATATCAAGAAATACATTAAAGATTTCAACTTGAAATGCATACCACAACATCAACATGATTACATTCAAACCAACAACATGGGCATAACAACTTATGTTTTTAAAATAAGTTTCTTGAACTGCAAGGGTGGAAGGGACCCTTGGATGAAAACTTTACATACCTTATTGCTTGAATTTGGAAATATTGATGGTGAAATCTCTTGGATTTGATTCTTGGATTAATATCCCTAAGGTTTTGTTCTTGAGGATTTTATGAATAATGATTGTATTATACCTCTAAAGGGGCTAAACTTCGTGTTATGGGGGCTAAAGGGCGTGGGAGAAAGACCTAATTACCCCTTGAGATGCGACTTTTAAATGTCTGAAAAACTGGGTTACTGATGCGCAGGTCGACGCGGTGCGTCGATGGCATCGATGTGATATCTAAAGTGTCGTGCCAAGTTAGCGTCGACTCACTAGAATTTAATGGTAGTAGCTAGGAAAAATATTAACCAACGCAATAGTCGATGTGACGCGCTAAGATCGCGTTGGTTCACTATTTTGGGATTCCAAAGGAGCTTCAAACAAAGTTCAAAAAATCCAAAACTTGTTCGGGTTCACTTATTGACCTTCCTGATCATAAATTAACTCAAATATAGACATTAAAAGACATTAAGGTCGCAAAGTAAAATCGCTAACTTATGAAGGCTAAAAATATAACTAAGTCGGAATACTTAGCTAAATATTCTAAGTACTTAGCTAGCTAAATATTCTAAGTCTAGGACCCCTTGACAAGCTTAAAAGACTGAATTAAGCTAGAAATTTTGTGGGGTCTTACAATATCTACCGCTTGGGAATATTCATCCTCGAATGGGATGGAATGAACTGAGAGTACTAGTAGGTTGAATCTACTTACTGGATATGGATATCTAGGATATGACTATAGGACTAATATTACTGATATACTGAATTACCACATTGAACATGCATATCTGATGCATGAGTACATAATTGAGCCAATTTATAAGTACATGACTGGGATTTATGATAAGCTGAGTTTCTCATACTGAACATGCATATCTGATGCATGGATACATGACTGAACTGACTCATGAACATATGCCTGAACATGCAATGGTATTTAATACCAACTTTGTAACTGAAATCTGAACATGAAACTAAATAAGCTTAGGAAAAACTATTACCTTGGGCTGAGTCTGTGTTTGCGGAGAAGAGATGAGGATACTTGGTCCGCATGTCTGCTTCTGCTTCCCAAGTAGCTCCCTCAATGGATTGATTCCACCAAAGAACTTTGACTATAGGGACTTCTTTGTTCCTCAATCTGTGAGTCTGATAGTCATGGATTTTGACTGGAATCTCTTCGAAGGAGAGGTTGTTCTGAATATCTATGCCCTCAACAGGGACTACAAATTCTGGGTCATCTATGCACTTATTTAGCAAGGAGACACGAAACACTAGATGGATTGAAGCTAGATCTGAAGGAAATTTGAGATTATAAGATACTTTGTCAAAACGATTGAGAACTTTGAAGGGACCAACATATCGGGGACTAAACTTTCCCTTTTTGCCAAACCTCTTCACTCCCTTCATGAGAGAGATTTTCAAATATACATAATCGCCAATCTCAAACTCGAGATCCTTTCTGTGTACATCTGCGTAAGATTTCTATTGGCTCTGAGAGGTCTTAAGATTTTCTCTGATCAACTGAACTTTTTCTAAGGTATTGAATACTAGGTCAGGCCCTACAACTGCGGCCTTTCCCACTTCGAACCAAGCAATTGAAGATCTGTAGCTCCTACCATAGAGGGCTTCAAATGGAGCCATCTGAATGCTGGAATAATAGCTGTTATTGTATGAGAACTCAATCAAAGGCAAGTGGTCATCCTAACTACCTTTAAAATCTATCGTACACGTTTGTAGTATATCTTTCAAAGTATGAATTGTCCTTTTTGCTTGACCATCTGTCTGAGGATGAAAGGTTGTACTGAGATGAACTCGGGTAACAATACCCTTTTGGAATGTTTTCCAAAAATGAGAGATGAACTGGGGACCTCTATCTGAGATAATAGATAACAGAACACCGTACAATCTGACCAACTCCCTGATATAGAGTTTTCCATAATCCTTGGCTGAATAGGAGGTATGAACTGGAAGAAAATGAGTTGATTTGGTCATCCTGTCTACAATGACCCAAATTGAATCATGCCGACGATGAGTACGAGGCAAACCCATCAAAAAGTCCATGTTCACTTCTTTCCATTTTCAGGTGAGAATACTAAATTCCTGCATGGACCCACTAGGCCTCTGATGATCAATCTTAACTTGCTGATATATTGAGCACTTAGCCACAAACTCTGCAATGTCTCTTTTTATCCCACTCTACCAATAGATCTCCCGCAAATTGCGGTACATCTTGGTGGCCCCTGGATGAATAGTGTAGCGCATACCATGCGCTTCTGCAAGAATTTACTGCCTCAAGTCATCTACACCTGGCACACATAGACGACCCTAACAGCTTAATACACCATCTCCTCCTTGGGAGAAAACCTTCATATTTTACTTTTTGACTGACTCTTTCAACTTGACTAAACTGGGATCTCTATCCTATTTTTCCTTTACTTCAGAAACTAGAGATGATTTTGAACTATTCTGAACCCACACATTACCTTCAGCTAAATCGACTAAGTGGATACCTAGTCGGGTAAGTTGATGAACTTCCTGAACTAACTTTTTCTTACTGTCCTCAACATGAGCAACACTACCCATAGACAGTCTACTGAGAGCATTAGCCACTACATTGGCCTTGCTCGGGTGATAAACAATACTCATGTTGTAATCTTTCAACAACTCCAACCACCTTCTTTGACGGAGGTTTAAGTCTTTCTGAGAAAACACATACTGAAGAGTTTTATGATTGGTGAACACATCAATATCCACCCCATGTAAGTAGTGCCTCCAAATCTTTAAGGCAAACACAACTATTGCTAACTCGAGATCATGAGTCAGATAATTATTCTCTGGGGCTTAAGCTTTCTGGAGGCGTAGGCTATGACCTTACCATGCTGTATGAGGATACAACCCAAACCTACTCTGGATGCATGACAGTATGCCACAAACCCATTCGAACCATCTGTAAGAGTCAAAACTGGAGCTGGGGTGAGTTGATTCTTCAACTCCTAAAAACTCTTCTCGCATGAATTTGACCACTGAAATTTGACTTTCTTTTAAGTCAATTTGGACATAGGGAATGCAATAGATGAAAATACCTCAATAAACCACCTATAATAGCCAGCCAAACCTAAGAAACTCCTAATATTTGATGGAGAGATAGGTCTAGGCTAATTTCTCACTGCTTCAGTCTTTTGGGGATCAACCCTAATTCCATCACCGAAGATGATATGACTAAGTAATGCTACTGAACTTAGCAAAAATTCACACTTACTAAATTTGGCAAACAACTGGTGATTTCTGAGAGTCTGTAATATTATTCTAAGATGGTTTGCATGATCATGCTCATTACGGGAGTAAACAAGAATGTCATCTATGAAGAATATGATGAACATATCCAAGTACTAATTGAACACATGGTACATCAAGTCCATGAAGGCTGCTGGGGCATTGGTAAGACCAAAGGACATAACTAAGAATTTGAAGTGACCATACCGAGTTCTGAAAGCTACTTTTGGGATGTCACATTCTCTGACTCTAAGTTGATGATAGCCTGATCTGATGTCTATCTTAGAGAAGTAACTGGATCCCTGAAGTTATTCAAACAATTCATCAATTCTGAGAAGGGGATACTTATTCTTGACTGTGACCTTATTAAGCTGATGGTAGTCTAAGCATATTATGAGAGAACCGTCTTTCTTATGCACGAATAAAACTGGCACACCCCATGAGGACACACTGGGTCTGATGAATCCTTTGTCTAAGATATCCTTCAACTGTTCTTTTTATTCTCTGAGTTATGTAGGTGCCATTCTGTATGGAAGAATAGATATAGGATGAGTGTCTGAAAGAAGGTCTATTTCGAAGTGAATTTCCCTTTCAGAAAAAAACTCTGAGAAGATCTTATGGAAATACATCTGAATATTTATTCACCACTGGAACTGACTCAAGACTGGGAGATTCTGAACTAGAGTCTCTAACTCGCATAAGATGATAGACGCATTCCTTAGATATTATTTTTTTACCCTTAGGTAGGTAATAAGCTGACCCTTGAAGGTTGAAGTACTACCTTTCCACTCTAGGACAGGTTCATTTAGAAACTGGAACTAGACAATTCTATTTCTATAGTTGACTGAGGCATTACAGGAATAAAGCCAATCCATGTCGAGAATGACATTAAAATCGGTTATCTCTAATTCGACTAAGTATGTTGAAGTGACTTTCTGAGATATCATAATAGAAAAGTTCCTGTATACCCATCGGGCTATGATAGATTTACCCACTGGGGTAGAGACTGGCAAAGGCTCTGCTAAAATTTTGAGACTAACTCTGAAATCCACTGCTATATAAGTAGTAACAAAAGACAAGGAATCTCCTAGTCTAGCAAAGCATAAATATGTATATAAAAGATCTATAACGTACCAGTGACCACATTAGAAGAATTTTCCTAATCATATCGGGATTGAAGAGCATAAAATCTATTTGGGCGCTACCCACTGGTGGTACTGGATGCGGTACCTTGCTAATTTGGGCGATCAAACTGAGCTGGAGGACGATTACGTTGACCCTGAAAACCTAACTGAGGATAATCTCTAACTCTGTGGCTTGGCTTGCCACATCCAAAACACACATCATTGCCAACCCTGCAGATACCCTGATAGTTCTTTCCGCAAGTCTGACAAAGAAGATTGGTTTAGGAACTGCTTACACTGCCCCGAGGTTTAGGGCCTGATTCCCTATCTCTATTTCTGTCTCTGAATTTTAGCACTAGAGCACTAGATGAGGATAGAGATGGAATCAAAGATTTCTAGCAGAACTGAGAACGTTTCCTACCCTTTGACTTAGGCTGAGGAAAGTGGAAGCTACCCATTCTAGCTCTCTTATTCTGCTTTTCTCTCTCTTTATTCTTTTACTTTTCTATTTGCTGAGCATGGATCATCAGCCTAGTCAAGTCCATCTCACTGATTAACATTACGGTCCTGCAGTCTTTGACCACACTATCATTCACTCCAAATACAAACTTGCTCATTCAGGATTTACTATCTGCCACCACATGAGGAGCATTTCTAGTTAATTAAGTAATCTTGAGAGAATACTCTTTCACTGTCATACTGCCCTGCTTCAGATTAATAAACTCTAACATGTTAGCTTCTGTCATCTCTAGGGGAAAGAATCTATCTAGAAAAGCAGTGGTAAACTCCCCCCACTCTATGAGACCTACATCTACTGCCCTCTTTGCTTTCTACTATTTGAACCATGTGTGACCCACATCCTGCAACTGATATGCAGCTAACTCAGCATTCTCACTAGCTGTCATCCCCATAATATCTGTAACCTTCTGCACCTGATCAAAGAATTCCGAAGGGCCCTCATCTAACTTAGACCTTGTGAAAGACAGAGGGTTCATTCGGGTGAAGTCTCAAATCCTGGATGCTATAGTATTGGCCATTGGGTTGGCTGGAATGGCAGCTGGATATTCATTCTAAGTAGTAATTGAATGAGCTAGGGTTTTTAAAAGCTACTCTGAACTTAGTGTAGGAGACATGGTCACCCAAAGGATTTAGCTGATCGGGCTAAGAGGCTGATTGATCTCCCATTCTTCTTCCCTGAGTCCTCTTTGGAGGCATTTTCTATAGATGGAATAGAAAAGAGAAACTTGGATTAAAAAGGGAGTTTATCTGGAGCTTATGCTCACTCGCACCATATGAATGCTAAAAGAAGGAAAACTATTCCTAAAATATCTCGTAGCCTCCTATCTATAAGCGTGGCGTATTACACACCCATGCATAAGACTCTATTAGGTATGACTGTCAGACTTCCTAGGATACTATTGAACCTTAGGCTCTGATACCATGTTTGTAACGCCCTGAGTCTATACCCCAAATGCTATACGGTGCTCATATTCCTAAAGGACCATGAGCTAACCCATGACTGGTACCTACTACAATAACTGAGTAATAATACGTTATAATGCAGAATAATGGGCTGAAATGCAATAAGGTTTAAATAACTAAAATAAAACTGAAATAACTGTCTGAACGTATAGTCTGAAAAGTCTCTAGGTGAATTGTCTGAACTGTGGAGTTGATGGGACTATACCCCAACTAACTTCATCTACTGAAATACTGAATGCAATAAGATAATGAAATAAAAGAATATCCTCAAATGATGGGCACTCACTGCTAGTCTACTGCTACCGGCTAAATCTGTATCTACCTACGCGTGATCAGGAACCTAAGCGTCCGAACTTATTATATAAAACACCATAGCGTAAGAGAAAAATATGCGTTAGTACGTGTGAATGTACTGGTATGCAAAGTGAGTTAGGCTGAATGCAAGGGTTTACATGCATGAACTATAGCTGACAGAATAACATGGACATGGCTGAGTGATAAATACAGGAGCTGTAACTAAAGTCATAATAATACTGACTACTGAGTTTACTGGTAACGTGGATTACTAATAACTGATGTACTAATAACTGATATACTATTAATAAGTGACTATTTCTAACAGTCCTGACTTTAATGGAACTAGCTGAGTTATCTACTGAGTTGAATGACTGTATCTGATAGACCTGAAATCTGTAAAACTATTTGAGTTCTTTACTGATGACCAAGACTGAGACTGTGGGAAGTAATAATCTAACCGACATACCCCCTTTTAACTGATTTGGGGTCCAACCTGTAACCCAGTTAGAAGGGTGTCAATACCGTGCCATGGGTAAAGACAAGCTGAGAGTTACACTCATCTGTCAGGTACTCTAATGAGAACGGTGGGACCCTCAACTGACAGGTTCAACCACCTCATCAACCCTCATCTGGCAGTTTTGATGTCTCAACCTATGCTGGCTACGTAGTTCTGGAACACAAGGACTGTTTCTAAGGATCACACCCTTTATTGGCAGGTCAGCCCTTATCCTTGGGTTCACTCGGTGCTGAATCCTACTCCGAACTGAATAGACACTGAACTGAGTATACTGGACTGAGTTTAATGGGTTCTGTTGACTAACAGAATACTACTGAATTTTGTTGACTGACTGAGTTTACTAAGGCATGAACTAAATACTACTGAGTTTTTCCTAAATTCTGAGACTACCTGAGAGTACTACTGATCGTGACATGGCTAAGATGGATTCTGTAACTGGCATTGGCTCTAGGCACACAGTTAATTTATCGGGTATACCCCCAGCACTCGATAACATGAAGATAATAAGACATGACAATTCTTGAATACTTGACAATAGTCAACAACTCACAATACAATTTATTAGGCATTTCATCAAGCACTTGAAAGTCATGAACTTGCACATAAATAGGAATGCATGCTAACATGTCATAATTTATTAAACTAATCTCATGAACATTCCATCAAACACTTACAAGGCATAACTTTATACTTAGGAATAAACAACAACACTAATACATCATGACTACCATATTACTTTATAATTTAGGAAATTCTACCTAAGAGAATCAAAATTCAACTTACATGCCACCATAATATCAAGAAATACATTAAAGATTTCAACTTGAAATGGATACCACAACATCAACATGATTACATTTAAACCCACAACATGGACATCACAACTTATGTTTTTTAAAAGAAGTTCTTGAACTGCTTGAATTTGGAAATATTGATGGTGAAATCTCTTGGATTTGATTCTTGGATTGATAGCCCTAGGGTTTTGTTCTTAAGGATTTTATGAATAATAATTATATTATGCCTCTAAAGAGGCTAAACTTTGTGTTATGAGGGCTAAAGGGCGTGGGAAAAAGACCCAATTACCCGTGAGATACAACTTTTAAATGACTGAGAAACTAGATTATCGACGAGCAGGTCGACACGATGCATCGATGCCATCGATATGATATCCAATGCATCGTGCTAAGTTAGCGTCGACTCACTAGAATTTAACGCTGGTAGTTGGGAAAAATATTAACCAACGCGATAGTCGACGCAACGCGCCAAGATCGCATTGTTTCACTATTTTGGGATTCCAAAGGAGCTTCAAACGAAGTCCGAAAAATATAAAACTTGTCCGGGTTCACCTATTGACCTTCCTGATCATGAATTAACTTAAATATAGACATTTATAGGACATTAGGGTCGCGAAGTAAAAGCGCCAACTTCCGAAGGCTAAAAATATAACTAAGCCGGAATACTTAGCTAAATATTCAAAGTCTGGGACCCGTTGACAACTTAAAGGACTGAATTAAGCTAGAAGTTTTGCGGGGTCTTACAAATAGTGTAAGAAGAAGGGTGAAAAGCCTGAAGAAGTGCAAAAAATAATTAAAAAAATAGATACTATTAATATAAAGAAAAAGGGCTCTATTCACGTACCTGTCATATGCCAACACACCTTGTTGATCTCTACCAAGAACCCTGAAAGAGATGAAAAATAATGCAGAAGCAAGCTTTATTTTTGAAGATAATGTTGAGCCTTTGCATTTAGATATTGTAAATTTCTTTGAGCTCCTGAAGAAAATATAGATCATCTTGTTGGTGACGAATCTGTAATAGTGTAAGTATTTTACTTTTCTGTTGGTTGTATTAGTTTATGTTTCTATTAACTGTGTTTCTCTAGTCTTGTAAATAAATATAGTTTTGTATAGTATGTTGTTTGCTAGTAATGCTATAATGTTTATTTTTTTTTTTATATTTTCACCTTAAAGAATATATGAATATTTCTCAAATTTTATTTGGATCAATGACCAATTATGAGTATAATTTGTGCAGCTGATTGTAGAACTTTAAAATTTACTCTAGAAGTAGTAAATATGAAATTACTCCTAAAGTAGTAAGATTGTGTAACAGTAAAATCTTGCAAACTACTCTCGAAGTAGTAGAACTTTAAAATTTACTCGAGTAAATTGCACATGCCATGATAAATTTGAAGTTTATTAGTTCAAATAATTTTATCTGTTGGTGTGAATAATTTAATCGTCCTAAAAATTGACGTATTGAGCATTGGACATATACTGAAGAACTAGAAGACTCTTCAAGAATTATTTCTTGTTCTCATGATAAGTTGATTGGACCAACTAATGTTGAAACTGAATTTCTTAAATTTTAAAAAATATAAGAGATGAATAAGGGCCTGTTCACTTGTCATGTGATATGATGCATCCATATTGGTGCACTTATGTATTTATCTAACACTACTAGATCTGACATAGCCTTTTCTATTAATTTGCTAGCCAAATCTTGTTGGTCATGATGCAGGTTATTTATCTGACTCTCATAAAGCTTGATTTTAAGTTGATCATGTTCTTACATATGAAGGTACTGCTATATCATGACGATCTATAAAATAGTCTATTATTATTACTTCTTCAAGTCATGTTGAAATAATAGTTGTTCAAGAAGCAAGTAGATAATATGATGATTCAGATCAATGATGCACTTCATTAAAAAAAGTGTGGCCTAATATATGGTACCAAAGTATCCATTATGCATAACCCAATTAAAAGAAACTTTATAAAAGGAGACAGAACAAATCATATCTTGCCAAAGTTATTCTTCACACATGACCTCCAGAAGAATGATGATATTGATATAAAATAAACTCATTTAAGTATTAATCCGGCAGATTTATTCACTAAATCTTTACTGACTTCAACTCTTGAGAAGATGGCACACAACATTGAAATGCAAATACTAAATCATTTGAATTAGGGTCTTTACCAAGGTGAATAAGAATATACATTGTACCTTTTTTTCTTAACCAAGGTTTTATCCCCCTGATTTTTCAGGTAAAATTTTTAATGAAGCAGCAAGTAAATGCGTATTCACTGAATTTTCTTTTGCATGAATATCCTAGGAGAGCGTTATATAATGTGTGGATAACCATGTAATACCATGTGGCTATTAAACTTTTCCTCCAATTACTAGTAGCGGCTACTGCTGATTTTACCCCAAGGACTATTCACTGTAAATAGCCATTTGATTGTACATTATAACATATGAACAACAATGCTTCCTACTACATTCTGTCGCTTTAACTTGTCTTTGCTTATTTATCTTAAATTAATATCTTGTTCTATTTTATAATAGAGATGATAAATATTATAATTTCAACTTGTAATATTTTTTTCAATTTATCAGAGTAAATAAACATAATAATTTTAAATGGCCTTCACGAAGTCCTAAATGAGGAGAAAATTTGATTGATAAGTCTTTTAAGTATCCAATTGACAAATGATCTTTTATTTTTATCATTCGAAAAAAAATAATAATTTAATAAAGAATTAGATTATAATAATATATTAAAAATCATGGTGCTTTTTTGTAGACAAACTTAAAACATAAAAATCGTTTCTCATCTTTCCAATTTCAAATTATCAGTTTTCCGATTCCATTCCCCTCGATCTTAGTAATTTTGTTATGTTTCCAGCTCTTTTTTCCTCTCTTCTTATTAAAAGCCAAAATTCACACTGTAAAACTTAACATACAACAATTCATCCCTAAAATTTTGAAGAAATCCTCAAATGATGCTCATGCTACTCCTCACTCTTTGAATTCACCAAAATTACCTTGATAAAAAAAATGAGGAAATAATCTAAATAAGGTCAAAACATCCCATTCATCAACTTCATAAATGACACTGGGGCATTAGTCAATTCAAATGACATAATAAGGAATTCATAATGGTCTTTTTGAGTCCTAAAATTTGTCTTAGGTATGTCCAAATTCCTAATCTTCAACTGATGGTACCTTAATCTCAAATCAATCTTCAGAAGTATCGAACCACTCTGATGCTGGTTAAACAAGTCATCAATGCCCAAAGGGAATACTTGCTCTAATGGACACTTTGTTCAACTGTCGATAATCAATACACATCTATATTGATCCATCTTTTTCTTCACAAACAACATTGGATCACCCCAAGGTAAAAAATTAAATTTAATGATTTTTTACTTAATAAATGTTATAACTGATCCTTCAATTCCTTTAACTCTGTTGAAGTCATTTTATAAGGAGGAACAAAAATGTGTTTGGTTCTTGGCTCTAAACCAATATCAAAACTAATGTCCTAATATGGAGGAATGCTTGGGAGGTCTGTCGATAACACATTTCAAAACTCTTTAATCACCCACACCGACTCTAAAGGAGGTATGTCAGCACTAGTAGCACGAACATAAGATAAATAAGAGAGATAACCCTTCTCGGTCAATTGTTGCACTTTAAAGAAAGAAATCCCTTATTCAAGTATGAACCCTGAACTGCTCTAATCTCACTACACATAGCATAATTAAAGTGATTGTCTTCACATAATAATCCAAAATAATGTGATGTGAAAAAAGCTAATCCATGCTTAATATCACATCAAATTCCAGCATGTATAAAATAATCAAATCTATCTAGGTATCATAAACTAAAAAAGTCACAACAGATTAGTACACCCAATCTACCACTAAAAAATCACCCATTGAGGCAACAACAAGAATAGTTACAGAAAAAAGTTTGCACATCATATCAAGACTTAATGTGATATATGTATACAAATAAGAAAAGTAGAATCAGGATTAAGTAATACCAAAGCAGGTTGATGGCATATTGGGATGATACATGTGATATATCTAGAAAAGCACGACACTGAGTCCTATCACACTTGAATGGATAAATCCATAACTACCTCCTCATCCAGCTGGTGGTGTACCTTTACCTAGATAAGGAAGGTTTCAAGACTTCCAAGAAAATTCGCATCTATTGTACCACTAGTCCACTCCAAAAGAAAGAATCCTTATACATTTTCACTCTTTAAGCCATATTTCTAGCATCCCAACCAAATTTCTCTATGTATCTAATTTTCATATTCCTGGACTGTCTTTATACCCAAAAGTTGATTGAAATTGAAGTCCTGAACATACTTGGTTTACCCAAACTCTACCATTAGCACCACAAGCTGATAATCATACCAAAAAACTAGAGCCAAGTTTGTACCAATATAATACAAAGAGTCCTTAGTAATCCGTTGCCACTTACCACAATTCTAAATTTTACTTTCTATTTCTCAAAAAGGCCTTTGCTATTTCAAAGTCTGCTTTAAGCATTTTCTATCAAAATCAAACTTACCAAAGGCTAATACATAATTTTCAAATTAAATAATACTGTTTCTACAAACTGAAGCTACTGAGTTAGATATCGATATCAATTCCACACGAATATTCAAATGTCATAATTTGACCACTATTTATACAATTATATTCCATGCCAAGCGCGCGCACACACACATACACACACACATATATATGCAACCCATTCATGATAACTTGTAACGTTTTTCATAAACAAAATAGAAGTTTTCATACCTCTGATCCCATTAAGATAGACAAGCACCCGATGCACTAAAGGCTTGAGAGATCTAACTTATAACCTATGTTAACGTATATATAAATATGATAATTATAAATATTTGACAAGTATAGGTAATATTCCAACCAAATACTAACATAGATAGGCCCAAAATAGACGTACGTGACTTGGCTATTGAGGCCTCAATTGCTAAAAGGCAAGACAAAATTACTCTTTACTTTCATATTAGTCTAAAAAGTCTCTAAGAGATAGAAAACTTAGTATAGTTTGGTAAAACACCCCACCATACCCTTAAATATAATATAGTTTTAAAAATATGCGCTAAATACTCGACAAGCCTTGAACCAACTAGGAGCTCACTAAACGCTATTGAGTATTCTATATTTCTATTAGGGGGATCTATTGGCTGAAGTACCTATACCTGTGGGATGAAACACATCATCCCTGTGAGGGACATCAGTATAAAAGAATGTATTGAGTATGCATGGCATAAAGTAGCCATATGTAAAGAAAAGCTCAAGTAGAGTAAGGTACAAATGCATAGATAAGGATTAAAGACCACCTGTACTTATACCTGTGGAATTATGTACATTGCATTTTTTTCTTTACTTTAATATTCTTTTATTTATAAACTTTATAAGGAGTATAATAAATGACCAGGTTATCAGTGGTAGAGGAGGATGATCCATGCTAGGTATTATAACCCATGAGATACCACCCATAAATACATAGATTGAGATTAGACTATGCTAGATATTATAACCCCTAAGTTGCTGCCTATAAATACATGAATTGGGATCATCCCATGCTGTGATTTTTCACCTGATCTACCACTCATATATTCATAAATTTACTTTTGGGACCGACCCAAGCTCTTAGCCCATAAGCTGCCACCTATAATCACATAAATTTATTTTACCTTGTTTATTTAATATTTGAGATTGTTCTTTTGGTGGTCATAAAATTTTTAAGATTTGGACTATAAACATATTAAAAATACACTTGGGTCAATAAGAATTACGTAGGAAACAAATGTAATATTAAGAACTCATACGACACAATGAACATTTAAACTTTTCAAATGAAAGAATATGTGCATATAAAGTGGAAGCATAGTCCTTAAATGAAGAGGTAGGGACTCTATAAGATGATACAATAACTAAATAATTAGTAAATGACATCAAATAAAATGGTGCATAAACATGTAAACTAACGAGACTCATGACTAGATCCAAATTAGGGACAAGTGTACATTCCACCTAAGGACATATAAAATATATAATGTACAAAATGTATATCCAACATATAAACACATGTAATATGTGTAATGTAGGATCTTATTGCCTCAACGAACCACATTTGACTTAGAGGATAACTTATGAAAACTTTTTGCGTAGAATACCTTTGTCATATTGTAACAACCCAAATCAATGTTATGATGAAATAAAAAGTAAAATCTTAGCCTAGTTTTCCTTAGATAAAAATTTGAAAATTTTGGGCTGGCCTAGTCTTAGTCATATTTTAAGTGTGTGGTGGTCTAGAAAATTTTGATAGTTATTAGAGCATTGGTTGGTGATTTTGATTTTATTTTATGTTAAAGGATGAGTTTAGAAAGTTGTAACAACTTCTATTGCGTAAAATAGACTAGTAAAACTCTAGTTATAATGATTACCTCAAGAGGGTTTATTTGTAGTGATAAATTTTTAGAAGTGTGTTGTGAAATGACCAGAACTAGAAACCAAGTCTAGAGTTACTAGTTGGGTTCCCTGCAGTGAAAGAAGTTCCTCTATAATGACAGAATCATTACTGTAGTGGTAGCCCATTTGGTTTGAGGGAAACCGGAGTGATAAATCCTCCACTGTAGTGGTGAAGCTGTAGAATTTCAGCTTTTAAAATTAAATAATATATTCTTTATACCCACTTTTCTAAAAACATCCAAGGTCTTAGAAAGAGGAAAATTTCTTTAGTTTTTAGGAGTTTTCATCTTTGGAGGTAAGATATCTTTATATTCTAAACTTGAATTACTCCTCTAAATTTATAAAAATTGCAAGAACCATGACTATGGTAAAATTAGAGTTTATCCCTAACTTATGAACTGGTGGAAATTGGTGGGAATTATGTTATCTTCAGTTGTTGTTGATCCTAAGGTGTTAGAAACTACTTCCTATTGTAAAATTCTTGTTGGTGATTTTGAGAATGAAATTAAGGTAGGTTATGGTTTAATTATAGTAAATACTTTCTTAACTCTATGCTTATTTATGAGATGGGTATTTGTGATTGCTTTCAAATGTTATTTTTAATTTATTGAGTACATCATGCATTGATATATAGTTCTGAGATGATATTGAAATGATATATATATTGAGTGTCATGCCGACACTTTTATTTGATTGGGCACCACAGTGGTATTAGTACATGGGCTGAGCTTGTACACTATAAGTTATATATGGGGGTCCCTACTAACTCTAGTATATGTATGTCTGCAATCATTATTTCATTTAGTTATGTATATCTTTTGTGGTGATCATTGTTTAAGAATCTACCTAAGTGTTTGTGATAAACTTGTATACTTGTATTCCTGATGAGATGTGTTTGGTTGTCAATTAATTGTAAGTAGTATTTTGATCGCTGTTACTTGCATTTAACTTGTTTATTTGTATGGTGCCGAGTTGAGTCGGTCAATGATGCTTATCAGTACTTAGCTAATGTACTGATGTTATGTGCTCTTCTTTTTGTTAAGTGAAGAGTGTGTTCCAGTGTTACAGACAAGACCTCGACTCTAGCCCCATAATTCAAACTTCATTTCACGAATAAGCACCATGTTTGGGTATTCATTGGATCACTCTCATATTGTTCATGTATTATGTTTTAGAACTAAGACATTTTTTTTATTTTGCATTTTGGGTTATGTTTTGGATATTGTTTACATATTCTTGTATGGTGACTTTCATATTCTAGGATTTGTAATAATTAGAGATACTTCCACACTCTATTTTGTCTTTAAATATTAACTAAGTTAGCATTGGACTTGGTTTATTAATATTTTATTTTAGTGAACTAGTGTTAAGTATTTAAGGAAAGTGACTTGGGAAGGTTTGATTAGTTGGTTAAGGGTTGGGTTAGTTGGTTCTCTTACCATAGAGTTAGGGTGGGTACCAATCATGACTAATAGGGTTGTGATAAAGATGGTATCAAAGCACTGGGTTCATTGGTCTTATTGTACAAGAATATATCTAGTGGAGTATTAAAGAACAGTATGAATACATCTATACTTTTCTTTGAGAGGTTAAAAGGCTTTAGGAAATAATTTTTGCTTTATTTCATGCTAGTATTTGATTTTAATTGGTATTTGGTGATCCAATTTTGTCTCTAACCTCCTTTACTTTTATTTTGTAGATGATGAATAGTCATTTTACCAGAGTAGTAGTAGTCACACCAGTAGAAGCACTAGTAACACCAGTACTAGATGCTAGAGTCGCAATTTGGGCCAGTCCTCGAGTTAGGGGTAGGGATAGAAGGGGAGAAAGATTAGAAACACCTGTCAAGGGTTGAGCTTAGGCAGTTGAAAGAACAGCTTGGTAGAGATCACTGTACTCTCTCATAGTAGGATGACTCTGATTTAGTTCAAAATAATAGAGAGATGGTTGAGGAGGAAGAAGTGGTAGTTCCAGAGAAGGTAGTTCCAGTTCCAAATAGTGTAGTTCTGTTGACTATGTTCACAGAATTGATTCAGCAAGTGTTGGGTTTTTTTGAGTAGTTTGGTTGGCACAGGTACTACTCCAGTAGTGCATGCGGTTCTATCCCAAGCTTTACAACATGTTATTGCTATAATACCTTATATGGACTAGGGCTAAGAGAAAGAGAGTGTTTCCCCTATAGGTATTAGGACCAGTGAATGATGATGATGAGCATGGACTATTCTGTAAGTTCATAAATATGAAACCTCTAATATTTCAAGGTTAGAGTCAGATAATGCATTTGAGTTCTTGATCGACTGTCATGAGAATTTACACAAGATGGGCATTCTAGAGAGGTATGGGGTGGATTTTATGACATTCCAATTGCAGGCAGAGGCCTGGATATGACAAAGGTATTTTTTGTGTATAGGGCCAGTTTACCTCCACTTAGTTGGTCCTAATATCAGAATATGTTCCTTAAGAAGTATGTTATCATACCTATCAGGATCAGAAGAAGGATGAGTTCTTAAAACTTGATGAGGGTTATTTTTTTGTGGTAGCTTATAAGGCCAAGTTTCATGTTTTGTACAAGAACTTTATTTGATTACTTTAGAGTAACGAATCGGGTATTTTTTGAAAGGTCTAAATTCAAACTTTTAAGTTCCTACACTGTCAGTAGTTGTGCTTAAAAAACTTTTTAGGAAGTGATTGAGTTTGTAAAGAAGGTGGAAGGGATTAAGAAGCAAGGAGAGGTGAAGGTAGATGAAAAAAGTCCTAAAAATGGGTTAATTCAGTGTTATTTATTCGTAAGTCCTAAAAATAGGGCAATTTAGTGTAACTTATTAGAAGGTCCATAGTTTAAAGGGTTATTCTTCTTATCCATTTCATTTAGTTATGCTTGTGTCTATAGAGGTCCTACTAAAAGTCAGTTATCAACCCTCTCAGATAGATAGTTATACACCTTTAGTTACTTTAATTTGGTGTCCTTCCTTAGATATCAAATGTCAAAATTATGGGGCAATTGGGTCATATCTGGAGGTATTTTCTTAACTTTTTATTTGTAGGATATTTATCTTAACACACAACTTCTAGTGATTTATCTCCAAATGGTCATGGTGGTGGAGGATATATTATGAGTCATTCACATATTGGGTATGGTGGTTACAATATAAGAAGGGGTGGCTACCATGCTAATAATATGGAGGATAGGTTAGTCGAGGTAGCATGTATGTTGGAAGAAGTGGTGGTCAGGGTAGTGATAAGGCTCTTCTTTATGTTGTTCTGGCCTGTCCTAAAGCTAAAGCTTCTAATATTGTGATCACAAGTACTATTTTTATTTGTGATCATATGACTTTGTTATTTGATCTTGGGTATACATTCTCTTACATGTCTGTAAAGTTTCCTTTAGGTTGGGATTTAAAATGTGAATTTCTTGATACTCTTTTATATGTGTCTATATCAATAGGGATTTTGTATATGTGGATTAGTTTTATCAAGCTTGTCCTATGATATTTATGGGGTATTGAACTTTGGTTGACTTAGTGATCCTAGACATGGGGAAGCTTGATATTATTTTGGGGATGAGTTGGTTATCTCTTCATCATGTTATTCTTGATTGTATAATAAGAATATCATTGTAGTTATGCCTGAGATAGTATGTTAGAGTCGGAAACTACTCTTAAGCCTACTCCCTTGAGATTTGTATCAGCTATTCATGCCCGAAAGTTAGTTAAGTAGGGGGTTAGGGGATTCCTATCTCGTTCTCGATTAATAGTTTGACAGTTCCTCCTAATCCTTCAGTTTTTTTAGTTTGTGAGTTCCCAGAGGTGTTCTCTGATGACCTTCTTGGTATGCCTTCTACCATGAGCTTGACTTGTGTATAGACTTAAAGTCGAGAACCCATTCTATATCTATCCCACCTTATAAGATGGCAGCGATAGAACTAAGAGAATTAAAATCCCAATTGTAAGAGTTGTTGGGGAAAGGTTTTATTTTCCAAGTGTTCCCACCTTGGGGTTATCCTATGATTTTTGTGAAAACAAAGGATAGTAGTATGTGTATGTCACTATAATAGTTGATGTAATGCATTGATTTTTCTGAATCAAAATGCTACACGGTGCTCATGACCCCGAAGGATCACAAGCTAATCCATGACTGATATCTGTACTTATATACTGCATAATATAACATAAAGATGCAGAAACATGTACTGAATGACCATAAAGTTCAAATCTAAATAATACAAAACATCCGATAAAAATAATGTCTGAAAATGGTATATCAATACAAAAAAAAACTGAAATATCTATCTGACATGCTGTAGTCTGAAAGTCTCTAAACCGTCTGAATAAGGAGTTGATGGAATATGTCTCCAACTAACTCTATCTAACAACTTAAATAATAATTGAAGTAATAATCATATCTTCCTTGAATGAGAAGGACTCACTGTAACTCTGAACACTAGAATGCTACTGCTATTCTGGAGCTCGCGCCTCTGAACCTATGGTGTAGAATAAAAGAAACACCATAGCGCAAATGTGTCAGTACGTCTGAATGTACTGAGTATGCAAGTGAGGTAGGCTAAATACAAAGGGTTTACATGCATGAATAATGCTGACTGATATGAATATGAGAATACATACATTCATACGTAACTGTAACTAAATTCGTGGAGATACTAACTACTGAGTCTGAATATTGACAACATGAGTTTACTGATACTGAAATACTGAAAGGCTGAGTTTACTGATATGAATATGTGAATCACTAATAAGTGAGGAACTAATACTGTATTGCTGAATACTGAAGGATTTAAACTATATTACTGATACATGAATAACTATTTCTGACAGTTTTGATTATGAAAAATTGGCCTGATTGACTGTATCTGGCAATCTAAATATAAAGAATAAGTCTGATTGACTGTATCTGACAGCCATGAATATGAAGAACTGATATGCTTGACCATATCTGACAGTCATGAACATGAATACTGGTAGCATGAGTTTACTGATATTTATATAACTGACAGATCAGTTTGGATAGCTGATATAGCTGATAACATGAGTTTTGACAACTGATGTAACTAATAACATGTGTTACTATATCTGATAGCCCTACTACTAAATGCTGATAACATGAATGACTGTATCTGACAGTCTTAAATTTGATGGAACTATTTGAGTCTCGTACTATATCTGACGGTCCTGATATAATAAAATCTGAAGAACTATCTGAGTTCTTTACTGAGACTTGGTGACTGTAGGTGACAGTCCTGAAATCTGTAACTAAAACTAAGGGAGGTAGTTGTTTAACCGATATGCCCCAATAACGTATATAGCTAAGTTAGGGTCTATTGGCTGCCCCGACTGGAGGGGTGTCAATACCGTGCCACTGGTAAGGACAGCTATGAGAACCCTATACTGGCAGGTACTAAAAATGAGAACGGTGGGAACCCTAAACTGATAGGTTAAGACACCTTATCAACCCTAAACTGATAGGTAGATGTATCAACCTACACTGGCTACGTAGTTCTGGAACACAAGGATTACTTCTAAGAACCGCACCCTAAATTGGCAGGTGAGTTCCCATCCTTGGGTTCCCTCGGTGCTAACTTATACTCCCATCTAAAGAGACTAAACATCAATAACTGATTGTATTGATTAACTGAACTGAACATATTTTGAGTTTACTGAGTTTTGTAGCTGACAGAATAATACTGATATCTAATAGCTATCTGAGTTTATGAGATTACTGATCTTACTAAGTACTGAGTTCATGAGATTTCTGAGAGTACTGAATTATAGGGATTTCTAAAGTTACTGGGTACTGAGATTTCTAAGATTATCAGAGATTAACTGAGTACTGAGATTTCTGAACTATTGAGATTACTGAACTACTGTGATTGCTGAGATTTCTGAGTTTTCCTGAGTCACATGACTGACTGAATTCTGTTGATCTTGGCTTGACTGAGTATCGTGATAACATGACATGGCTCTAGGCACACAACTATATTTTTTGGGTACAAGTACCCCCAGGACTCGATGGAAGGAAACTGACACAACTTGACTTTCTTGAGTACATGACCATCAATAACAATCCATAATACATGAATGAGGGATTTCATGAAGTACATGGTCATCATAATATCTAACATGAATAGGAATCCTTATAATCAGGTCATAAATATTATATTCTAATATCATGGGCATTCCGACAAGATATACTATTCATAACAATGGCATGGAAACTATTTAACCATAAGGGAATGGAAAACATGTAATATTTAGTTCATATTGTAATAATTTGGGGATAAGTCATGTGATACTTCAAAATCATGATCTTGTTCATAGCATGGAAGACATATAGACACACTATAAATCCATTCCCCAATCATGATGTACATTTCATTAACACATATATTGCACAACAATGACAAGTGAGCTCTTTGAACATAATAGACTAGCATTAATTTATCATATAGTTCACCCCTAAGTTATAATATATGATTTTTATCATTCTAGGCATTTTAGCAAACACCTTACATGCATAATTTTGGGCATAGGTATACTTATCAACATAGCATTCTTATTCAATCCAAAATTCATGGGTTTCAACTATCACAGTCATATGTTTCGTGGAAACACATAAAAATACAACCTTGAAACTCAAACCATAATCATCAACATGAATATAATCATAATGCATCATGAAAATCATAATTTACTATTTAAAAGTTGATTCTTGAGCTCCACGGATGAAAGGGATCCATGGATGAATACTACAATACCTTATTGCTCAATTTCATGAAGATTGATAGAGAGAATTGCTTGAGCTTGAATCTTCTATGAAAATCCTAGCTTGTGTTCTTGAGAGGATTTTGAGAGAAGAATATGTTTTGGTGAAATAAGGGCTTAATTCTATGTTTAGTCATTATATAGGGGTGGAAAAAGGACCATTTTTGCCCCCAAAATGGACTTTTATGTCACCTGGACACCCACATGTGCAGAGCACACTTTATTACACACCTTAGGGTGTGCGTCACAAATCTTATCGCATATATTAGGGTGTGCGTCGCACTCCTTATCGCACACCTTAGGTTGTACGTCGCGCACCTTATGTCAGGCGATGTACTCCACTTTGAAAAGTCATAACTTCTTGCTCGGGTGTAGGATTTTAGCAAAATTAGTATCGTTGGAAAGATAATTCAAAGTTCTTTCATTTTATATATAGTATGACCTCTAATTCAATACATATAAGGAGTTATGGCTGATTGAAGTTGACCCAAGTTTTGACATTCACTAAAACTTGAACTATAGGAAAGTTTTCAACTTGAACTTGAGTTAGGGAACCTCTATGATCTAAATTCATACTCAAATAGATCCCCACACTACATAATTGATTAACACACTAAATTTACATAGGGTTTGAGGCTTTTGAAATGTCTACTCTTAGGAATGATGGACTTTTATTCTAGTCCAAAATATGGGATATTACAATATCTCTCCCTTGGTAACATTCGTACTCGAATGAGACTGACTTATAGGAGAGAAAGACAACTGATGTGAGTAATGAGCATGAATGACTGAACATGATTTCATGGCTGACATGACTGAAAGTTGAGCATATCGTACTGTACATGCATATCTGATGTATGGGTAGCTGATTTATGAGTGTAGGACTGAGTGTTCTGATAAACTTAGTTTCTCAAACTGAGAATGCATATCTGATGCATAACTGATAAGTTGAATCCATACATATCTGATGCATGATTTTATAAATGACATGATACGGGAATGCATGATTGAAATTACTGGTAAGCTAATCACACATATCTGATGCAAGAATACATGACTGAACTAGCTCATGATCATGTAATGGTAAAGACACCAAGTTTGAACTAAAAACTGTGCATGGAACAAAATACCAAGTTTGGTACTGAAATTTGAACTTGAGAATGAGTAAGCTCAAAGAAGAATGCTACCATGAACTAAAAATATTGATGAGTCTGAGATTGATTACTCAATATATATGTGTAGAAACATAAGAACATAACTGAGTCTGGAACATGATACATGAACTGAACTGAGTCTGTAATGCATGACATGGACGGAGTATCGTATCGTGGCTAAACTGAGCCATTGAGTACATGGCTTATTATTGAGTTTGGATATAGAGGACCACTTATGAATAATTCTACTCTAGAGTGGATTCATTAAAGGAAATGACATGTTTGAATCATGGAAGTTTGGGGGCTATCAAGTATCTCCCTCTTGGGATACTAGGTCCCTTGAAGGATGTTGTATTGACCTTGCTGAGAGGTTGAGGATGTTGAGATGATGCACAAGGCACCTAGATATGAAATCATGACTAATTATCTAAGATCTGAAATTGAAGTGTGATGCACGAATGCATAGACATACTGACTTATCTGATTAACTGAGTAACTGGTAATTGAATGCTGGGTATGCAAGACTCAATTGTAATTAATCTGAGTAGTTGGATTGAGGCCATAATGTATTATGCATATGAAAAGGGGATAACTGAGTAACATGATGTAACTAATCATGAATTTCATAAAAGCTATACTATCTGAAAATGTAGGACCAAGCGTATTATATGATTTGGAAACATTCCCTAGACTGAGGTATTAGAATACCTATAACTGAGTAGCTGATAACTGTATGCTATGATCAAGCCAGTCTAAAACTAAACTAAATTTCTAAGATGAATACCGATCTGAAGCTGACACTATATCTTAAAACTGTAACTGGGATCCATATGTAACTAAATATTGGGTCCTGATAACTGGTACTGTAATTGAGATGGCAACCGAGTTATGCTAGTCATATAATAAAGGCTGACATAAGTCAAGGATCTGAATATAAATTCATACTCTGAATTTTTTTCCAATTTTCTAAGTACTGCCTTTTGCTAGCCCTTTGCTTGCATACTAACAGGATATTCAAGCCTATTTTCATATTTACGCCCTCATATAAAACAAACATGTAATAGACTGCTCTTAATATGAAACATTAACTCTCTCCCATCTAAGTGACTACTCACCACTACACTGTTCCACAAGGAGAGCTTATGAAGGGTTAAATCAGGAGAACCTAAAACTTGAATGGATGCTGACTGAACTTGACACATGACTAAAATTTGAGGAATAGAATGTCAATAATATGGATTAACCAAAAAAGGTCTGAACTGAGTATATACATTATATAGTTTGAATTTATCTGGTCTGTGGGGGAATAGCATGAGTCATGGAAACTGAGTATACTGGGGAGCATGATACATATACATGAGTTATGAGCTACATGACCTGAGTCTGGAATTTTTGAGTTCATGGGACATGATTTGTAACACTGAGTGATCTACAACTGAACTCCCTATAGTGGGAACTGAAAGTACACATGATTCTATGGGATGCGTGTGAACATAAGCTGTATTCATGGAATTTGAGACATGAAGCATGCATAGGAATTATGCTGACTGAAGTACGAAGCTTTATGCTGAGATAAGGATGGGTTGGGAATCATCTTCCCTAACTGCTTTTCTGTACATACTGGAATTACTACTAAAATTTGAGAGCCTGACCTGGGTACTTAATCTACCGTATGCCCCTTGGCTTTAAGACATCATCATAAGTTTGTGAACACTAAACTAACCTCTAAACTGAACTGTAATCATCATCACATACTTATAATCTGATTAGAACAAGCTTGCCTTACTAAACACATCGTCTTTCCCTGTTTCCTTCACATACTACTAATATCACATTCACACCTTCATGCTTAATTTCAAGTCAATAAACTTAAATTTCTAACTCACACTGTTCAAGCTTCTGATTCATTCTGGCATAACTATCCCATGAATACATAGTCTGTTCAATCTGGATATCTTTATCCTAACTCTATTACTGCTAAACTCCTGGGTTCATGTTTCTAACTCTGGGTCACATTCTATTATAAGATTCTGAGAAGGGATTGGATCTGATGGCATATCTAAATCTGGGTTCAAGAACAAGTGCTCATGATCACGAATGAAATCTGTACAACTTTGGAACATAACTTAACTGATGGGATATAGTATGAGAGAGGCCTATCTTTAGGACTTGAGCTTCGCTGTTTCTATTACCTTGAAAATAAGGTAAAGTTGACATAAGGGGAGCATGATGTGAATCTAGATGGGTTCCCTAGAGAACCTGGCTATAGCATGATCTGAGACATAAAAAAATGGAAACTGTTCCTAAAACATCTCATAGCCTCCTGCACATAAGTGTGGTGCACAACACACGCATGTACAAAACTCTACCAGATGCGACTTTCAGACTTCCTAGGACTCTATTGAAATAAATTGAAATAAACTAAAATGATAAATAAAGTATAATCATATTGTCCTTGAATGAGAAGGACTCACTGCAACTATGAATACTAGAATGCTACTGCTAATCTGGAGCTTGTATCTCTGAACCTATGGTGTAGAATAAAAGAAACACCATAGCACAAATGTGTCAGTACATCTGAATGTACTGAGTATGCAAGTGAGGTAGGCTAAATACAAAGGGTTTACATGGATGAATAATGCTGACTGATATGAATGTGAGAATACATACATGCATACGTAATTGTAACTGAACTTGTGGAGATATTGACTACTGAGTTTGAATACTGACAACATGAGTTTACAAATACTGAGATACTGAAAGGCTGAGTTTATTGATATCGATATGTGAATCACTAATAAGTGAGGAACTAATACTGTATTGCTGAATACTGAAGGATTTAAACTATATTACTGATACATGAATAACAATTTCTAATAGTTCTGATTATGAAAAACTGGCCTGATTAACTGTATCTGGCAATCTAAATATAAAGAATAAGTCTGATTAACTGTATCTGATAGCCATGAATATGAAGAACTGATATGCTTGACCGTATCTGACAATTATGAAAGTGAATACTGGTAGCATGAGTTTACTGATATTTATATAACTGAAAGATGAGTTCTGATAACTGATATAGCTGATAACATGAGTTTTGACAACTGATGTAACTGATAACATGAGTTACTATATCTGATAGCCCTGCTACTAAATGCTGATAACATGAATGACTGTATCTAATAGTCTTAAATCTGATGGAACTATCTAAGTCCTGTACTGTATTTGTTTTGACTGTATCTGACAGTCCTAATATACTGAAATCTGAAGAACTATCTGAGTTCTTTACTGAGACTAGGTGACTGTAGCTGACAGTCCTAAAATCTATAACTGAAACTATAGGAGGTAGTTGTTTAACCGATATGCTCCAATAATGCATATAGCTAAGTTTTGGGTTCAATCTCTGCCCCGACTGGAGGGGTGTCAATATCGCGCTACTAGTAAGGACAACTGTGAGAACCCTATACTGGAAGGTACTTAAAATAAGAATGGTGAGAATCCTATACTGACAGGTTAAGCCACCTTATAAACCCTAAACTAACAGGTAGATGTATCAACCTACGCTGGCTACGTTGTTTTGGAACACAAGGATTGCTTCTAAGAACTGAAACCTAAATTGGCAGTTGAGTTCCCATACTTGGATTCACTCGGTACTAACTTATACTCCCATCTGAAGAGACTAAACATGAATAACTGACTGTACTAATTAACTGAACTAAACTGATTTTGAGTTTACTGAGTTCTGTAGCTGATGGAATAATACTGATATCTAATAGCTAACTGAGTTTATGAGATTAATGATCTTACTGAGTACTGAGTTCATGAGATTTTTGAGAGTACTGAATTATAGGGATTTCTAAAGTTACTGGGTACTGAGATTTCTAAGATTATCAGAGATTAACTGAGTACTGAGATTTCTGAACTACTGAGATTACTGAACTACTGTGATTGCTGAGATTTCTGAGTTTTCCTGAGTCACATGACTGACTGAATTCTATTGATCTTGTCTTGACTAAGTATCGTGATAACATGACATGGCTCTAGGCACACAACTATATTTTTTGGGTACAAGTACCCCAGCACTCAATGGAAGAAAACTGACACAACTTGACTTTCTGAAGTGCATGACCATAAATAACAATCCATAATACATGAGTGAGGGATTTCATGAAGTACATGGTCATCATAATATCTAACATGAATAGGAATGCTTATAATCAAGTCATAAATATCATATTCTAATATCATGGGCATTCCGACAACATATACTATTCATAATAATGGCATGGAAACTATTTAACCATAAGGGAATAACAAATATGTAACATTTAGTTCATATTATAATAATTTGGGGACAATTCATGTGATACTTTAAAATCATGATTTTTTTCATAGCATGGAAGACATATAGACACACTATTAACCATTCCCCAATCATGATGTACATTTCATTAACACATATATTGCACAACAATGTCAAGTGAGCTCTTTGAACATGATAGACTAGCATGAATTTATCATATAGTTCACCCCAAGTTATAATACATAATTTTTATCATTCTAGGCATTTTAGCAAACACCTTACATGCATAATTTTGGGCACAGGTATATTTATCAACAAAGCATTCTTTCTCCATCCAAAATTCATGGGTTTCAACTATCATGGTCACATGTTTCATGGAAACACTTAAAAATACAACCTTGAAACTCAAACCATAATCATCAACATGAATATAATCATAACACATCATGAAAATCATAATTTACTATTGAAAGTTGATTCTTGAGCTCCACAGATGAAAAGGATCCGTGGATGAACACTACACATACCTTATTTCTCAATTTCATAAAGATTGATGGAGAGAATTGATTGAGCTTGAATCTTCTCTGAAAACCCTAGCTTGTGTTCTTGAGAGGATTTGTAGAGAAAGAATATGTTTTGGTGAAATAAGGGCTTAATTCCATGTTTAGGCATTATATAGGGGTGGGAAAAGGACTATTTTTGCCCCAAAAATGGAATTTTAAGTCACCTGGACACCTACATGTGTGGCGCAAACTTTATCGCACACCTTAGGGTGTGCATCACATATCTTATCACACATATTAGGTCGTGCGTCGCACTCTTTATCGCATACCTTAGGTTGTGCGTCACACACCTTATGTCAGGCGATGTACTCCACTTTGTAAAGTCATAACTTTTTGATCGGGTGTTGGATTTTAGCAAAATTTGTATCGTTGGAAAGATAATTCAAAGTTCTTTCATTTTATATACAGTAGGATCTATAATTCAAGATATAAAGGAGTTATGGCTGATTGAAGTTGACCCAAGTTTTGACATTCACTAAAACTTGAATGATAGGAAAGCTTTCAGGTTGAACTTGAGTTATGGATCCTCTATGATCTAAATTCATGCTCAAATAGATCCCCACACTAAATAAGTGATTAACACACTAAATTTACATAGGGTTCGAGGCTTTTGAAACATCTACGCATAGGAATGACGGACTTTTTCTAGTCTAAAATATGGGATATTACAGTTGAATAAGGTGATAATTCGCAACAAGCATCCTTTTCATAACATAGAGACTACATGACCAATTATTGGGAGCTATAGTGTTTTCAAATATTGTTTTGAGGTTAGGTTACCATCATCTTAAGATCCAAGTTGAGGATATTCCAAAGAGTGCCTTTCGAACTCATTATGGACATTATGAGTTCTTGGTTTTATGTCCTTTAGATTGGCCAATGCCCCAACTGAATGAAGTTTTTAAGCCATTTTTGAATTCATTTGTTATTTTTTTAATTGATAATATTCAACTTTGCTCAATGAGTAAAGAGGTGTATGAAGCTCACTTGCATACAGTGTTAGGTTTTCTTAAGAAGAAACAACTATATGCTAAGTATCAAAGTATGAATTATGGTTGTCTTTAGTGTCATTTTTTAGGCATATAGTATCTAAGGAAGAGGTTATAGTAGACCCACATAAGGTGGAAGCTATTGTGAAATGGGCTAGACCGACCAATATGATAGAAGTTTATAATTTTATGGGTTTTTCCAATTATTATCGTCAGTTCATGTAAGGTTTTGCTACCATTACTTCACATATGACTCGCTTGACTCATAAAGGTACCTTTTGTGTGGGATGATATATATGAGGAGAGCTTTCTAAAGCTCAAAACTGTGTAAAATTTATCTCCTTTTCTTACTTTGCCTATTGAAGGTAAGGATTTTATTGTGTACTGTAATTCTTCACGATTTGGATTAGATGTTATTTTGATATAGGGTAAGAATGTAATGGCTTATTCTTTGAGGTAGTTAAATCCTTATGAGAAGAACTAACCCACCCATGGTTTGGAATTGGAAGTAGTGGTCTTTACTTTGAAAATTAGGAGCTACTACCTCTATGGGGTGAAGTATAAAGTGTTTGCAAACCGTCATAATTTGTAGCATATGTTTATTCAATAAGATCTAAACTTGAGGCAAATAAGGTGGATGGAGTTGATAAAAAATTATGACATATCAATTTTGCATCATCCAGCAAGGTTAATATGGTGGTAGACACATTGAGCTAGAAGTCGACAAACAAGGGATGTTTGACATAATTAGAGGTATCAAGACACCCATTAGTGGTGATGTCCAAGCTACACCTCCTTTCGAAAAATAATACAGTCGCTGCCAAATATAGTAACCCAACAAAGGTTGGGGTCAAATCTAAAGGGAATACGTGGAATTATGGATCTCAGCTGTTGTAATCAATGGGCAGAACTAGAAAAGTAAATAAGGGAGGGGGTTTGAGTTGCAATATTGAACAAGTAATGAGTATCAATTTTTGGTCATAATCAGTCGTAAGTGAACACTAGGATTGTGTTCCCCCTGGCTTCTCAAGCTTGTAGGCTTAGCATGCTTTGTTGAACCAACCTGATACCTTGCATGCAGAATCTGATAAGTTATGTACCTTCTACAGTCTTTTGGATAAGTATAAGGATTTCACCCTTTACCTTTTGAGTCTAAGGATGTAGCCTTACTAACCCTTATCTTGATCCCAGTTAACTATTTCCTTTTGAGTCTATAGTTATTAGATGAAATCTAACCATCTTACTTAGATAAAACCTAGTAGTGTGGATCAATAGTTAAACTCCAAATTACTGTTGTCATCATCTTTTCCTAGTCACCACTCCTCTTTCGGAGTAAGTAGCAATAATCTAGGTGGGGTCCTAACATTTACAACCGCTAAGATAACTATTAAAGTGAAGATAATACAATGCATACATGGGTATCAGTTCAGAACAATAATAACACTTCTCCTACTTCGTCAATCCGCTAGGGTTCCCACAATCCTAGCTAAGGATTTTAGCCGCTCATGCTTGTGAAGTTATCAACAACATTAATAATTAAAAGCATAAGATGAAATCACAATAATCATAAGTAAATCTCAAAACCGTAACTAAAATAATCAACCAAAATCCATACAAGAGAATTCTAAGACCAAAATCAAATTGTGGAATCAAAATATATTTGTAACTATAAAGAGTGCATCACTCCTTCTAAAAAATACATAAGGGGTATTTATAGTACATGAGGAAATCATAAAACCAAAGTCTGAATAAAATAGGAGAAAAAAGGGTTTATAGCTACTTGTGGTCCCTACATGCGCCCTGGCCCTGCGCGCATATGGTACATACGGCCTGCAGGGAGGGCGTATGTAGTGACCATATGTGCCAGGAAAAAAAATTCTACAGGTCAACCTTTGGGATTTTGGAATTCTAACACATGCTTTGCCCACATGTGGTCCACATGTTCTATATACGGTTTGCATGTTGACTTAGCATGTACCAAAAGTTATTTTTCAGCTTTTTTTCGATTCCCACACATGTTTTGGTCACAAACAATCTAAAGAGTGTCCTGAACATCCACAATTGCTCCTATAAGTAGCCAAAAACATCATTTTTCATCTTTTTCATGAACTTAGCATCCAAAACATGAATTATGCAAAACATACCCAAAACGCATCATAT
Organism: Capsicum annuum; assembly: GCF_002878395.1. Lineage (NCBI taxonomy): Eukaryota > Viridiplantae > Streptophyta > Magnoliopsida > Solanales > Solanaceae > Capsicum > Capsicum annuum. The sequence continues at coordinate 226,259,995 of NC_061111.1, read as the reverse complement.
CTAACAAAACAACCTCAAAAACTTTTATATTTTCCTTGTTTTCTACGACGAAAGTGCTATATTTCTATATAACATCAACACCCTCAACTTAGAACATTTTCATGTACTCAAGAAAAAAACACAGCAAAACACAATAACCACTTTTAGCTTACTTGATAACACCCCCTTAAATCTCACTTTTTAAAACCAATTGTGTATAAATATGAAGCACAATAGTGTGACACAGTGGGATCAAGGTGTGGAATTACATTAGCAACAAAAAACCACGTATATGTACAAGTTGCACTACCCAAAAAAAGCAAATAGCTAGAAATATGACTCAAGTTCCCTCATAATAAAGATGTTCCACTCACTCATATGCAATACTACATGTCAATGTAGGGATAGTCAAGAGACACTCACACTCAAAAGAGAAGTTCTAATTGGTGTGCATAAAATACCACAGGCTTGCCCTTATTTTCTTTATCTTAGAATTCAGAAGGTCAAGCTAGGATCACTATAGGACTTTTCTCGACTTGTAATGTAGGATTGGAGGATGGTATGGTACATATGGACATATCAAGTGGCTAACCCTCCTTGGTAATACACTAACCTTGGGGTCTCACTAACTAGCCAATTTCCTTTTTATTCCATCCTTATTTCTCCTTTTTATTCTTTATTGCACATTCAAGTTGGGTGCAGTCTTTTATTCTTTCTTTTTAACCTTTTCACAATTTTTCTTTTCTTTTTCTTTTTCTTTTCTTTTGTTACCACAGCCAGCTATACTAGCTTTTGCTCTTATTTTACCTTTCTTCATACCCACTTTACACTATGCACCCTTATGATATCCACCCTTAACTTAGGTATTTTGCCTTAGTTAAGGTGTATAATGTCCAAGGAAGACCAGGGCCAAAATAGGTTCATTGTAACACAAATGAGAAGGTGAAAGGTATAATAAGAAAAATAGGCTATAAGACTCAAAACAAGGACCATGGGATACAATTCACACATGGAAGATCATTTAGGCTAAAAGTGGAATGAAAGAAAAAATGACCTATGTTGATTTCCTAATTGACTATCCTTCAACCTAGGCAAGACCAACTAGGCAAGTTCTGAATTTAACACACAAAGGGAACTAAGTAGCATCTCACACACACATAGCACAGAGTCAATATTACAAACTATTACTTATCCGGTTCATGAAATTGTTAGCAAGTTATTATCATCTCCTTAATCCTAATGCCATAACAAGATAAACAATGTTCACACATATTTACATTCACACAATTCTAAAACTCAAATTTTGGAGGAGTATCATTTTTCTAAAAAATCAATCAAAAATATGACAACTGCCCTAAATACTTAAAAATATCCTAATTACACAACACAATAAGAAACAAAACACAATACGACACAAATTTTAATCTAGAGATGTTGGTTCTACAACCATACCTCAACGAATAGGAAAATAAGCACGATAACAGAAACCCGCGGCGGCTATGGTATACCCAACCCCCAATCAAAAAATGTACACTAACCCAGTATAAAAAAATAATATAAATAAAAGGGAATGATGACTTACCTGGGATGCACTAATCATCTGTGTGATGAGTATCCCTAAATAGGGGTATATCCATTGGCGGAGGCTATGATGGTGGTGGTGCACTATGAGAAGATGAACCCATAGCTGGCTCTAAATGTCTCTACCTATCGATAAAAATAGTCTTAATCAAATCATGAGTGGCCTTTTCAAGGCTTGCTCATATGGCATGCCTGGATTCTATAGGTCTCTCTCTCGACCTCTCTTGGTCCCTACTACAGGGACCACCTCATCATCCTTCATGAATAAATCAAAGTATGAGGAACACGTAGAGGTGATGAATAAATAATCAGGGGTACAACCAGAGCCTTAAAAATATCCATCCGTAAGTGCAACTTAGCTTGTAACTCTGACATCACAGCCCGATGCGCAGACTGTAGTCTATCCTTAGCCGTCTCTAGTACAGTTTGGACCCATGGTTGAATTTACTCATATAGTGTTGCCTCTTCGGTATCAATAATTAGTAGCCAAGTGGCTGTTACCTCTATTCTCTCTTTAACACCTGGTATATCTAGCACACTAGCCTCTACAATAACATTCTCATTAATAATGTTTATCATAGACACCTTTTGTATATCGTTTGGCTATTGTACTACCATACACACGTGAAAAACTACTTGCTCATACTTCAGTTTAAAGGTGATATCTCCCAAGTATATATCAATCAACACCCTACTAGTGGATAGAAAGGGCCTACCCACTGTAATGGGGGATTGAAAATTCACCTCACAATTAAGAACCATGAAATGAATGGGAAACATAAAGAATGCAACATTCACTTCTACACCACACAAAATACCCACTGGTTTCTTCACAGATGAGTCGGCCATTGATAGCTTTATGGATGTAGGTTTGTGTTCCCCCATCCTCAACTGCTTGTATACAACCAGTGGCATCACAGTTACTCCTGAGCCTAAGTCACATAAAACCTGCTTGACATTGAAAGGACCAATAGAACACAGAATAGTAACTTCTTCGAGATCTTTCTTCTTTTTTACCAACGATAAGAAAGGGGTCTCACTATGGGGGTACACATGATCATTGGGCTCGACGACCCAATCCTTACAACTATCATACTAAAAATCATTATCACCCCATGTTGACTTCTTAGACTCTGCCCCAATTGTCTTATCTCTCTCAGTTCTATTAATCTTCAACTCCTCAATAGTAGGTATAGGGGGATCATTAGTAGTAGAAATACAATTAGTGGTAATATCTAGACAATGACATATGTTTGAAGGATTCTGCACTGTGTTACTCAGGAGGGCACCTGGTTGCCTTCGATGCAAAGTGGTAGACATCTACCTAAACTGACGTTCTAAATGCTTGGTAGCCATTGCATGAGACTCAGCCTTCTGAGTCAAACCTAACATATCATCCTTTATCTCCTTAAGACTAGCCTTTTGAATTTCTTGCCTCTTCGCCAGTTTGGTCAATTTTTTTCAATTCGTGATTCCGTATCTCATCTGTCAGGTGGAATGTACCTATCTCCCTTCTCCTTTTAATAATCTTTCCATCTCTAGTCATCTTATCTTCCCTACTGTGGTCTCTATATTTGTCATCATACTAGTTACAAGCTTGGTTTCCTTGCCCTTAGGCTTGAAAACCCTTTAACTGACGATCCAAATACCTATCCTCATCTTCTAATTCAGACTCATAAGCTCCAAAAGCTACACTCTATACTCCTACTACATGAACTTTCTCTGAATTCATAGTAATGAACTACTTTGCCAGCAACCCAAGATCAGTCCGTAATAGTGCAATCTCTTGTGCTACATAAATATCAACTTCTCTTCAATCACCGAAAACTCTAATAACGTAATTACCAAGACCTCTCTCTGCCTCCCGAGTTTGCCTTTCTTGATTAGTGAGAAAGATCTGGTCTAGAATGTTCGAAGTTACCTCTCAGCAAAATCTCATAAGAGATCCTCTAGAGATAGTGTCTACCCTTTCTCTAGAACTAATGGTCAGGGCTTTATAGATTAACTCCAATAAATTTATCCCTAAAATCCGATGGTTGGGCACCATACTCAACTTTTTTTTGAACCTAAACTAACCCTTATACATGGAATCAGACTGCAGCTTCCTAAAATTATAAATCTCATCCTTAAGCTACAATATCCAGGATGGAGGAAAGAACCTCTTCAAGAATTACCTGCATAACTCGTTCTATGTAGTGATAAATCCTCTTACTTGTTCCCCTAGCCATAAAGATGCTTCTTTTGTAAGTGAGAAGAGGAACAACCTTAATATAAGTGTATTTTGATCCACCCCAGGTATGGTATATAAAGTACAAATCCTCATAAAATTTTCTAGATGCACGTTTGCATTGTCTGTAAGCAACCCTGCAAACACACCCTTCAAGTATAGGAGTTGGATTATAGAACTTGAGATATTAAAATTTACATCATGGGGTAAAATTGGAGGAATACAATGTATCCCAAATATTCTTCATCATCCTAGTATGATTGCACATACTGATGTGTTGGGATCATTTAAGGTCGGCCTCCTCTAACTCTATTCTGATCGGTCTGCTGCCTTTCTCTTCTCAGCTAACTCTACTTCCTGAGCTATGTTCTGAGATTCCTTTACTAACCTTCTATTATTTTCAGATTGAGCTAAAAGCTTACCAGTCTGTCGATCAATAGTGTCCTGAACTCCTTCAGGAGGAGGGGAAGGCAAAGCATCTCTTTTTGGCTCTGTCATCCTACTAGGTGTTTATCAAATCCTCTCAGGATTCAGATTCATTGGGAGTAAGGGATGGAATTTTCTCTATGTGTTAGACATACCCTTGCGTATACCCAACTAAGAAAAAAAACAAAAAGAAAACCCAAAAACTGCAACAACTTTAATTCACATATCAATACTGTATCCCCTAGCAATAACACCAAAATTTGGTGATGTCCAAGATATACCTCCTATCAAAAGATGATACAGTCGCTGTACAATATAGTAACCCAATAATGGTTGGGGTCGAATCCCAAGGGAATATATGGAATTGTTGCTCTCAACTGTTATAATCAATGGGCAGAACTGGAAAAGTAAATAGTGGTTTTATGTAGAAATATCAAACAAGTAACGAGTATCAACTTTTGATTGTAATTAGTAGTAGGTGAACACTAGGATTTTGTTCCCCTTGGCTTCTCAACTCCTAGGCTTATCTTGATTTATTGAACCAACCCGATACCTTACATGTAAAATCTTATAAGTTATGTACATTCTACAGTGTTTTGGACGAGTAGAAAGATTTCACCCATTACCTTCTGAGTCTCAGGATATTGCCTTACTAACCTTATATTGATTCTAGTTAACTATTACCTTTTAAGTCTTTAGTTATTAGATGAAATCTAACCATCTTACTTAGATAATACCTAGTAGCCTGGATCGATAGTTAAACTCTAAATTACTATTGTCATTATCTTTTCCTAGCCATTACTCCTCTTTTGGAATAAGAAGCAATAATCTAGGTAGGATCCTAACATTTGCAACCACTAAGATAACTATTAAAGTAAAGATAATATAATGCATTCATGGGTATCGATTCAGAACAATAATAGCGCTTCCCCTACTTTGTCAATCTGTCAGGGTTCCCGCAACCCTAAATAAAGGTTTTTAGCTGCTCATGCTTGTGAATTAATCAACATCATTTATGATTGAAAGCATAAGATGAAATCACAATAATCACAAGTAAAAATTCAAAAATGTAACTGAAATAATCAACCAAAATCAATACAAGAGAATTTCAAGACCAAAATCAAATCTCAAAATCAAAATATATTTGAAAGTATCAAAAGTGCATCACTCCTACTAAAAACCCATAAGGGGTATTTATAATACATAAGGAAACCCTAAAACTAAAGCCCAAATAAAATAGGAGAAAAAAGGGTTGGTGGCTACTTGTGGTCCCTACATGTGCCTTGGACTTAGGCGCATGTAGTACATATGTCCTGCATGAAGGGCGCATGTAGTGATCGCATAAGCTAGGACCAAAAAATCCTGCAGTTGGCTCTCGGGATTTTGGACTTTTGACACATATTTTGCCCACATGCGGTCCACCTGTGCTACATGCGGTCCGCATGTTGACTTAGCATATGTGGGAAGTTATTTTTTTAGCTCTTCTTAAATTCCTGCACATGTTTTGGTCATGAACAATCTGAAAAGTGTCTTGAACATGCATAATTGTTCCCATAAGTATCCAAAAACATATTTTTCATCGTTTTCATGAACTTAGCATCCAAAATATGATTTCCTACATAACATACCCAAAATGCATCATATCTAACAAAACAACCTCAAAAACTTGTATATTTTTCCTTTTTAAGCGTAAAAAATTCTATATTTCTATAGCACATTAATTAGCAATAGAGTGAAACTCTTACTAATGGTTTCAGGAGATTGTAGGTGACTAGCAAGGAAGGAGTGTTGGACCATGTTTAGATTAAGTATAATTTTTGTGAGAAGATTAAAAGTAACCTGTTTAAAGATAATAAGTTGAGCAATCTTAGATAAAGAGTTTTACAAAGTGAGGACAAGAAGACCATTTTTTATAAAGATGGAGTGTTGATAATTTGGTGGCATGTGTGTGTGCCTCGTGTGGGCAACTTGATTCTTACTATTCTTGTAAAGGATCACAATTTGAATTAGGCTATACATTTGGGGGAAACCAAAATATATAGAGGTTTAAGAAAACATTATTGGTGGCACAAAATGAAATAGAACACTTTGGTTTTATGACCAAGTGTCAAAATTATCAATAGGTCAAGTATAAGCATCAAAAACCAGGAGGCACTTTTTAGAGAATGCCTATTTTAGAATGAAAGTAGGAAAGAATATAAATTGATTTTTTTGTTGGTATTCCTACTTTTAAACCAACAAAAAAATTCATCAATATTCTTTCCTACTTTCATTCTGGAATGGGCATTAATTGGGATATATTTTGGTAAGAAGTGAAAGTTGAGTTCAAGGTATATCAAAACCTTTGATATTTTGAATAGAGTAGGGTTAGTATCATATAGGTTGGCTTTACCACCTATATTTTAATGGGTTTATTGTGTGTTTCATATATCAATATTTAAGAAGTACCACAAAGTAAGGGATTACATTATTTGTTGGGATTTGAAATTTTTTGACAAGGACCTCTTTTATGATGAGAAGCCAATTGCTCTCTTGGACAGAGATGTAAGAAATATGAGAACTAAAGTCATTATATTCATTAAGGGTTAGTGGAGAAATCATCTTCTTGAGTAAGTAACATAAGAGATGGAGGCGTATATATGCAAGCATTATCTATACTTATTTGTTGACTCAGGTACTTCTTGTTTTTTTGTTGCATTATTTTAGGCTAGTTGTCATTAGAGTATGAAATAGGGGTAAATTGGTATCTAATTTAACAACTCAAATCATCATTACACTGAAATTAAGAGTAAAACATTTGTCTAGTCATAGGCGTATTTTGAGTGTGTGGTAGTTTAGGAAAATTTCATAGTTATAGAGAATTGGTTGGTCATGTTGATTTGATTTTGTATTAAAGGATGATTTTAGAAAGTTGTAGAAACTTTCTATGCATAAAATGAACTAGTAAAACTTCAGTTATAGCGATTACCGTAAGAGGGTCAATTAGTAGTGTTGAATTTAGAGAAGTGTGTTGTGAAATTACCAGAACTGAGAACAAGTCCTGAGTTACTTCTTGGGCTCGGGTAGTGACAAAAGTGCAGTAGCAGTAGCAGAATCATCACTGCAGCAGTAGCTCATTGTCTTGAGGGTCGCTGCAATAACAAATTCTCTACTAAAGTAGTGTCGCGACAACGTCAAATGTGTTGTTGTTATGGTGAAAATGAAAAATTCCAGCTTTTAAAACCAAAAAACTCATTTTCATTCCCAATTTTTTAAAAACGTCCAAGGGCTTAGAATTAAGTGATATTCTTTACTTTTGAGGATTTTGTCTTTGGAGGTAAGGTTTCTTTATATTCTAAACTTGAATTACTCCTCTAAATTTATAGAAATTGCAAGGACCATGATTATGATAGAAATTAAAGTTTAGCCCTAATTTGTGACTTGGTGAGAACTGATGGGGAATTAGTTTTTTTTTTTAGTTATTGTTGATTCTAGGGTGTTAGAAAATATTTTTTGTGGTAAAATTCTTATTCATGATGCTAAAATGCAAAGAATTCAAGAGTTAAAGGTAGAAAACCAAAGATGATAAAGTAGGACAAATTCATTAATTTGATAAATGTGGGTTCCAATGGTTAGGAAAGGTAAAGTATTGTATTAAGAGTTGTGTAATTATTGTGTATATATCAAGAATAAGCCAAAATCAAAAGAAAAGGTTTTGTATGGTATTTTAGTACTTTTTAGCAAGGAATGGAGATAAGTTATGGTTTAATTGTAGTAAAAACTTGCTTACTCTATGCATATATGTGATTTGGATATTTGGGATTACTTTCAAGAATTACTTGTGATTTATTAACTATATTGTGCTTTTTTATATAGTTCTAAGATGGTATTAAAATGATATATAGACCGAGTATCATTCCAACAATATTCTATGGATTGAGTGTCTTGTCGATGCTTTTATTAGATTAGGTACTACACTGGTACTGGTACATAGACTAAGCTCATCCCTTATAAGTCATACTTAAGAGTCCCTACTGATTCTAGTATGCGTGTAAATTATGCATGCATGTATGCAAACATCATTTTATTTGATTATGTATATATATTGTGGTGATTATTGTTGACGATTCTGCCTAAGTATATGTAATGCACTTGTATACCTTTATTCTTGATGAGTTAAGGTGTTATGATGGTATTTTGTTGTCAATTAATTATAAATTACATTTTCATCATTGTTACTTGCATTTAATTTTCTCATTTGTATGGTGTCGAGTTGAGTCAATCTATAATGCCTACCAGTATAGTTGATGTATTGATGCTACCTGTACTCTTCTTTTTATTGAGTGTAGAGCATGTTCCAACATTTGATATAAGACCTCAACTTTAGTCCATAATTCTAACTTTAATTCAAGGATGAGCACCATGTCTAGCTAGTCGTTAGATCACTCTTATATTGTTTATGTCCTTTATTTCAGGACTAAGACATTTCTATATTTTGCATTTTAGGTTATGTTTTAGACTTGGTTTTAGATACTGTTGATGTTGTTGTATAGTGAATTTTATGTCTTGGGGGTTTTTAATAATTATAGATACTTCCACACTCTATTTTATCTTTGAATACAAATTTCATAAGAACTTCGTTGATAATATTATGTTTTAGTAAACTAGTGTTGAGTATTTATGGAAAGTGACTTGGGAAGGTCTGATTTAGTTGGTTAAGGGTTGAGTTAGTTGGTCCTCTCACCATAGAGTTAAGGTAGGAGCCACTAATAATAATTTGTTTGTCACACATACTAGTACTTTGAAGTATGAAGACACCAATATAGGATAATGAACACATATATACGAACCTTGACATATTTGTGTAACCAGGCCATAGGAAAAGATCATTAACTCCATTAGAGATTATACACGATCAGTATGTATGTTTTACCATGATTATCACTTACAACCTATTTGGATGGTGGTTTGCCATGGTTTCATAATGTATGGTACAGTATGGTATGGTATGGTATAGTATGGTTTGTACCATATTTGGATGGACTGTATCATTCACTGTGGTTTAATAATAGTTTTTTTGTTTGGATTGATGGTATGGTATTGTATGTTAACGGGTAATTTTACTAAAATACCCCTACTTGTTATAAATTTTCAATGAGGGTATTGATGATGTCATTTTCTCTGTCAGCTACTTTGAGCTCATCGACCCACCTCCTTCTTCCACTTCCCACCATCCCCATCGTGGTCGGCCTTGCAAAATACCTATACCTATATTTATTCTACCCAAAAATTCTAACCCCGAAAATGGAAAAACCCTAAAAAGCGTCAATGGGGTAGCAACGTCTCTTATTTATTTTGAGGATACTACTATGTTAAATGTTAGGGTGGTGCTGGATATGGATACTGTAGTGAAGAAGAGAGTTAAGTTGAAGAAGAGAGTATATAAGGTTAAGAAGAGTAAAATAGTATAATGGGTTTTAATAAAATTATATAAGGGCAAAGTTGGAAAAAAAGGAAGAACCATGCCACACCACCAAATTGGTGGTTCAAGAAATTGCCTCATTCTATGGTTATCAAACTATGGAATAGTAAAATACCATACCGCCAATTTTAGAAAACCATGGAAACACATATGGTTTCCATGGTAACTATACCATACCATACCATGGCAAACCACCATCCAAACAGGCTGTTAGAAAACTCACTTTGTTGGTAGTAACTCAAGAACAAGATTTCAGACCAAAGAATATGGAATTGAATAGCCTTACATACCTCAATTCCCAATTCGTATAACTTATGAAGTGCCGATTTGTCCTTTAAAATGATAATTTTTATCTAAAGCAAATTTCAAATAATAAGACTAATATTAGTATCTAACCAAGCAACTTGGGAGATTGCAACTCATCAAAATAGTAGCCAAGAAGCTAGTCCACAATACTTCTAATTAAGGGTGTTCTTTTCACTCTTTCTTCTCCCATTATATATACATAATGTATGACCTTCTCATGAGATTTTCCAACTCTACCCGTTCTTCAAAACCTTTAAACAGTAAGCAAGTATACAGTGGGAAGCAAGATCACATAATCTTTCCCAAATCACCCAAGCTTCCCCAACAACAACATATGTAAAACAATCCTTAAATAGTTCCATAACTTCTCTAATACAAAAGGAAATAATTGTACTCACGGATACCAATCACTATCCATGAGTTCATAATAATAACATATGTACAATTCCCTACCTAAGGCTATACTTAAAAAGAAGTGACAATGGGCCAGCAATTTTGAAACACCCTGGGTTTTGGCCCTTGAAAATTACCTCAATTTTGAACCTTCTGATCCGACTCACACCATGACTCTTATGGTTTAGGTATGGGTCTAGGACCCTTATCATATATTGGTCAGTGAGATATTGGTCAAGTTCTATTCTTAATATAAAAATACTTTATATGAGTCGCATGTACATGACACGAGAAGTATAGCGCCAAACCATATGTTGTCCTGTGTCTAGTATAGATATTTTTGCTTAGGGTATGACCTAAAGGGTACTAGTCATATGATTAGGGTATGAGTTATTCTAAGCAGTCGTATGTTGGACAGAGTGTGATGTCCAACTTTCTGATCAAGGTACGAGTGGAAGGTAGCACTTGTATGATGTGGGTACAAGTGGAGGGGTCCAACCATACTCTCTTGTGAGTCTTCTACAACTTTTGAGCTGAGGGTATTTTAGACTTTTCCCATCCTAATCCCTTAAGACCCCATTCCTGATAACCCTATTTGGTCATTTATTATTCACTTAGAAGATTAAAAACACTCTCTAAAAACCTCTCAAGAAGATTGGTTAGGCTTTCTTCAAGGTGGTGATCTAGAGGCTTAAGGATCAAAATCCTTTCGTGAATCTTTGTAACTCAGGAATGTTACTCCTCCTTTTATTGTTAGTTCAGCTAAAATCATTTTTTAATGAATAATTTTTATGGTACTATTGTGATAATGTTTGGGTTTTGAAATATATATTGGGGTTTTGGTTATTCTTGATTGGATAATGTTTTCCCATATTTTTTCTTATGGTTTTCATGCAATAATTGTGGTTTGAAACATGTGGCTACATGGGAATGGTCAATTGGTACTTGATTTTGGTTTTGGAAATCATATGTCCTCAACATGTTTGTTAAAATATCTATTAGAATGCTTTTCTCACATGGTTTGACTATTATTGAAAACTTTGCATTGCATAATAGTATGGTAATGGAACCTAAATTAGTTGGTTGATTTTTAATAGTTTGGAAAGGCCTTGGTGGCCATGGTTTTGGTTAAAGGTGGTTTTGAAACCCTTATGGAGTACAATGAAATCCTCTAAGTGAGTAATCTATGAAAACCTTGTGGGGTACACGTGAATCCCCAAGTGATTTTAATAATGGAGTTTTGGGTACATGGGAATCCCCTAAGTGTTGGCTAATGACATTTCTTACAAGCTATAGTTGGTAGGACGATACCACATTCTAATGCCTTAATAATTGACTCCTAAAATTGGTAGTTTGGTTATGTGTTAAATTTTTAATTGGGTAATAATAGGGATTGTGATTGCTAACCGTGAAGGTGTGAGTCCAAATGGTTGACACTGGAAAATCATGTTCGCCGATATGAGGATTGGTCTTGATGTCCACGTATTTGTGGTGTAAAAGGGAATCCCCCAAGTATACACTCGTACATACGTACCATAGAGGGCGAAGGGTGCAAGGGAATCCCTGGCCACCTATGGTATCTCTAGTTCATGCGGCTACACGCACTAGGCCCGTTCAGGGGGTAACACTGAATCCATGTAGCCAATGGGCAGATTATGATGGTAAATCTACATAATCCAAGCTAAAGTTTTAAATGCATGCTAAACTCGGTTCCCTTTCCTGGCATGGTATATATATGTATGTATGTGGTGGCATATGATAATGTAAATTGGTTTTAAATAATGGCATTATTTTAATCCTTATTCTTAATTACATGCTGGCGTTCATCCACTAACTATCTTTGGGAACTGTATACCTACACAATGTAGGAACTGGCCATACTACTATTCCTCTTGATTAGTGACTTAGTGATTTGGGGATAGCTTGGTATAAGTTTAAATCCGAGACCAACCCAACCATTTTGGAAATTTATATGTCCAGAATTCATTAGACACGAGGTGTGTATTGGTTGGTTTGATTGAGTATAGGGGATGGTCTCTAGTCCTTATTGGTCTTGAGATGCCCGGCACAACTAGACCCTGATTTGATTCGTGTCAAATTTACATCAATTCCTAGAAATTTATGTTCTTAATTTATACTCCTTCAAGAACTTGAATTTTCCTTCAGCTAAAACCATAAAGAAGAGAAAAACTCTTCAGTAACGATAAATGGAAGGGAAAGGCCAGTTTGTTAAAGGGCTGCCTTAACTCTTAAACATAAAGAACATTATTTTCTAGTCTTTCATGGTCAGATCAATATAAATCCATAAGTGATTTAACTAACCTAGGCTAGGAAAGATGAAAACAAAAGTCTTTAAAACCCTAGCAGTGTATTGGGGTGGCAGATTTTTCTTGAAAGTGAGAGAGAGAAAGATAGCTTATGTCTATTGAAACAATGGATAAGAGAATGAGAATAAATGAACAAGGTTTTTGGCCTATAAAGGCTTCTATTGGCTTGCACTTTCTCCTCTTTATTTCTAGCCACATTTGGCTTTATTTGGGCCACAAAAAATAAGTAGGTGATGCACCTACTTAGGCATTTTATTTACTTTATTGGGCTTGGACAGATTGGTCCTTGGGCTCCATTTTCTTCTTATTCCTTTTCATTTTCTTTCACATAATATGGGCCACAAATAGGTCCATTAGTCTAAGTAGGTGATGCATCTACTTGGTCCTTTTAAATTGGTCAAATAGTCTAAGTAGGCAATGGACCTACTTGTCAATTACTAGCTTAATATAGTCACGCAAGCAAATCACTCATTTTATCCCATTTTTGCAAATCTTAATATCTTTAATTTAGCTTAACACTAATATACACTTGGCCACTTTAAACTTTAAAATCAACTACTACTTTTTATCTCAAGTTTAAACATTTTGTCGAGTTCACATAGTTGTTTTATATATGTCGGAAGGTTTGGGGTATTACATCTTCCCCAACTTTTGATCATTTTTCCTCGAATGTGAGGTATGCTCAAACAAGCTCAACTTTGGATAGTCTCCAATTATTTTGGCAGAGTTCCCTTTTTAAATAGGATTATCCAAAATGTATCAACTAACCAAAATCAAATATAGTTTGACGAGCGTAGCACATGAAATAATCAAATGATAATCAAGGTTCCTCTTGGCCACATATAATCAAGTGAAACAATTTCATATAGCATAACTTACCTTTCTCTCCTTCTTATACACCGAACTAAGGTGAAACACTTAGAATATGAGAATCATAAGTGTGAACTATAAATCTTAACATATGACATGTGAACAAGATAACAACTGAACTAATAAGCTACAAAACTATTAACAAGTGAATAGATGCATATGGGACTTACAATCGTTTAAAAGATGCATAATACTGGAACCTCTTATAGGTTCTCGGGCCAAATATAGACACTTATACTTAATGGGGTCTCCATATTTCTAAGTGGATTTTCAATGCTCTAAATTCTTCATAATACTTAGATCGAGGCTACATCCAAATAGGCCACTTTACTTAGCCATCTTTTTTATGGGTAAGGATCGTGCTAAAATTTACTAGGTGCCTAACCTTTGTTGCCAACACTCCCATTTCATCATGATACATAGAAATTTTATTCCAACATGTTTGATACTAAAGTCTATAAGTACGGAGGGGCATATAACATATGAATAAAAAAGTCACATATAGTCAGGGGCGGAGCCACATTGTACCAAGGATGGTCAGGTGAACAACCTTTGCCAGAAAATTATATCATGTATATAGATAAAATGCTATTCTATTTGGTTAAATATAAAGATTTGAACAACCTTAACACATCTGAGGGATATAGCTTAGTGTTGGTAAGTGGTCAGTAAAAGCCAAAGGTGGGTCTGCACAAAGGTTCCCCAGCGGCTGCAATTATTAAAATATTTTTAAAGGAGATTCGATTTTATTAAACACCCGTCCTAAAATTTCTAGCTCTGCCATTGCATATAGTCTATGACACATAGGCAAATGGGCATGGAGATTACCTAATATATGAAATATTAGCCATAAGGAAGTGCATTTAGTATATGAATAGGCATACATAAGAGGCATACTATACATAGATATTTGAGATAAAGGTGTCCAGTGGGCCGGGCCGGGCCAAACCAAAACTGGCCCGTTTAGTTTAACCGAGTTGTGGGTCAGTTTCGGTCCGGGTTGGGGTTAGGTGGGCCAGGACGGTTTTGGGTTCAACAGTAAAAATGTTGAAAACAACCCTGAACCGGCCCACTTAACCCAACTCCGTTAAATCCACCTAAGCCCGGTCAAATCCGATTAAAAACCGGTCAAATCCGTTTAAAAAAAATGAAAAATCCAACATACACTACATACACTACAATTATATACACTATATACACTTCAATATACATTATATACACTACAATTATACAATATATATATTTTAAAATATATATAAACAATTACACATATATACGTATCATTCAATATATAATTATATATGACTATACGTACTACTTTAAATAAAACATATACTACAAATCT